>NC_071623.1:3744179-4049186 GCF_014839835.1 Dryobates pubescens | reverse complement strand
TCTACTCCTGTATCAGCAATTCAGATTCTCTTTCCTGAAGAAAGAAATCATATGCAAACAGTATTCTAATAGAAGACAAAGAATGGGATTTTGAGTGCACAAAAGAAAGACTTCTTTCAGGTTACGGTTTCCACAGCAACTTTTCATTTTATCCCTCATGTGTCTCTCTCTCTAGTAAGACCTTTCACAACATTTACATTAATGAGGTGTCCTGTCGATGGGAAATTGTTAAGAAATTAATTTTTCCAGGAAGAAGAGCAAATTTCTATATGTGTATTCACATTTCCACTCACACATTCATCAAGAAGCTTGCACTGATGTCTACATTTTTATTTTTGCTATATATAGCACCATGAAACAGGCAGCCACCCCTGATTACATGAGAATGAGAATGATAAAGAATGTGACAGTAGCTGCAGCTTATAGAGATTCAGACCTGAAGGCAGATAGTGCTCATGAAGGTATCATAGCTCTGCTGACACTAACTTGCCTGATTAGGAGGCATCCCTAACAATACACTAAGTACTGTTGTTCTGTTCTAATCTTCCTGATTTGAATATTCAGAGCAAGTTGAAGATAAAGGCAAGCAGCCAAGCCAGAGCTTTCCAGTAGCTGGCACACTCATAGCTTTTTTCCACACAATGCTCTTCTCTCACGTGAGAGATAAAGTTTGTGCAAGTGTGTATGAGAAATTTATGCAATAGAATAGAATAGGATAGAGTAGAATAGAATAGAATAGAATAGAATAGAATAGAATAGAATAGACCAGGTTGGAAGTGACCTTCAAGATCATCACGTCCAACCCACCAACCAATCCAACACCACCTAAACAACTAACCCATGGCACCAAGCACCCCATCAAGTCTCCTCCTGAACACCTCCAATGATGATGACTCTACCACCTCCCCAGGCAGCCCATTCCAATGAGCAATCACTCTCTCCATGAAGAACTTCTTCCTAACATCCAACCTAAACCTCCCCTGGTGAAGCCTGAGACTGTGTCCTCTTGTTCTGGTACTGGCTGCCTGAGAGAGGAGACCAACATCCGTCTGTCTACAACCTCCCTTCAGGTTGTTGCAGAGAGCAAGAAGGTCTCCCCTGAGTCTCCTCCTCTCCAGGCTAAGCAACCCCAGCTCCCTCAGCCTCTCCTCACAGGGCTGTGTTCCAAGCCCCTCACCAACTTCGTTGCCCTTCTCTGGACTCATTCCAGCAAGTCAACATCCTTCCTAAACTGAGGGGCCCAGAACTGGACACAGTACTCAAGGTGTGGCCTAACCAGTGCAGTGTACAGGGGCAGAATGACCTCCCTGCTCCTGCTGGCCACACTGTTCCTGATGCAGGCCAGGATGCCATTGGCCCTCTTGGCCCCCTGCACACATTGCAGGCTCATGTTCAGCCTACCATCAACCAGCACCCCCAGGTCCCCTTCAGCCTGACTGCTCTCCAGCCACTCTGACCCCAGCCTGTAGCTCTGCATGGGGTTGCTGTGGCCAATGTGCAGAACCTGGCACTTGGATGTGTTCAATGTCCTGCCCTTGGACTCTGCCCATCTGCCCAGCCTGTCGAGGTCCCTCTGCAGAGCCTCTCTACCCTCCAGCAGATCAACTCCTGCCCCCAGCTTGGTGTCATCTGCAAATTTACTGCTGATGGACTCAATGCCCTCCTCCAGATCATCAATAAAGATGTTACAGAGCATGGGACCCAGCACTGATCCCTGGGGCACACCACTGGTGCCTGGCTGCCAGCTGGCTGTGGCACCATTCACCACCACTCTCTGGGCTCTGCCTCCAGCCAGTTCCTAACCCATCGCAGTGTGCTCCCATCCAAGCCATGGGCTGACACTAAGCACATTGTTCTGCATATGGCCACTTGTTTTGCAACAGAAGAGGGCATTGTATGCTCTAAAGATGATACATATAGGATAAAAAGAATTTCAAGGAGTTTTTTTCCATGGAAATCCAAAATGTTAGCACAGCTACACAGAAACACTATACCATGGCACATAAATTGTTAGGCTGTGGCAGCAGGCAGGCAAGAAAATAAGCCAAAAAAGCACTTACCTTTGCTTGCTCAGCAGTACTTATTATCAGCTGAGACACTGGAACGAGTGTCAGAGCTCAGTACAGAGTAATAAGATTAAGGTCAGAAGATCTAAAGATCCCTTAATAGTGTAGAGCCTATGTTTACAGCATCCTATTTTGTGTTATAGCTCTGTTAGTGAACAGAAGAATCAGTCTCAATCAGCAGTGGAAAGGCAGAACTAGTAACTCACAGCAACACCCATATCCTCTTAGTAACTCTCTCACAATTACACTCAATTAACAGTCAGTATTTTCTCAGCCATTTTGACAAGGCCACAGAAGAATATGTTTGCAGTCTGAAATATCTGGCTTGCTTACATTTGCTTTTGGTGAAGATAAAATCAGCATGAAATCACCAGAAGTGTTCCTGCAATGAAGGGGGGAAAAAAGCATGGTGGATACACTCATAAAACCATCCTCAAGTTGATTACTTTCCAGACCAAACTGTACAAGAGACAAAATACTCCATTTGGGTGATTCTGTGGATTACACCAAGATGCCTATCCCATCACATGAAAAACACAACAGCAAATACTGAAGTGATTTTCTTCTTGGTCTCAAAATACTCAACAGATCAACTGCACAACAAAATCCAGGCAAGAAATGGGCACTTTCTCAGCAGCCAGCTGAGGAGAACACAGCAGCTACCAGACCCTATAGGCAGCTCTTGGGCAGCTCCCACAGCCCCTCTGCTGCACTGCTCCAGCTGGGCACTGCTGCACACTGGTGCCTGCTTCTGGGTGGGAGGGAGCTGACAGAGGTGGATCTGGTTGCACATGCAGTTCAAGATTTTGTGATAGAGAAAGAGGTAAATCCCTGGTGAGCCACTAAAGCAGTGCCAGGCCTTTCATTCCCAAGTTGTGTGTCTTACAGCTTTTAGCCCTTTGGTGTGCAGCTTGTAAGACCAAGAAGCATGACACACACCACTGTTTGATGATGGCAGGTAGAGGGAAAACCATCAAAGCCATCAAGTTTCCCACCCTGAGAGAAGACTGCAGAGAGCTTCCTACGTGACAAAAGCCTGTCCTTTACCAGTCATGATCATCAGTTAAGGTACCTGGTGACAGGCAGAAAGGGACCTGAGGGTACTGGTTGATGGTAGGCTGAACATGAGCCTGCAGCGTGCCCAGGTGGCCAAGAGGGCCAATGGCATCCTGGTCTGCATCAGGAACAGTGTGGCCAGCAGGAGCAGGGAAGTCATTGTACTCAGCACTGGTTAGACCACGCCTTGAGTACTGTGTCCAGTTCTGGGCTCCTCAGTTTAGGAAGGAGGTTGACTTGCTGGAACGTGCCCAGAGAAGGGCAACAAAGTTGGTGAGGGGTTTGGAACACAAACCCTACAAGGACAGACTGAGGGGGCTGGGGTTGTTTAACCTGGAGAAGAGGAGACTCAGGGGTGACCTTATTGCTGTCTACAACTACCTGAAGGGAGGTTGTGGACAGGCAGAGGCTGGTCTCTTCTCCCAGACAACCAGCACCAGAACAAGAGGACACAGTCTCAAGCTGCACCAGGAGAGGTTTAGGCTGGAGGTTAAGAGGAATTTTTACACAGAGAGAGTGACTGCCCATTGGAATGGGATGCCCAGGGAGGTGGTGGAGTCACCATCATTGGAGGTGTTCAGGAGGAGACTTTATAGGGTGCTTGGTTGCATGGTTTAGTTGATTAGGTGGTGTTGAATGATAGGTTGGAGGCAATGATCTTGAAGGTCTCTTCCAACCTGGTCTATTTTATTCTATTTCTATTCTATTCTATTTGTCTTCTATTTTATTCTAAATGGAAAAAGTAATTAACCACACTATTAAGTACTGAGCTGCAGTGACTCAACATCATGCTCATTCTCATACTTATTGCTGTCCTCTGTCATCACCCTTCTCCAGACTCTCCCATTTTCCTCTCTCTGCTTCCAACACAATCATTTAACTCATGCATCTCTATGTCTTATCCCAAGCACTAAATGCCTTCTTTCTCACACACAGAGTCACAGAATGTTAGGGGTTGGAAGGGACCTCAAAAAGATCATCTAGTCCAACCCCCCTGCCACAGTAGGACTACCTAGAGTAGGTCACACAGGAACACATCCAGGAAGGCTGTGAATGTCTCCAGAATAGGGGACTCCACAACATCTCTGGGCAGCCTGTTCCAGTGCTCTGTCACCTTCACAGTGAAAAAGTTTATCCTTATGTTCATGTGGGACCTCTTATGCTCCAGCTTGCACCCATTGCCCCTTGTCCTATCATTGGACATTGGGACATTGATGAGAAGAGGTTGGCTCCATCCTCCTGACACTCGCCCTTCACATATTTATAAACATTATTGAGGTCACCCTTCAGTCTCCTCTTCTCCAAGCTAGAGCTCCCCCAGCCTTTCCTCATCAGGCAGATGTGCAATTCCCTTAAGCATCTTCATGGCTGTGTGCTGGACTCTTCCAAGCAGTTCCCTGTCTTTCTTGACCCGAGAGGCTAAGAGCTGCCCATGATACTCCAGATGTGGCCTCACCAGGGCAGAGTACAGAGGGAGGAGATCCTCTCTTGAGCTACTAACCACAGCCCTTCTAATACACCCCAGAATGACATTGGCCTTCTTGGCCACAAGAGCACATTAGAATAGAATAGAATAGAATAGAATAGAATAGAATAGAATAGAATAGAATAGAATAGAATAGAATGGAATGGAATGGAATGGAATGGAATAGAATAGAATGGAATGGAATAGAATGGAATGGAATAGAATGGAATGGAATAGAATGGAATGGAATAGAATAGACCAGACCAGGTTGGAAGAGACCTTCAAGATCATCGCGTCCAACCCATCAACCAATCCAACACCACCTAAACAACTAACCCATGGCACCAAGCACCTCATCAATAACATTGCTGGCTCATGGTCAGCCTTCCATCCACTAGGACCCCCAGGTCCTTTTGCCCTTCACTGCTCTCCAGCAGGTCAGTCCCCAACCTATACTGATACCTGGGGTTGTTCTTTCCCAGGTGCAAGACTCTATACGTGTCCTTCCTGTATTTCATGAAATTTCTCCCCACCCAACTCTCCAGCCTGTCCAGGTCTCAGTGACTGGCAGCACAGCTTTCAGGTGTGTCAGCTACTCCTCCCAGTTTTGAGTCAGCAGCAAACTTGCTGACAGTGCTCTCTGTTCTGTCATTGAGGTTGTTAATGAATATATTGAACGGTACTGGGACCAGTACCAACCCCTAAGGGACTCTACTAGATACATGCCTCCAACTGTGCCAGTGACCACAGCTCTTTAACTTCTTCCCTTCAACCAGTTCACAATCCACCTCACTATCTGATCATCCAGACCACAGCTCCTCACTTCAGCTGTGAGTATGCTGTGGGAGATGGTGTCAAATGCTTTACTGAAATCTAGATAAACCACATCCACTGTACTACCATCATCTCTCCACCTGGTTGTGTCCTCCTAAAAGGCTATCAGGTTGATTAAACATAACTTCCACTTGGTAAAACCATGTTGACTGCTCCCAGTGACCTTTATCCATGACTTGCCTAGAGACAACACAGAGAATGAATTGCTCCATCACCTTTCCAGGGATGGAGCTGAGACTGACCAGTCTATAGATACCCAGGTCCTCCTTCTTCCCCTTTTTGAAAATGGGAGGGACATTTGCTTTCCTCCAGTCCCCAAGCACCTCTCCTGTTCCCCATGACTGACTTAAGATAATGGAGACTGGCCTAGCAACTACTTCTACCAGCTTCCTCAGCACCCACAGGTGCATCCCATCAGAACTCATGGATTTATGTATGTCCAGACTGCCTAAGTGATCCCTAACCCAGTCCTCATCAACCAAGGCAAACTCCTCCATTATCCTGACTTGATCTGGGCCTCAGGGGTCTGGGGCCCCTGAGGACAGTCCCCAGCAGTATAGACAGAGACAAAAGAAGGCATTCAGTAGCTCTGCCTTCTTTTTATCCCCTGTCACCAGGGCACCCACTTCATTCAGCAGTGAGCTTACACTGCCTCTGGGGTTAGTTTTGTTTGCAATGTATTTAAAGAAGCCCTTTCTCTTGTCCTTGAGCTCTCATGAAAGGTTTAATTCCAAGGAGGCCTTAGCTTTCCTAGTTGCCTCCCTACATCCTCTGAAAACAGCCAGTGGCCAGCCCCTCCTTCCATGATCTGTAGACTCTTTTCTTACACTTGACTTGGCTCAGCACTTCCCTGTTTAACCATGCAGGTCTCCTGGCTCCCTTTCCTAACTTCCTACCCATTGGGATGCTTTGATCCTGAACTTGGAAGAGGTGGGCCTTGAATATTAACCAACCATCTTGGCTGCCTTTACCTTCTAGTTCCCTGTCCTATGGGATTTCCCCTTGCAATTGCTTGAAAAGGCAAAGTTGGCCCTGCTGTATTCCAAGGCTGTGATCTTGCTTGGTACAAGATCCTGAACTCCACCATGTCATGGTTACCACCAAGAAGGCTGCCCTCAACCTTCACCGCTTCAACCAGACTATCCTTGTTAGTGAGTAGAAGATCCAGCAGCACTCCTCTCTTTGCTGGCTCATCCACCATTTGCATCAAGAAGTTACCATCAATGCACCAGAGGAACCTCCTGGACTGTGGCTGGCTGCCTGAGTAGGCCTGCCAGCAAATATCTGGGTAGTGAGAATCCCCCATGAGAACCAGGACCTGTGACTGTGAGGCTGCTGTCAGCTGCCTGTAGAACACGTCATCATCTTCCTCATCCTGATCAGGTGGCCTGCACTAGACACCCACAACTGTGTCACCCATGTGATACACCCTCAGCTTATGCACAGTCCCACTGCTTGTCTAATTCCATAGAATCATGGAATGGTAGGGGTTGCAAGGGAGATCTCCCTGCTAACTCAGGTATGTCGAGATCAAGTTGCACAGAATCCTGTCCAGGTGTGTTTTGAAAGTATCCAGAGGACTCCACAAGCTCTGGGCATCCTGTCCCAGTGCTCCATCACCCTCAAAATTCCTCCTTACATTCAGTGAAACCTCCTGTGTTTTAGTTTGCACCTGTTGCCCCTTGTCCTATCACTGGCCACTACTGAGAAGAGCCCAGCCCCATCCTCATGACCCCCACCCCTTAGATATTCATATGCATTGATAAGAATTCCTCTCAGCCTTCTCTTTTCCATTTCATGAGGAGCCTCTCCTCATGAGATGCTCCAGTTCCCTTATCATCCTTGTGGCCTTCCACTGGACTCTCCCCGGCAGTTCCCTGTCCTCCTTGAACTGGGGAGCCCAAAACTAGACACAATACTCCAGGTGTGGCCTCACTAAGGTAGAGTAGAGGGGGAGAAGAACCTCTCACAACCTGCTGGCAAAACTCTTCTCAATGTACCCCAGAATACCATTGGCCTTCTCAGCCGTGAGGGCACAGTGCTGGCTTGTGGTGAAATTTTGTCCACCAGCACTCCCAGGTTGTTTTCTGCAGAGCACCTCTGCCCAGCTCTCCAGCCTGTCCAGGTCTCACTGAATGGCAGAACAGCCTCTGGCATGTCAACCACTCCTCTTAGTTCTGCATCATCAGCAAACTTGCTGAGTGTACACTCTGTCCCTTCATCCAGGTTGTTGATGAACATGTCAAACAAGACTGGACCCAATACTGAACCCTGGGGAATACCATTAGCCACAAGCCTCCAACTAGACCCTGCACTGTTGATCACAACCCTCTGTGCTCCGTCATTCAGCCAGTTCTCAATCCACCTCAGTGTTCATCTAACCCACAATTCTTAAGTTTACCTATGAGGATGTTATAGCAGGTAGTGCCAAAAGCCTTGCAGAAGTCCACATCCACTGCTCTTCCTTCATATACCTAGCTGGTCATACCATCATAGAAGGCTACCAGATTGGTCAAGCATGATTTCCCCTTGGTGAATCCACGCAGACTATTCCTGTATCTTGCTTCTTTCAAAGATGATACTATTTGCAGAGCTGACTGGCCTGCTAGAATAGTTCTTGCCTGTTGGCAGCTTGGATATAATACATACTCCTGTGGGCAAAAGCTCCAGTGAGTTGCAGACAGCTGAAAAAGAAGCAAACTCTTTATCTGAACCTAGCTACTACTTGTGCCAGTGTTATAGATGAGGAGAAAATTAACTGAGCTTGTTCAATTATTATGTTCTGCCTGGAAGTATTACTCATGTCCCAGCCTTTCTTACAATCACCCCCACTAGCCACATTATTCTCTTTGGCCTAACAAGCTTAAAAAGCAGGAGGGCCAATTTTATCACAGAAGAAAGATACAATTAGCCAGCTGAGGCCCTTTACTGCCTCCAACATGTGGGTTTGCTGATCTGTGGGCTGATAACTCAAGCTTTTTGTTGGCAGTAAACAGGTGATGATCAAAGCCTGACTAGGCTACAGTGATGTAGGCTCATTTCCTGAGAGGTTGCAACAGGAATTGCTCTTGGATTAAGAAATCAGTCAAGTCATAGACCACACAGTTGGGAAGAGCTGTGGAACTGCCAAGAGAGTGCCAAGCACATGCAGCACAAAGGGACCTATCCTACTGCCAGAGCACCTTGTTTGAGCACATCCAACAATGTCTGCTCAGAATTTCTAGGAAATGCTGACACATTGCAAATTAAAGGACAAAATAAACTCCTGAGCACAGAAGCCAAGGTTCTCACCCAGGGCTAATTATCACAGCGATATTTCCCCCGGGACGTTTATCCCCCGCGCTATCATCTGCCTGGCTGCATTAGATCTTACTCTTCAACAGTTCACTTGGTGCAAAGGAATTATGAAGGATTTGTGCTTTGCACCCTTAAAATCACAACATACATGCACCATGGCTGCCAGAAGCACACTGCTCCTCACTCTAACTCTTCATTTTTACAGCTATCTCATCCTTTGGCCTGGCTGCAAGGGTCCAGCTTCTGAATAAGATAGACCCAAACCACTGTTGTCTACAGGACAACAGCCATGGAGCCCAGGTTTAGACCCAGCTGAGCAGTTCCCTAAGGAACAAGAAATTTCTTTCCCCTATTTCAGAGGTTTTCAGTCACAACCAACTCCTTGACAGCATCAGGACTGTGAAGGGTTCCCAGGTGACAGGGAGAACAAGAGAGGATGCTGGATCATGCACACCGTGCTCTGCCAGCAGTGGGGTATCAGAACTGTGAAAGTGCTTCCTGAGACTAGGGCACTGCTATGAATTTCACTGAGCTACAAAATGCTTTTCCCACCTAGCTTTGCTGAGAATCTTTTTCCACTAATTCCAGTATGCCACAGTATCACAGTATCACAGTATAACTAAGGTTGGAAGAGACCTCGAGGATCATCCAGTCCAACCTGTCACCACAGACCTCATGACTAGACCATGGCACCAAGTGCCACGTCCAGTCCCCTCTTGAACACCTCCAGGGACGGTGACTCCACCACCTCCCTGGGCAGCACATTCCAATGGCGAACGACTCGCTCGGTGAAGAACTTTCTCCTCACCTCGAGTCTGAACCTCCTCTGGTGCAGCTTGAGACTGTGTCCCCTTGTTCTGGTGCTGGTTGCCTGGGAGAAGAGACCAACCCCTTCCTGGCTACAACCACCTTTCAGGTAGTTGTAGCGAGCAATGAGGTCTCCCCTGAGCCTCCTCTTCTCCAGGCTAAACAATCCCAGCTCCCTCAGCCTCTCCTCACAGGGCTGTGCTCAAGGCCTCTCCCCAGCCTTGTTGCCCTTCTCTGGACACATTCAAGTGTCTAAATGTCCTTCTTAAACTGAGGGGCCCAGAACTGGACACAGGACTCAAGGTGTGGCCTAACCAATGCAGAGTCCAGGGGCACAATGACCTCCCTGCTCCTGCTGGCCACACTATTCCTAATACAGGCCAGGATGCCATTGGCCTTCTTGGCCACCTGGGCACACTGCTGGCTCATGTTTAGGCAGCTGTCAATCAGTAACCCCTGGTCCCTCTTTGTTTGGGAGCTCTCCAGCCACTCTGACCCCAGCCTGTAGCTCTGCATGGGGTTGCTGTGGCCAAAGTGCAGCACCTGGCACTTGGACTTGTTAAATGCCATCCTGTTGGACTCTGCCTATCTGTCACTTATCTCTCCCAGAAGTTTTACACGTGTGTCTTCATTTAAAGAGCGGACAGATATCGTTTCGCTCCCAAAGGAAGTAAAATCAAGATGCTTTTGTTGAATTGGAGAGAAACACAGGATTATATTCAAAAAATATACAGGAAAATGCAGAACACATGAATCCTTAACACCTAATACATATACAGGGCACATGAAAAACCCCAGAAACCTTCCCAGCCAGACTAAACCACAAATCCCTGTGGTCCTTTCCTCCCTCCCACCACTATCTCCCTTCCATTAGGTCTAGACAGGGCAAAATTGTGCAGGAAAAATTAGTCAGGTCTCTGCAGGCCACAAAGAGGCCTACCCCCCCATGGTACCAGATAAAGACTCCCTCCAGAGAGCCGAAAGGAGGGAGAGAAAAGAAAGAACAAATTGTACAGCCTGCTTATAAAGAGACAGCACAGTTATGGGATTGAACAACACAATTGCAGTTTCCTGGGTCCACCTCCTGCACTGTCTGGCCCCTGGAGGACTTTCTGTCTGTATGGTTAAGACATCCACTGCTTAACCCCACAACAACAAGCAAAGGTCCCTCTCCTTCCTACGGATGACATGAAGAAGCTGTATGCATCTCTAAGATAGTGACCCATCACTGACCCCACTGCAGGAAAGGCTTTACTTGGTTCCCAGGAATAAATGGACTTCTGTAGGCACAAAGCAGAGAGTCACTTTTCCTGTAATTCTGACTAAAATAAAAGGCTTGAGCAACATCAGTAAGTGTTTACCCATGACTGTTTATAAGTGGTAGACTCAGGAGCAATTAAAATGCACTGGGAGATCCTCCTGCCTGAGAACATTGATGGAGCAGAGATGACATCTTGCAGCCACAAGCAGACAGAGGCCATTCAAAACACGTTTTTGGGTATACTTACATCTCCATCCGTGTTTGGAAGGTTTGACAAATAAATCTGACAAATTAAAACTGAAATGAAAAGCTAGTCTGGGGTGGGGGCTTAGCCTTGGGGACACAGGGAGGAAGAGAAACAGGTTGTTTGGTTAGGGATTCTGTTTGTTTGTTTTGAACAAAGCACACCACCTGCATTTCTCACAACTTAACACTTGTCAGCCAAACCATGCTGTGATCTTAGCTTCTCAGAAACTGCTCAATAAACATTGGCCCAAGTAGCTGCAGAAACCATTTAGGCAAATATTTGCACATTTACTTTAAAATTAATCTTAGAAAATGGCTCATTGCTACTTCTCATTTCCATGTAAAGTACAATTTCAGATTGGGTTCCCCCACCCCTCCCCCCCCCCCCCCCTTTCCATTATCAATGCAAACAGAAGGTTTGAGTGAAAAAGGAATGCATTTAACAAAACTAAACATGACAAATAACATAATGTCATCTGCCACCTGTACCTATCTACACACACAGACACACAAAGTACCCTCTTCCCTTTCTGCTGAATGCATTTCTTTGTCCTTCTATGTTTTGAGGTCCCCTTGTGCCACTTCCTGGTGGAAACTGCAAACCAAATAGAATAGAAGAGACCAGGTTGGAAGAGACCTTCAAGATCATCGTGTCCAACCCATCAACCAATCCAACACCACCCAAACAACTAACCCATGGCACCAAGCACCCCATCAAGTCTCCTCCTGAACACCTCCAATGATGGCGACTCCACCACCCCCCTGGGCAGCCCATTCCAATGGCCAATCATTCTCTCTCTATAGAACTTCTTCCTAACATCCAGGCTAAACCTAGTTGCTAAGAAGTTGAAGGTGCTACATGTTCACCAGCAGTCTGTTGGTCTAGCACAGAAATGTGTCAGTTACTGATTTGAGGAAAGACAGCATATAATTCAGAATCCACTTTCAAACAAAATTTAGATAAGCATTTTCCCAACTCAGCCTCTAAAAGTTTCAAATGTTTTGAGCACTGTACTGATATTTAAAGGGGGAAAATTTCATAGTATCAGAGTATCATAGTATCAGTCAGGGTTGGATGGGACCACAAGGATCATCTAGTTCCAACCCCCCTGCCATGGGCAGGGACACTCCACACTAGATCAGCCTGGCCAGAGCCTCATCCAGCCTGGGCTTAAACACCTCCAGGGATGAGGCCCCAGCCACCTCCCTGGACAACCCATTCCAGGGCTTCACCACTCTCATGGGGAAGAACTTCCTCCTCACCTCCAGCCTGAATCTCCCCACCTTCAACTTCATTCCATTCCCCCTAGTCCTATCACTACCTGAGATCCTGAGCAGTCCCTCCCCAGCCTTCTTGTAGCCCCCTTCAGATACTGGAAGGCCACAATGAGGTCACCTCGGCGACTTCTCTTCTCTAGACTGTACAGCCCCAGCTCCTTCAGTCTGTCCTCATAGGAGAGGTGCTCCAGCCCTCTGCTCCTCCTCCTGGCCCTTCTCTGGACACCTTCCAGCACCTCCAGATCCCTCTTGTAATAGGGGCTCCAGAACTGGAGGCAGTACTCCAGGTGGGGTCTCACCAGAGCTGAGCAGAGGGGGAGAATCACCTCCCTTGCGCTGCTGGCCACACTTCTCTTGCTGCAGCCCAGGCTCTGATTTGCTTTCCGGGCTGCAAGTGCACACTGAGAGCTCCTGTTGAGCTTCTCCTCCCCCAGCACCCCCAAGTCTCTCTCCTCAGGGCTGCTTTCCAGCCAGTCCCTGCCCAGCCTGGATTTGTGCCTGGGGTTGCCTCGACCCAGATGCAGGACCCTGCCCTTGGTCTTGTTGAACCTCATGAGGTTGGCTTGTGCCCACCTCTCCAGCCTGTCAAGGTCCCTCTGGATGGATCCCTTCCCTCCAGCCTGTCTGCTGCACCACACAGCTTGGTGTCATCAGCAAACCTGCTGAGGCTGCACTCAGTGCCACTGTCCATGGCACCCCCAAAGATGTTGAACAAGCCTGGTTCCAGGACTGATCCCTGAGGGACTCTGCTTGTCCCTGGCCTCCACTGGGATGTGGACCCATGGACAGCCACTCTTTGGGTGCAGCCATCAAGCCACTTGTGTATCCATCTAGTGGTCACCCATCAAACCCATGTGTCAGCAGCCTGGAGACCAGGCTGTGGTGCGGGACATGTCGAAGGCTTTGCTCAGGGCCAGGTAAATGACATCAGTTGCTGCCCCTCAGCTATTGATGTTGTCACCTGTGCAGAGAAGGCCACCAGGTTGGTCAGGATTTGCCCTTGGTGAAGCCATGCTGACTGTTCCAAATCACCTCTTCACTATTCTTCTGAGTCAGTAGTGCCTCCAGGAGGATCTGCTCCATGATCTTTGCAGGCACACGGTGAGACTGACTGGCCTAGAGTTCCCTGGTTCCCCCTTCTTACCCTGTTTGCAAATGGGGGTAATGTTTCCCCTTTTCCAGTCTGTGGGGACTTCCCCAGCCTGCCATGACTTTTGCAATATAATAGAGAGGGGTTTAGGAACCTCCTCTGCCAGTTCCCTCAGCACCCGTGGGTGTATCCCGTCAGGTCCCATGGACTTGAACACTTCCAGGTTCCTAAGGTGATCACGAACCTGATCTTCACTTACGATGGGCAGTTCTTCCTCCCGTCCCTGGCATTGTCTCCCATGACACCAGGAGTGTGGCTAGAGGCCCTTGCAGTGAAGACTGAGGTAAAGAAGGTATTGAGTACCTCAGCTTCTTCCTCATCACTTGTGACCATTTCACCAGTTTCCTTTCTGAGGGCGCCCACACCTCCCCTAGGCTTCTTCTTCTCATTGATATACCTGTAGAAGTTCTTAGTGCTCCCTTTAACCTCCCTGGCTAGATTCAATTCAAACTCTGCTTTGGCTTTCCTAACCACATATATATACACACATACATATATATACATACACACACATATATATACATATTTAAAGACAAAAAAACTGAATATGAGCAAGCATTGTGCCCAGGTCACCAAAAAAAACAATGGCATCCTGGCTTGTATTAGAAATGCTGTGTCCAGCAGGAGCAGGGAAGTGATTTTCCCCTTTATACTCAGCTCTGTTGAGGTCACACCTCAAGTATTGTCTTCAGTTTTGGGCACCTCAGTACAAGAGAGATGTGGAGGTGCTGCAGCCAGTGCAGAGGAGGGCAAGGAAGCTGGGGAAGGGCCTGGAGAATAAATCTGATGAGGAGCAACTGAGGGAGCTGGGGATGGTTAGTCTGAAGAAGAGGAGGCTAAGGGGAGACCTCGTGGCTCTCTACAACTACCTGGAAGGCTGTTGTGGAGAGCTTGGTGCTGGTCTCTCCTCACAGGTCATAGAACAAGAGCCTCAAGCTGCAACTGGGTAGGTTTAGACTGGACATTAGGAAAATTTTTGTTCTTGGAAAGAGTGGTCAGGCATTGGAATGTGCTGCCCAGGGAGGTGGTTGAGTCACCAACCCCAGATGTGTTTAAAAGGTCATTTGGATGTGGTGCCTGGGGATATGGTTTAGGGGTGAACCTTGTAGAGTAGGGTTCTTGGTTGGAGTTGGTGATCCTGAGGGTCTTTTCCAACCTGAATGTTTCTGTGATTCCATGATAATGTATTGGCCACAACAACCCCATGCAGTGCTACAGGCTGGGGTCAGAGTGGCTGGAGAGCAGCCAGGCAGAAAGGGACCTGGGGGGACTAGTTGAGAGTAGGCTGAACATGAGCCAGCAGTGTGCCCAGGAGGCCAAGAAGGCCAAGGGCATCCTGGCCTGCATCAGGAAGAGTGTGGCCAGCAGGAGCAGGGAAGCCATTGTGCCCTGAGGTCTCTGAGGTCTTTTCCAACCTTATTGATTCTGTGATTCTGTGAACTCTTGTAAATCACAACAGGGAGAGAAAGAAGGGAGAGAGAAAAAACCACTGAGAGTTTCACCATACAATGCCATGAAACATTTGGGTTTGATTGACTAACTCAAAATTTTTCAGCATGCATTAGAACTTTGGCTTATAACCCTCCTAAACAATCTGCAGAGCCCTGGCACTCAGTGGGAACAGCTGCACAGAGCAGCACAAAGAAGCCCAAAAGCATGATGAAAAGCAATTAGAGAACAATGACATTTATGTGACAGGTCTAGGGACAGAGTTTGGTTTGTAGCTGGGTGGGCAGCTAGGCAGGTGATGTTGGGAAATGCCATGGGAAGCATCCTGTTGACCCAGCCTATGGAGCTCACTCTGGTCACTGTTCCACTGGGCTGATAGACTTCTTCCTCAGTGCTGTAATTACTTGCAGGGATCCAGGAGATTTCATCAGCTGGCTTTCCAGCAGATGCTTGCGTGGTGGTTTGGACCTGGCCTCGGGGTCAGATGTCCACCAAAGTCACTCTATCACTCTTAAGTGGACAGGGGAGAGGGGAAAAAATATAACAAAAGCCAGTAATAAGATAGAAGCAATTTAAAATCAATAATAATCAAAGGTGATAGACCACATGGAAGCAAGAGCAGAGAGAGAGAGATGTTAGTCTCTGCGTCCCACCAGCAGGATGATGGTCGGTCTCGGGAAGCAGGGCTCTCTAAGCTTAGCGCTTCCTTAGCAGGATAGATGCCGTGGACAAATCCCCCCACTTCCTTCTTTCACTCCATTCTTATATCTGAGCTGACATCATATGCCATGGAATACCCCCTTGGCAAGTCTGGGTCTGGCGGCTCAGCCCTCCCAAGATCTTGCCCACCCCTCTTGGGGCAGGGAAATATTGAAAAGGCAACAACCTGGATACTCATTGTGGAGAGGGACCTGGGGGTGCTGGTCGATGGTAGGCTGAACATGAGCCTGCAGTGTGCCTAGGCAGCCAAGAGAGCCAATGGCATCCTGGCCTGCATCAGGAACAGTGTGGCCAGCAGGAGCAAGGAGGTCATTCTCCCCCTGCACATTGCACTGGTTAGGCCGCACCTCGAGTCCTGTGTCCAGTTCTGGGCTCCTCAGTTTAGGAAGGAGGTTGACTTGCTGGAACATGTCCAGAGAAGGGCAACAAAGTTGGTGAGGGGTTTGGAACACCGCCCTATGAGAAGAGGCTGAGGGAGCTGGGGTTGCTTAGCCTGGAGAGAAGGAGACTCAGGGGTGACCTTATTGCTCTCTACAACTACCTGAAGGGAGGTTGTAGACAGACGGATGTTGGTCTCTTCTCCCAGGCAACCAGCATCAGAACAAGAGGACACAGTCTCAGGCTGCGCCAGGGGAGGTTTAAGTTGGCTGTTAGGAAGAAGTTCTACACAGAGAGAGAGATTGCCCATTGGAATGGGCTGCCTGGGGAGGTGGTGGAGTCACTGTCATTGGTGGTTCTCAGGAGGAGACTTGATGGGGTGCTTGGTGCCATGTTTAGGTGGTGTTGGATTGGTTGATGGGTTGGACATGATGATCTTGAAGCTCTCTTCCAACCTGGTCCATTCTATTCTATTCTATTCTATTCTATCCTATCCTATTCTATCCTATTCTATTCTATTCATTCGACAGTAGCCAAAACTCTGCTGTGTTACCAACTACTGCTGCAAAACACAGCGCTAGGAGGGTGCTGTGAGGAGAATTAACTCCAGCTCAGCCAAACCCAATACAGCTTGACAGACAGCTACCCTGCTCTTGTCAGAGGTCAGAGTCACTGAGCCACAACCATTATTTCAAATTCAGTATAAAACCACCAACTGAGAAACAGAAAAAGAGGTCCTGGAGTTTGTTGTGGGGTTTGGTTTGTTTTCTGTTTTATTTTGTTTGTTTTCTGTTTGGTTTTGTTTGTTTTGTCTGTTGTTTTGTTTTCATGATCAATTTAAGACACCTTAGAATAATTTCAAATGTTGCCACCAAAGATCTTTAGGGAAAAATAAATGTCAGAAAAACCAAGGTAACTGCCCCCCCCAAACTGCTGCATGTAAAAGAACAGCTTCCTCTTGTTTTCTGAGAGGTGACTGCAGTAGTAAAAGGAAATGGGATGACAGAGAGGAGTGGATTACATGAAGACCTAGAAGTACAAGAGTGCACATTGTGAAGAAAGCAGCTCACTGAAGTTCCACTTAAAATATATTCAGGAGATCAGGTAGGTAGAATCAAGAATTCAACAGCAGGGAAATAAAGGAGACAGAGAAAACTGATCTGCCTAAAGTTCAACAACTCACAGAGTCACAGAATTGTTAGGGTTGGAAGTGACCTCAAGGATCATCTAGTTCCAATCCTTCTGCCATGGGCAGGGACACCTCACACTAGATCAGCTTGCTCAGAGCCACATCCAGTCTGGCCTTAAAAACCTCCAGGGATGAGACTTCCACCACCTCCCTGGGCAACCTGTGCCAGTCTCTCACCACCTTCATGGGGAAGAACTTCCTCCTAACATCCAATCTGAATCTACCCATTTCTAGTTTTGCTCCATCCCCCCCAGTCCTATCACTCCCTGACACCCTCAAAAGTCCCTCCCCAGCTTTCTTGTAGCCCTCTTCAGACACCAGAAGGCCACAATAAGGTCCCCTTGGAGCCTTCTCTTCTCCAAACTGAACAGCCCCAACTCTGTCAGTCTGTCCTCATAGGAGAGGTGCTCCAGCCCTCTGCTCATCCTCATGGCCCTTCTCTGAACACCTTCCAGCACCTCCAGATCCTTCCTGTAACAGAGGCTGCAGAACTGGACAGAGCACTCCAGGTGGGGTCTCACCAGAAAGGGGTAGAGGGGGAGAATCACCTCCCTCGGCCCGCTGGCTATGCTTCTCTTGATGCAGCTCATATTTTGCTTTTGAGAAAACAGGCAAAGGCTCAAACAATACCCACACCATTGCCAGAAAGGCAAGACCCTTCAGAGAACAAAAGAATCAAGTGACAAAAATTGCTAATAGCATTTGTAGAATTCCAAAATTAATTTCCCCTAATCTTTCTGAGTGTCACTAAGAATGAATATGGCCAGAAGACAAAATGCTTTCTTACGTTTTGGGGGTTCTTAAATGTATGGAAACCTAGAGCTAGTTTACCTGCCAATGTGGAAAAGGTGATTTGCTGTGTTGATGGTGTTCCCTAATACACCTTTCTTCTTGCCTGGGTTGCAAATACACTAATTTCGTCTTTATTTTAGTGGTGCAGTCTATTAGACAGCTGTCAGTATTTCTGGAAGAGTGAGATGTTTCCAGGTAGTGTCCTGAACCTTTTGCTTCCTTCCTACTCAGCTCTTACCCAAGTGAAAAACAGACATTGAGCTCATTGTGAATTTTGGTTCACCATCCTCTGGCTGCACTTATGGCAGCAATATTTATTTAATCTCTTCTGTTTCCATTAACTTAAGAGTGTGTGCTTCCACTTGTATAAGCATTCACATAACATTCAAACACAATATTAGATGGTAGGCTGAACATGAGCCTGCAGTGTGCCCAGGTAGCCAAGAGGGCCAATGGCATCCTGGTCTGTGGAACAGTGTGGCCAGCAGGAGCAGGGAAGTCATTCTGCCCCTGTGCTCAGTACTGGTTAGGCCACACCTTGAGTCCTGTGTCCAGTTCTGGGCTCCTCAGGTTAGGAAAGATGTTGAGCTGCTGGAAGGTGTCCAGAGAAGGGCAACAAGGCTGGGGAGGGGTCTGGAGCACAGCCCTGTGAGGAGAGGCTGAGGGAGCTGGGGTTGCTTAGCCTGGAGAAGAGGAGGCTCAGGGGAGAGCTTCTTGCTGTCTACAACTCCCTGAAGGGAGGTTGTAGCCAGGAGGGGGTTGGTCTCTTCTCCCAGGCAACCAGCACCAGAACAAGAGGACACAGTCTCAAACTCTGCTAGTGGAGGTTTAGACTGGGTGTTAGGAAGAAATTCTTCATAGAGTGATTGCTCATTGGAATGTGCTGCCCAGGGAGGTGGTGGAGTCACCATCACTGGAGGTGTTTAGGAGGAGACTTGATAGGTTGCTTGGTTGCATGGTTTAGTTGATTAGGTGGTGTTGGATGATAGGTTGGACGCAATGATCTAGAAGGTCTCTTCCAACCTGGTCTATTCTATTCTATTCTATTCTATTCTATTCTATTCTATTCTATTCTATTCTATTCTATTCCCCAAGGATTCTCACAGGAAGTAGACAGATTATTTAACTTGTGCATTTTAAAACCTCTCCTGTTCATGAGTTAGAAGTTGTTAATGACAACAACAACAACAAAAAAGGCAACAAAACCAAAACTTGAATTATTGCTCCATAGCAATCAATTCATATTGTGTAACTCCTCATGCCTTTTTCCCCCTCTCCAAAGAGCCAGACTAAATCAGCTTACCTCTTTATTTTCAGCTTCAGTATGCACCTTTTACTGCCAAATCAAATAATTTTTATCTCCACACACACACACAAAATTAAAAATCACAAGGTGTGTCTTACCTACCACAGTCAGCAAAGATAAAGAAAGAACATTCCCTGTGCTGCTGCTGGCAATTTCACAGGTGTAATTTCCCTCTTCACCAAAGTTCACAGGGTAAATGCAAAGAGCAGGGTCACTGTCAGGTGAATACTTCCACGTCATCCTCTCACTGCAATTTATCTTCCTTGTCTCATTGTGATCACTTCTATAGGCCAACAAGCAGCACATGCTGCATTTCTGCTTCCACATCAGCATTAGCAAAGACACCTTGGGGATGTGGGAGACCTTATTGCTCTCTACAGCTACCTGAAGGGAGGTTGTAGCCAGGTGGGGGTTGGTTTAGGCTGGATGTTAGGAAGAACTTCTTCACAGAAAGAGAGATTGGCCATTGGAAAGTGCTGCCCAGGGAGGTGGTGGAGTCACTAACACTTGGAGATGTTTAGGAATAAACTGGATGAGGCACTTGGTGCCATGGTTTAGTTGATGAGATGGTCTCGGGTGATAGGTTGGACTTGATGATCTCTGAGGTCTTTTCCAACCTGGTTAATTCTATTCTATGCTATGCTATGCTATGCTATGCTATGCTATGCTATGCTATGCTATGCTATGCTATGCTATTCTGCTTAGAATATCATGTTTTCATTTTAATACCAAAACATTCAGCCAGAGTGTTCCAACACTGTCCCTTTCTTAAAGGCACAGCCTCAAACGGTCACATCTATTCTGTTCTGTTCTGTTCTGTTCTGTTCTGTTCTGTTCCATTCTAAAGCTGTCTTCTTTTCCATCTCTTGCCTCTGCATTCCCTCAAACTGTTTTCTTGGTAGCCTTTATGACATTCTCTCCTTTATGCCTCTGTTTTTCTTCAATCATTTCCTTTCTGAATCACTCACCTGCAGCTAGAGACAACTGGAAAGTGATAGGTCCATCCAGGGGAAATACCAATACATTGTTTTCATTCCCACATCAAACCCCAATACATACCAAACAAACAAATGTATTTGTGCAGTGGTTGATTCTGAACTGTCATGTGTTGGAACAGGACTTTCCTTCTGGACTATTTAGATTGTACACTGTTCACACCCTTATTTAAACACAAGCTACTTCTCAGCCTGTGCTGAGAGGAGGAGGAGAGGCAGCTAGGGCTCACTGGGGACACAGAAACCTAAAATCTCACCTGGTATCAGTTGCTGTAAAAAATAACAGGCTTCAAATATACAGCATGACAATTTTCATTTTAAATGTTACCAAAACAAATAAACAAAGAAGCAAACAAAAATCCAACTGCAAGTGAGGCCACCTGGCGCAGAGAAGAACCGCCAGAGCACTGCCGCACTTGATGAACGCTGCCACATTCACAAGCCAAGGGCAAGAAGCAGCAGTGATTTCTTAATGCAGTCTGTGTGCACACTCAGACAACAGCCCAATGGCTGCCTGCACAGTTCTAACAGAGCACTGGTACACCTCCATGAAAAGCTCTCATTGCACCGTGGAAGCATTGCCAGTGTGACCACGTTTATCAGCATCCTGCTACTAACACGCAACAAGTAATGTAAGCCTTGCATTAAAAAACTCCCAAGTTGAATTTTGCTCACTTAAAAACCTTCAGCACTGTGGTGGGTTAAAGTTTCCACCCCCAGCATGAACTTTTGCCAGACCAGCTCAGTTAGAAGCCAATGGAGCTGTATCTACAAGCAAAATCTACACTCTACAATGGAAGGCAATGGATATGTACAAAATACACAGGAGTTACAATATTATACAGGTATTTGCAATTACAGTGTCACAGTATCACAGTATAACCAAGGTTGGAAGAGACCCCAAGGATCATCAAGTCCAACCTGTCTGGACAGACCTCACAACTAGACCATGGCACCAAGTGCCACGTCCAATCTCCCCTTGAACACCTCCAGGGACGGCGACTCCACCACCGCCCCGGGCAGCCCATTCCAATGACGAACGACTCGCTCGGTGAAGAACTTTTTCCTCACCTCGAGTCTGAACCTCCTCTGGTGCAGCTTGAGACTGTGTCCCCTTGTTCTGGTGCTGGTTGCCTGGGAGAAGAGACCAACTCCCTCCTGTCTACAACCACCTTTCAGGTAGTTGTAGAGTTGTGCTGTTGATAAACAGCACAAGGACCCCCCTGGCCAAGGACCAGGGGAAGCTACCAGCTTCTCCCTCCCTGCCTTCCCCTTACCCCCTGTACAAAAGGGACAAGAGAGAGGAGCAGAGAAGTTAGCCTTAGGCAAAGCCAGCCGATAAGCAGGTTGTCTCTCCCGAGCAAAGCAAAACTGCCAGAGATCAGAAGAGAAGAGAAAAGGGCAGGGTTGTTATGGCACAGCTCCTCCTATTCCAGACATTTACCCAATGAATTTGTTTAGAATAATCTCTTGTTTTCCTTTTCACACCCAAGAGTGATTGATTTGATTTGTATTTTTCTACTTTTCTGCTCGAAACCTGTGACTGAATTTTGAAGCCACAGCCTGAAACCACCACACCCACAAATGAAAAAGCTTTTGGTTTGTTTCATGTTATTCAACACTGTTTAAAGGTCTGCTGTGAGGGGCTTTGGGGTTTTGAGGGGTTTTTGTTGGCTTTTTTTGGCAATGTGAATGAAACTGTGCATGCAAAAGCTGCTTTCAATCAGTAAGCCTGGATTTTTTTTAAGCAAAGAAAAAAAAAAACCAAACCCACTTTCTTGTTTTACCAGATTTATGTGCTGAATTTGACCCAGCTTGCAAGTAATTTTCAGGCTTTTTCCAAAGAAAAGTAACAACAACAACAACAAAAGAATCGACCCTCCGCATTGTTTATTGGCAAATTCAGCATTCACCAGTTTGGATGGATCTATAAATATTCATAGGCAGAATGTTGTCACGTTGGAACTTGTCCCAGAGGACTGTCTTTTCTTTAAAGGCATACAAGTCTCATATATATGGGGTTTCCAGGGGAGGTTTAGACTGGATGTTAGGAAGAAATTCTTCATAGAGAGAGCGATTGCCCATTGGAATGTGCTGCCTGGGGAGGTGGTGGAATCACCATCATTGGAGGTGTTTAGGAGACGACTGGATGGGGTGCTTGGTTGCATGGTTTAGTTGATTAGGTGGTGTTGGATGGTAGGTTGGACATGATGATCTTGAAGGACTCTTTCAACCTGGTCTATTCTATTCTATTCTATTCTATTCTATTCTATTCTATTCTATTCTATTCACAGTATCACAGTATCACCAAGGTTGGAAGAGACCTCAAAGATCATCGAGTCCAACCTATCACCCAAGACCTCACGACTAGACCACAGCACCGAGTGCCACGTCAAATCCCCTCTTGAATACATCCAGGGATGGGGACTCCACCACCTCCCTGGGCAGCACATTCCAATGGCAAATTACTCTTTCTGGGAAGAACTTCTTCCTAACATCCAGCCTAAACCTCCCTTAGTGCAGCTTGAGACTGTGTCCTCTTGTTCTGCTGCTGGTTGCCTGGGAGAAGAGACCAACCCCCACCTGGCTGCAACCTTCCTTCAGGTAGTTGTAGAGAGCAGTGAGGTCTCCCCTGAGCCTCCTCTTCTCCAGGCTAAACAATCCCAGCTCCCTCAGCCTCTCCTCACAGGGCTGTGCTCAAGGCCTCTCCCCAGCCTCGTTGCCCTTCTCTGGACACCTTCAAGAGTCTCGATGTCCTTCTTAAACTGAGGGGCCCAGAACTGGACACAGGACTCAAGGTGCAGCCTAACCAATGCAGAGTCCAGGGGCACAATGACTTCCCTGCTCCTGCTGGCCACACTATTCCTAATACAGGCCAGGATGCCATTGGCCTTCTTGACCCCCTGGGCACACTGCTGGCTCATGTTTAGGCAGCTGTCAATCAGCACCCCCAGGTCCCTTTCTGCCTGGCTGCTCTCCAGCCACTCTGACCCCAGCCTGTAGCTCTGCCTGGGGTTGTTGTGGCCAAAGTGCAGTGCCTGGCACTTGGATTTGTTGAATGCCATCCTGTTGGACTCTGCCCATCTGTCCAGTCGGTCAAGGTCCCTCTGCAGAGCCCTTCTGCCCTCTAACAGACCAACATCTACTCCCAGCTTGGTGTCATCTGCAAACTTGCTGATGACTGTCTCAATCCCCTCATCCAGATCATCAATGAAGATGTTAAAGCGCATGAGGCCCAGCACTGATCCCTGGGGGACACCGCTAGTGACTATTCTGTTTGCTCACAATAACAGGTATTAATGACTGAAAGTGAGGCCTTACAGAAAGAACAGACTATATTATCCCTGTTTCAATATTCCTGTATGAAATGCAGAATACAGATTGCCATTTTTAAGGTTCACAATCCTTCAATTCCTGTGCTTGAAGTGAGGAGCAAGTCTCGAAGTTAAGTCTCAAAGTGAAATTCAAAAAGGAGAAGTGAATCAGCACAGCTGAGTCAAATTCCTTTAGAAGCAGCAAATGAATATTTGTAGTTTGTCATGTTATTTCCTTGGATGGAATTAAAATGCTTCAATAACTACATTAAAATAAATTAAATTTTTCACTCAGCCTTGACTGCAATGGCTGGCACAGGCCCTGCAGTGTGTGCCTCACTCTCCCATTAGCCTTCCAGCTGGGGTAGGGCACCTCTCATGCTTGGATGCATCCCAGTGACTGCTGAGCCTGGAGGAAAGTTACCCAGTTATCAGCCTGAAGAGGAGCCTTCCAGTCACTGCAGTATGGGAGATGAACAACAGCAATGCCAGCATGCTCTCATCTTCTGATAATCACAGAACACAGAATCACAGAATCAACCAGGTTGGGAGAGACTTCCAAGGTCATCAAGTCCAACCTATCACCCAACACCATCTAATCAACTCGGCCATGGCACCAAGTGCCTTATCCAGTCTCTTCTTAAACACCTCCATGGACATTGACCCCACCACCTCCCTGGGCAGCACATTCCAATGGCCAATCTCTCTTGCTGGGAAGAACTTCCTCCTAACATCCAGCCTAAACCTCCCCTGGTGCAGCCTGAGACTGTGTCCTCTTGTTCTGGGGCTGGGTGCCTGGGAGAAGAGACCAACCCCCACCTGGCTACAACCTCCCTTCAGGGAGTTGGAGAGAGCAAGAAGGTCTCCCCTGAGCCTCCTCTTCTCCAGGCTAAGCAACCCCAGCTCCTTCAGCCTCTCCTCACAGGGCTGTGCTCCAGACCCCTCCCCAGCTTTGTTGCCCTTCTCTGGACACCTTCCAGCAACTCAACATCTTTCCTAAACTGAGGAGCCCAGAACTGGATGCAGGACTCAAGGTGTGCCATAACAAGAGCTGAGCACAGAGCAGAATTACCTTCTTGCTCCTGCTGGCCACACTGTTCCTGACATAGGCTGCTGGCTCATGTTCAGCCTACTGAACAGGATAAGGCCCAGCACTGATCCCTGTAGGACACCACTGGTGCCTGGCTGCCAGCTGGATGTGGCACCATTCACCACCACTCTCTGGGCTCAGCCTCTAGCCAGTTCCTAACCCAGCTCAGAGTGCTGCTGTCCAAGCCAGGGGCTGACAGCTTGGCCAGGTGTTTGCTGTGGGGGATGGTGTCAAAGGCCTTGCTGAAGTCCAGGCAGACTCCATCCACAGCCTGCCCCACATCCACCAGGCAGTCACCTGGTCATAGAAGGAGATCAGGTTGGTCAGGCAGGACCTGCCCTTCCTAAATCCATGCTGGCTGGGCCAGATCCCTTGGCTATCCTCTAAGTGCTGTGTGATTGCACTCAAGATGACCTGTTCCATAATCTTGCCTGGCACTGAGGTCAGAGTGACAGGTCTGTAATTCCGTGGTTCCTCCTTCTAGCCCTTCTTGTGGATGGGCATCACGTTGGCATCACATTCCAGTCATCTGGGACCTTTCCAGTGAGCCAGGACTGCTGAAAAATGATGGAGAGTGGCTTGGTGAGCTCATCTGCCAGTTCCCTCATTGTCGCAGCCATTATTCTGAGGGCAGCTGCTGGACGTGTCCAGAGTGCGTGATTCCTTAGCTGACCAATTCCTTAGCCACAGAGCAAAACAGTAACATTCCATGGGTGCCAAGAACATCCTCACATTGGCACCCTTCAACTGGAGCATGCTGCAGAAGCCACCTCCTGGACCTGCTGGCACCTCTTATTGGGAAAAGATTTTAGCTTATATATGTGGTTGTAATTTAGTGGTCAAGGGAGTTATAACAGAGAGTATTAAAACAGCAGTCCCTCTGAGCAATAGGTGCTGCTGCTTCTTCAGTTAGGGGCTTAAGCTAGGGGTCTTCAGTCAGGGCTGCTAGGGATTCCTGCTGTTAGTGCACTACTTCATCTGGCAAGGACTTTGGTGTAAGGATATCCTTGGGACTTCTGCTAGCTGCTTCATCTGTTAAGGGCTCCCAGGACTTCTGCTGTAAGTGGGACTCTGAGACTCTGTAATGCTGGGGATTCTATAAAGGACCTCTGGGGAGGACACTTCTGAGATTCTCTGCCCTCTGCATTTCTGGAATCTTGTTGCTAAACAGCAACAAGGTTCATGCCTCCATTCATCACTCAATGGCCCCCAAATCGGGGGATAGAGAAAAAAACACCACCTCATTACCCTGGGATGGATCCCTCCAGTCCTATAGACTTGTGGGGATCCAAGTGGCTCAGAAAGTCTCTAACTGCTTCCTCCTGACTTACAGGAGTACTGTACTGCTCCCTGTCTCCACCTGCCAGCTCAGACACTCTCTAAATGCACATAAAACATCTCGGTTTGTTAAAAGTGTCTGTGCTGCCTCTGTGTCTATTATGCATATTGCTACTTTTGTGTATACCTATACAAGTCAATGTATAGAGATACAACATTATAGAACCACATTATATACATTACATACAACATCACAGAATCACAAAGGTTGGAAAAGACCTTTAAGATCAACAAGTTCAACTGTAACCCAACCAGCATGACCACTAAGCTGCATCCTGAAGCACCACGTGCACATGCTTCTCGAACGTGTCCAGGGATGGTGACTCCACCACCCCCCTGGGTGGCCTGTTCCAAGGCCTCACCACTCTCTCAGGAAAGAGGTTTTTCCTAATGTCCAGTCTAAATCTCCCCTGGCACAACTTAAAACTCTTTCCTGTCATTCTATCACTAGTTATTTGGGAGAAGAAACCAGCACTGGCCTTACTACTACCTCCTTTCAGGTAGTTGTAGAGACAGCAGTAATATCTCTCCCCTTAGCCTTCTCTCTCCAGACTAAACAATCTTAGCTCCCTCAGCCTCTTCTTGTATGACATACCCTCCAAGCCTCTCACCAGACTTGTTTCTCTTCTCTGGACATGCTCCAGAACCCCAATGCCTTTCCTATACTGTGGCACCCAGAACTGAACACAGTACTCAAGCGGTGGCCTCGCCAGGGCCAAGAACAGGGGCACTATCATTTCCCTACTCCTGCTGAGCACACTGGTTTTGATACAGGCCAGGGTCCCATTGGCCTTCTTGGCCACCTGGGCACACTGCTAGCTCATGTTCAGCTGGCCATCCACTAGCATCCCCAGATCCTTTACTACTGGGCTGCTTTCCAGGCACTCTTCCCCCAAGCCTGTAGTGTTGCTTAGAGTTGTTGTGACCAAAGTGCAGGGCAACTAGGAAGGTGAGGCAGGCCAGGAAGGCAGTTGCCTGCCTCCCCAAGCAGGGAGCTTTTTACTCTCCTCCTGTCTTTTAGGTCTTTTCCTATTGTCTGGTGGCAGGAGACAAACCTCCACCTGCTGCCTTTGCCTCAGGTTGTGGCTCCACCAGTCTATTTCTCTCTCACATCCCCTGATATTCTTCAACTTTTCCAATATCTCTGCCAGCTCTGCCACCTGTCTGAGCAGATAATTGACAGGCTCACACTGCACACTGGCATCCTCTCTGCTGTCCTCTGGTACCAGAGGGCATTCCCTGCAACCAGACACTTGGACATCTATATGTTTGTGGGGGAATTCTCTTTGGGTCCCCACATTAGTCCTGGCAATGGCTTTTACCCATTGGGTCTTCAGTTACAATCAACTGATCTCACCAGTATGTTGCTTGCCGCCCTCCCTGAGGCTGTGGTTGTTTACATCTCATTTAGCTGTGCTGCCAGGTGGTGCTGGCTCTGCCTGTGCCGCCTGAGTAGCCCACTCACAAGGTGCCAGCACCTAGCACAGGTATGTCACTTTCCCAGCTTCAAAAAGCCCCAGAAGAGCTCCTTCTTGGCCCCTTTCACCACAATTTCCTCTCCCAGTGCAGGTTTGCCTATACTGGAGCTGGTCTCCTCACCAAGACCAGCACACACGTGTAGAGCTGTTGCACTTTAGTGACAAGCTACCTGGGGATGCTCAGCTAATGAGTTCGCATCACTGATTCTATTCCATTTCCTGTGTAACTCTCTTATTGCAGCAGACCTTTTCCAGCAGAACAGCTGCCAGGGATGCCACTCCCCAAAAGTGCATCTTGCACAGGCAGAGGCAGCACTCCCTCACCACTGGCAGACCCCTACATATCATACAGCAGCAGGCCGCCGTCAAGAAATCATCCCACAGCAGGGCATCCAGACCCAGGCTCAAATCCTCCGTTGCTTTCCTGCCCTGTGGAAGAGAGGAGGACTCCAGTCCTGGGGCCCAGAGCCAAGCAACTTTCTTCAAAATAGAGACAGAAGAGCAAAACAGTGCTGGCAGTGTTGCCTCACCTCTTTGCTTCACCTCTTTGCCTCACCTCTTTTCCTCCTCAGCTCCCTGCCCAGACAGCCAAGTGCTGCATACCTCACAGCCCTCCTACAAAACAGGAGAAGTTATTTGGCCTGTTTGCAAACTCTGGGCTGCATATTGCTTTTACATGGTTTATTGTCGGAGGTAGTTTGTTACTTCTGTAATGAGAAATAGCTGGTGGCCCAGCACCAGAACAAGAGGACACAGTCTCAAGCTGTGCCAGGGGAAGTTTAGGCTCGAAGTGAGGAGAAAGTTCTTCACCGAGAGAGTTGTTAGCCATTGGAATGTGCTGCCCAGGGAGGTGGTGGAGTCACCGTCCCTGGAGGGGTTCAAGAGGGGACTGGACGTGGCAATCCCCCCTTGCCATGGTTTAGTCATGAGGTCTGTGGTGATGGGTTGGACTTGATGATCTTTGCGGTCTCTTCCAGCCTTGGTGATTCTGTGATTCTGTGTGATTCTGTGATAAAGGAGTTTAAAAAGGCATTCAAAGGAGCACACTTGAGGCACATTTGAACTATCTAGGCTTCCAACTAGCCCCTTTCAACAGGATGATTCTCCTGAGTGAAGCAATGTGTCATGCCAAATAAGTTGATGCTGACTGCAGCTTACATGGGAGTCCCTGCAACTGAACAACAAAGAAAACAACCTTGTTCAAAGTCCAGATTTAATTCTTCCGAGTCCAGCACCTCTACTCAATCAGGCTCGTGTACACCTGCTACAATAGCTCTACAAAACCTCTACAAACCTCTCAATTTAAGAAGGACATTGAAACTCTTGAACGTGTCCACAGAAGGGCAACGAGGCTGGTGGGAGGCCTCAAGCACAAGCTCTGTGGGGAGAGGCTAAGGGAGCTGGGATTGCATAGACTGCAGAGGAGGCAACTCAGGGGAGACCTTCTTGTTCTCTACAACTACCTGAAGGGTGGTTGTAGCCAGGTGGGGGTTGGTCTCTTCTGCCAGGCAACCAGCACCAGAACAAGAGGACACAGTCTCAAGCTGTGCCAGGGGAAGTTTAGGCTGGAGGTGAGGAGAAAGTTCTTCCCAGAGAGAGCTGTTAGCTGTTGGAATGTGCTGCCCAGGGAGGTGATGGAGTCACCATCCCTGGAGGTGTTCAAAAAGGGATTAGATGTAGCACTTGAAGCCATGGCTTAGGTTAGTCATGAGGTGTTGGGTGACAGGTTGGACTTGATGATCTCTGAGGTCTTTTCCAACCTTATTGATTCTATGATTCTATGAAATTAGCTTTAATGCAGTTAACAAGGCTGTAAGGAACAGTGTGATCTCATTACACCCAGAAGGGATCCCGGATGAATGCATACTTGGACAGATAGTTTGAAAACCAGTTTTCACTGAAAAAAACCCCAACCATTATGATCTGAAAGTGTTGGATTAGCAGTCTATCTTTCTCCATAGTGAAATACACATTTCTAGATTCTATCTACTCAAACCTGACCTTTTTGTGTTCACAGAGGGCAGTTCTGAAATGACTGTCAAAAGGATTTTTGATCTTTCACCTGAAATATGTGGATGATATTGACTTGGCAAAGAACAAGAAGCAGGCACTACAGGTTTCTGATCAGCTCCTGGAAGGAAATGTAGCTCTGGCTACACTGCTGCCAAAGACAGAAAGCAGTCATTCTGACTTCTGAAAGAGATTTTCATTTGGAAAAGTGAACATTTTTTATTAGTGAAGGGCATTTACCTCACAGAATGGCTACAGATATCCTCCATAACAGAATGTACCTCTATAACAATTGCTGACCTTAATGGAGGGAATATACAGATAATTTACAAGCTGGAGCTTCACTAGATATCTTCATGTCCTCATTTACCATAGATACGCATTCATGCTCTATCTCTCATGTAAAATGTCCAGTGTTTTACTACTTACAATGCTGCAAGTACCTTGTATTTCTGACCCTTCAGCTCAAGCACTCATTTTCACAGCCATTACAAAGCAAATTATCTGAAAACAGCTTATATGCTCATATATGCTCCACCCTTGGAGGTGTTTAAGCCCAGGCTGGATGAGGCTCTGGCCAGCCTGATCTAGTCTGAGGTGTCCCTGCCCATGGCAGGGGGTTTGGAACTAGATGATACTTGTGGTCCCTTCCAACCCTGACTGATTCTATGATTCTGTGGAGCACAGAATGCTGATCTTTGAAGGGTTAACATTCCCTTCAAGCTCAACAGAAATGCCTCTTTAAAATTCCTGCTTCACCTCCTAGTGCCTCACAAAAATAAAACCAGAATTCTCTTTAGGCTCTTTTCAGCTATTCCTTACAGTTGCCAGGAGATGGAAACATAGCTACACCAACTTACAAGAGAAGCATAGCATCATGTGGCTGTGTGCAGCATGCTGCCTGCTGAAGAGGAGTGCTAAAAATACCTGCAATCTGAATTGGCTCAGTGGAGCCCAAAACATAGGATCATACAATGCTCTTCCTGAGCCTCCGCATCTGCCTCTTCCCACAGCTAGCAAGACATCTATGGGGCGTGTTGCTGCTTCTCAGGAGCAAGGATGTCCTTTAAGCAGCTGTTTGTCAGGTGTGATATACATGTCTATTTCAACAAGAATCCAAAGTCATGCCCCCTTTGATGGAAAGGCTCACAAAGCAGCAATCGCAGTGCTTCAGAGCCCATAAACAGTCAGACACCTGACAGAGTGATGAGGAGATAAATGATCAATTGGCTTATTTAGAAGACATACATCTGCTTTGACATTCAAAACCATTATACACATGCCAAAGTCCAGGTAGAATCTCATGAGAACACAGCAGAGGGAGAGAATCACCTCCCTCATCCTGCTGGTCACGCTTCTTTTGATGCAGCCCAGGACAGAGTTGGCCTTCTGGGATTGAAGTCCACATTCTGCCCCTGTACACTGCACTGGTTAGGCCACACCTTGAGTCCTGTGTCCAGTTCTGGGCCCCTCAGGTTAGGAAAGATGTTGAGTTGCTGGAAGGTGTCCAGAGAAGGGCAACAAAGCTGGGGAGGGGTCTGGACCACAGCCCTGGGAGGAGAGGCTGAGGGAGCTGGGGTTGCTTAGCCTGGAGGAGGCTCAGGGGAGACCTTCTTGCTGTCTACAGCTACCTGAAGGGAGGTTGTAGACAGGCGCAGGTTGGTCTCTTCTCCCAGGCAACCAGCACCAGAACAAGAGGACACAGTCTCAAGCTGCAGCAGGAAGGTTTAGACTGGATGTTAGAAAGAAGTTCTTCATAGAGAGAGTAGAATGGGCTCAGTGGAATGGGCTGCCCGGGGAGGTGGTGGAGATGCCATCATTGGGGGTGTTCAGGAGGAGACTTGATGGCATGCTTGGTGCCATGGGTTAGTTGATTAGATGGTGTTGGATGATAGGTTGGACGCAATGATCTTGAAGGTCTCTCCCAACCTGGCTTATTCTGTTCTATTGCCAGCTCATGCTGAGTTTTTATCCAAGTGACACCCCCAAGTCCTTCTCCTCAAGACTGCTCTCAAACCACTCCTCACCCTGCCTATATTTGTGATTGGGATTGCCTCAACCCAGGTGCAGGACCTAGCACTTAGCCTTGTTGAGCTTCATGAAGATAGAATAGAATAGAATAGAATAGAATAGAATAGAATAGAATAGAATAGAATAGAATAGAATAGAATAGAATAGAATAGAATAGAATAGAATAGAATTAACCAGGTTGGAAGAGACCTTTAAGATCATTGAGTCCAACCTATCACTCAACACCATCTAATCAACTAAACCATGGCACCAAGTGCCTCATACAGTTTATTCCTAAGCACCTCCAGTGATGGTGACTCCACCACCTCCCTGGGCAACCCATTCCAATGCCCAGTCAGTCTTTCTATGAAGAAGCTGGCACAGGCCCATGTCTCCAGCCTGTCCAGATCCCTCTGGATGGCATCCTTTCCTGCCAATGTGTCAGCTGGGCCACACAGCTTAGCGCCACCCACAAACTTGCTGAGGGTGCCCTCAATTCCACTGTCCATATTGCCAACAAATAGGTTAAACAGCACTGGTCCCAGTACTCACCCCTGAGGGACACCACTCTTCAAGATGTGGCCATCTTCTCTTTGTCTTTTGGTACCAAATTGTAAGTCCCAAGAGGAGAGCCCATTATATAGTAGGCAATGTTACATAAATACTTGGAAAATGTGAGAGGAACTTAATACTGTTAAAAGATAAAGTAACCTTTCAAAATATCCCACAGGTAGGATAAAGCCCTGCCTGGTTTTGGTTTCTGTTTGCAGAAGAGTGAGTTTGCCACTTGTCTTCATTTCTGCTTCCTGTGCATCCCCCTACTTGAGCTCATACTGCTCAGGCAAATAAGGCCCTCAGGTTTTCTCAGAGCAAACTGAAGAGTGCAGGGGATAGGCTAGAAATATGTAGAAGATGTTTCAGAGGAGAGAAGAACCTAGGAGATTCCTCTTTGCATAGAGAGCTGTAGCAGAAAGGGAGAACTTCCCTGCATGAGAAGCAGGTCTCAGAAGGTGCAGTGGGAAAGAAACCATCTCTTCATTTCAGAGAGCACGGCACTAAGAAATCTGGGGCCTTAGTATAGGCAAAGCCTGGAAGAGCTGACTTTAGATGCAAGGGAATTTCAATTCCAGGACTAGAAAAGCTGCGAAGAAATTCTTCTTCTCTGCCTAGGAGGCAGACTTGGTTAACAGGTAAAGTGAGCAATCCCAATGAACAGTACCAGGAAGTCCAGAATAAGTCTCCCAAAACAAGAGTTCCATGAAACACAAAGTGGATCCCACACATCCATCGTGTGCAATAAAATGAAGTTGTTCTTACATCATCTCAACAATATTATCTTGTGTAAGCAATGCAGCTGACTTCAGTGTCTTCATGGTACAAGTAACTGGGTAGGGGAAAAGACACATACACACACAGAAAGGGAGACATCTACTGCTCTTTAGGAGCAAAATGTACCAATCCAAACTAGCAAACCACAAGACTATTTAAAAGTGACTAATGCAAGACCACATCTCAGAGATTATACTGAAGGATGTTGAGCTGCTGGAAGGTGTCCAGAGAAGGGCAACAAAGCTGGGGAGAGGCCTTGAGCACAGCCCTGTGAGGAGAGGCTGAGGGAGCTGGGATTGTTTAGCCTGGAGAAGAAGAGGCTCAGGGGAGACCTTCATTGCTGTCTACAACTACCTGAAGGGGGGCTGTAGCCAGGAAGGATTTAGTCTCTTCTCTCTAGCAACCAGCACCAGAACAAGAGGACACAGTCTCAAGCTGTGCCAGGGGAGGTTTAGACTCGAGGTGAGGAAAAAGTTCTTCACCGAGCGAGTCGTTCGTCATTGGGATGTGCTGCCCAGGGAGGTGGTGGAGTCATCGTCCCTAGAGGGGCTCAAGAGGGGATTGGATGTGGCACTTGGTGCCATGGTCTAGTCATGAGATCTGTGGTGACGGGTTGGACTTGATGATCTTTGAGGTCTCTTCCAACCTTGGTGATACTTTGATACTGTGATACTGTGGATCCTCCTCAAGGTCTACCTACACTACACAATGAATTCAAGAAGCAATAAGGCTCGGTGGTTTGTTTACACAAAGGTCTCCATCTAAAACAACATGTAGACCTCCATTTTAGAGAAAATAAGTTCACCACCTGTGACTATAGCTACAGCTATAAACCCAGAACAGGGGCTAGGTGAACTGGGGTAGACCTGTGTCCAACATACATTTTTCCACACTGCATTTTCCACCCAATTCCTTTTGGCTCTGTCACAGTCTCACAGTATCACAGTGTCACAGTATAACTAATGTTGGAAGAGACCCCAAGGATCATCAAGTCCAACCTGTCCCAACAGACCTCATGACTAGACCATGGCACCAAGTGCCACTTCCAATCTCCCCTTGAACACCTCCAGGGACGGTGACTCCACCACCTCCCTGGGCAGCACATCCCAATGACGAACGACTCGCTCGGTGAAGAACTTTTTCCTCACCTCGAGTCTAAACCTCCCTGGCACAGCTTGAGACTGTGTCCCCTTGTTCTGGTGCTGGTTGCCTGGGAGAAGAGACCAACCCCTTCCTGTCTACAACCACCTTTCAGGTAGTTGTAGAGGGCAATGAGGTCACCCCTGAGCCTCCTCTTCTCCAGGCTAAACAACCCCAGCTCCCTCAGCCTCTCCTCACAGGGCTGTGCTCAAGGCCTCTCCCCAGCCTTGTTGCCCTTCTCTGGACACCTTCAAGTGTCTCGATGTCCTTCTTAAACTGAGGGGCCCAGAACTGGACACAGGACTCAAGGTGCAGCCTAACCAGTGCAGAGCACAGGGCACAATGACTTCCCTGCTCCTGCTGGCCACACTATTCCTAATACAGGCCAGGATGCCATTGGCCCCCTTGGCCACCTGGGCACACTGCTGGCTCATGTTTAGGCGGCTGTCAATCAGCACCCCCAGTCCCTCTCTGTTTGGCAGCTCTCCAGCCACTCTGACCCCAGCCTGTAGCTCTGCATGGGGTTGCTGTGGCCAAAGTGCAGCACCTGGCCCTTGGACTTGTTGAATGCCATCCTGTTGGCCTCTGCCCATCTGTCCGGTCGGTCAAGGTCCCTCTGCAGAGCCTTTCCACCCTCTAACTGACCAACATCTGTCCCCAACTTGGTGTCATCTGCAAACTTGCTGATGACTGACTTAACCCCCTCATCCAGATCATCAATGAAGATGTTAAAGAGGATGGGGCCCAGCACAGTGGTGCTCAGAGTAGGAATCCTATGGGAAAGTGGTCTCGTTAGCTCAGAGAGATCCACAGCCAATCTACAAGAAATCTCCAACGTTTTTCACATCACATTTAGTACACACAGACAAAGGAGTAAGAAATTTATTCCATATGCCACGGTGTAGCAGCACTCATGGTTTTGCATTGTAGGAGGAGAGGATCCTTCTTCATGAACATAGGTTTTATAATGCAGACATTTTGCTTCAGAGACAACCATGTGATCACCCAACTTCCTCTGCAGGAAAGCTCCTGGAAACAAGGAGCTTACCTGTTACAGTCACTACTGCCCACAGCAGTTAGGACAGCATTCTTTGTTTTGTCCCTGCCTTGATAGTGTGTGACAGTTTTAGGCTGTGCCTTTAAGAAAAGACAAGCTACAGAATGCTCTAGCTGAAATGTTTAGGTGTAAAAACAGAAAGCAAAGATAATTCTAAATGAATTTCAGTAGAATGTAACTTTAAGAACTTACAGTCTGAGTTCAGCCTTTCTTTCTGTTCTTGGCCAGAGTGCATGCTGCTGACCTTGGACTGATGAGATAGGAAAACTAACTTCTCTAACAACTGCTTTGAACTAATGATTTTTCCCTTAATATCCATTTCTCTTTTCATCCTTTTTCCATCCAATTAGCCTTGGACAAGAAAGGGGGGAGAGAGGGATTTGGGGGGAGCCCAGGGGGGATTCTCCTCAGGAGGGTGTTTCTGTGTTATGTCCTTTCCTGTATGCTTTTGTATGTACTGTAAATACTGTATATTTTATATATATTCATTGCATTTCATTCTGCTTGTAAAACACAGCTTTCCATTCACTGCTGCGACTGAGTTTAGCTGTGCTTTATGTGGTGGGAGGATTAAACCTTCACACTACCACATAGTGGCCACTGACTGCTTGACTTTCTGAATTTTCAGCAGCAGAGAAGGCATGACCTTCACCCTGAGGTCTGAGCTTTGTGAGGAGTACAAGCTTTCCATCTCCTTTCCAAACCCAGTCTCATTTTTGCTTCTTTGCCTTTTCACACCAGCGAGCCTCCGTTTGTGATGTCTGAGCCTGTTGATGGCTGATGAGGCAATTCAAATTCAGGGTCTCTCCTTCTTCCAGGTATTTTGTGGTAGATAGAATAGATAGAATAAATCAGGTTGGAAGAGAACTTCAAGATCATCGAGTCCAACCCATCAACCAATCCAACACCACCTAAACAACTAAACCATGACACCAAGTCCCCTCCTGAACACCTCCAATGATGGTGACTCTACCACCTCCCCAGGCAGCCCATTCCAATGGGCAGTCACTCTCTCTGGGAAGAACTTCTTCCTAACCTCCAGCCTGAACCTCCCCTGGTGCAGCCTGAGACTGTGTCTTCTTGTTCTGGTACTGGCTGCCTGGGAGAAGAGACCAACCTCCACCTGGCTACAACCTCTCTGTTGTAGAGAGCAAGAAGGTGACCCGTGAGTCTCCTCCTCTCCAGGCTAAGCAACCCCAGCTCCCTCAGCCTCTCCTCGTAGGCCTTGTGTTCCAAACCCCTCACCAACTTCATTGCCCTTCTCTGGACTTGTTCCAGCAAGTCAACCTCCTTCCTAAACTGAGTGGCCCAGAACTGGACACAGTAGATGCATAAATGATTTACAGCATACTGTGTTCTGTGGTGGAAGAGAGCAGACATTAACTGAGCTGACCTTCGTGCCTGGCCAGCTCCCCCTCCCTTTACAGTACTTCTCCATTTGTTTATGCACTGTGAAAGCAGGGACCATCCTATGACCCAGACATGCAAGGATAACAGGTACCACAAAACAAACCAAGACCTTTTCCCTTATGTGAGAGGAACAAACCCCTCTGTTTCCTATTGTAGATCTTGCAGCAAACATATTATGTGAACAGCATATTCTCCACCAGCTTTGCTGTTTTCATACAAACAGAAGATGAGAAGAATATCCTTTCTTCAACAAAAAGCAAAAGTGTCAGGGGACAGGGATATTGGAGGGGAATTGCTTGGATTTTGGGGTTTTTTTCTCTTCAGCTTAAAGGTTTTTGCTTTCATCAAATATTGAACTATTCCATGGAAAGATAATATAAAAATACTGATTGGCTCAAAACACTACACTGTTGGGACCAGATTGCACTTCCTAGCTCCCTGGGCAAAATATAGCAGGCAGAAAACAGAAGGATGAAAAACATCTGTCCTAGTTGTGAGCCATGAGCTGCCCAGGGCAAAAGGACAGAAAAAATATTTTACACTCCCCCAAGGAATGGAATGGAATGGAATGGAATGGAATGGAATGGAATGGAATGGAATGGAATGGAATGGAATGGAATGGAATGGAATGGAATGGAATAGAATAGAATAGAATAGAATAGAATAGAATAGAATAGAATAGAATAGAATAGAATAGAATTAACCAGGTTGGAAGAGACCTTCCAGATCACCGAGTCCAACCTATCACCCAACACCATCCAATCAACTAAACCATGGCACCAAGCACCCCATCAAGTCTCTTAAACACCTCCAGTGGTGGTGACTCCATAACCTCCCTAGGCAGCCCATTCCAATGGCCAGTCACTCTCTCTATGAAGAATTTCTTCCTAACATCCAGCCTAAACCTCCCCTGGTGCAGCTTGAGACTGTGTCCTCTTGCTCTGGACACTTCCTAGATCCCTGGGCAAAATTTAGCAGGCAGAAAACAGAAGGATGAAAAACATCTGTCCTAGTTTTGAGCCACGAGCTGCCCAGGGCAAAAGGACAGAAAAGATATTTTACCCTCTCCCAGGGAGTAAAATAAAAATGCTCCACACTGGATCAGAAGTTTAAATGGAAATTCTATTTACAAATATATGCAAAAAGGATCTAGGCAAAAGCAATACATTGAGAAATTAGGCTCAATTCTTCGCCTGGGCCTACCAGGCTGTGGTAGTTTTAGGCTATGCCTTTAAAATTTTTTTCACAGATCTTGAACAGAAAGTAGTGAAAATGTAAACAAATCACTATTGGGAGTACAAAGGAAAATAATTATAATTCTAAACAATCCCATTGGAAGAGATCACAGTATCACAGAATCACCAAGGCTGGAAGAGACCCCAAGGATCATCGAGTCCAACCTGTCTCGGTAGACCTCACGACTAGACCATGGCACCAAGTGCCACATCCAATCTCCCCTTGAACACCTCCAGGGACGGTGACTCCACCACCTCCCTGGGACTAAAACTGATAAGGGACTAAAACTGATTGCACCAAAACAATCTGTCTCTTCTCCTTCCCTCGGGCTGGGAGATACTAACTTGCTTCTGCTTGACCTTGGCTGCACTGCTTTTGTTGTGACTGGTATTAAATCCTTTGCTTCTGTCTCTTGTCCCTTTTGTACAGAGGGTAAGGGGGAGGTTGTAGCCAGGTGGGGGTTGGTCTCTTCTCCCAGGCAACCAGCACCAGAACAAGAGGACACAGGCTCAAGCTGTGCCAGGGGAGGTTTAGGCTGGATGTTAGGAAGAAATTCTTCCCAGAAAGAGAGATTGGCCATTGGAATGTGCTGCCCAGGGAGGTGGTGGAGTCACCATCACTGGAGGTGCTTAAGAGGGGACTGGATGAGGCACTTGGTGCCATGGTTTAGTTGATTAGATGGTGTTGGGTGATAGGTTGGACTTGATGATCTTGAAGGTCTTTTCCAACCTGGTTTATTCCTATTCTATTCCATTCCATTCCATTCCATTCCATTCCATTCCATTCCATTCCATTCCATTCAACAAATTCCTTTGTAAGTGTTTCTCCTCCTCAAGAGGGCACCTGCATCAAATTATTTGTCTAGTACAGGCTCCCAGCAAACTAAGAACATTAAAAAATGTACAGAACATGAGGCTACTGGCACCCTTTTTTTCAATGGAGGAAAAAACAAATCTTGTTATTATGTTACTGTGCCTGTATTCTAAGTAAGAGAAAATTGATGTGGCTATTCAGGATACAAGACAGAGATTCTGAAATTCAAAAACCAAAAAATGCTTACCACAACATTCTGTTCCAGACTACTGATAAGGTGCAAGAGAGCTGCTTTCTGTACCTCAGAAGGCAGATTTTCCTTTTCCCTAGAAAAACAAAGCTGCCTTTTGGAAATGCCTCTAAGTGCCAGAGCAGTAAGTCAAACTTGGCACACTGCTAGGAAGAACAAAAGCTAGAGTGGTTGGCTTGGCCCCATTAGCTAAGTGGGTAGGTGCCTTCAGTCATTCCATAGTTAAATAAGTAACTAAAAAATCAAAAGTTTTGGTTTTGTTTCCCTGGGCTTTGAGTGTTTTGTTTTCTTCCCTTTCACCTACTGGTTTAGACCAAGGCTGTGGTGGTTTGAGCCTTAACTGGGATTTAAGAGCACAGATGGGAGGCAAGGCTGAGAATCCCTCCCCCACTCCCCCCTCCTCTTTCCCAGTCAAGGGAAAAGAAAGAAAGGGAAGGAGCAAATCTACTGAGAAATAATTTGGAGTTGGTTTGGAAGTAGAGAGGTAAAAAATTTTCTTTAAACAATATATATATACATATATGTGTGTGTGTGTGTGTATATATATGTATATATATATATATATATAACAATGGCAGGAAGGGTTCACAAGGGTAAGGAATAAGGATAGATGGGGCAAACACATATATATATATATATATATATATATATATATATATACAAAACCAGTCCTTTGAAGAAGCATCAATGTAGCAGGGAGGAGGAGGAGGACCAGGCCTGACCACGTGGAACCAGGAAGCCAGCAGCAACTCTCTTAGTCCCCGTGAGGCAGAAGTAAAAGAGCAAATGGCCGCAGTGTCTTCCTTTTTATAGGCTTGCTGGGCAGGGAGGGGGAGTGGAACAGGAACAGACTAACTATGTTTCCCAGGGGGAAAACCCCTCTCTGGGGCAGGCAAGGCTCTCACAAGCCCTCCCCCCCTGCTTTCAGGATGGGCATAACCCATCACAGAGGCACAGAAGAAAATCATGGCAGGACTTGTGGTTGTCCCACATTGCCCAGTGTTTGTAATCTGTGTGCTTGTGTAAATCAAAGTGGTTATTTGCAGTATGCTCTGATCTTTTTGTTGGTAGGGGAGGACAGCAAAACAGTGAACATGACAACAAAGCATTTGTCTGCGTTCTTCTATGCTGCACAGAAATTTCTGTTTAGACTGTGCTTGCAAGAAATTGACTGTCTGGTCAGATTCTGTGTTATTTTAACTACAATGTCTATTCTTCACTCATTCTGATCTTTGAGCTCTTTCTTGCCTTTCAAAAAGGGTCCCCATATACACTTTCTGATGTCAGGCTTTCACTTGTGGCTCAGCAACCCAGGTCCAGAAGATTTTATTGGCTTTTAGCAGCTCAGGCTAGCTAAGTTAACATTTCTTCCTAGATGACCCTGTAATTATCAGACACTTAAGGCTCAAACGAGGTTTCATTTTCAGAGCACAGTTCAGTTGCTCTTTAAACAACTTTTGATATGGGTAGAGCATAGTGGTTAATGTAAGGGGAATAATCAGAGCTGCCAGTTCACATTCTCTGCAACTCATTAAAGCAGTCAAAATCCTTACCATTAGCAGAAAGTAGTTCAGTGTCCCAGACACATTTGCTGCAAATGTCTGCTTTCTCTGTGGCAAAGCCATTCATTGCCAGGGCTGGTTATAAAATTCCTTGAGAAGAAAATGCATCTGTGAAAGGTGCTGGCTTGAGAACTCAGACACAAACATTAGGCATTCACAAAGCATGCACAATTCAGAGAGCAAAGATTTTCCCTTTTCCAATTCTCCTTCCACTTGCTCTTGTACCTCAAGCAATCACTTCTCCTGCGGAGCAAGCAATGTGTTCTTTGAAGTCCATTCAGCTTCAGGTCTGTCGGTGGAGGTTAACCCCAGTTACTCAGCCTCCACAGGTGAGCCTGTGGGTATAAATTCACAAGCAAAAAAGCACTGAATGTGTCCCTGATGGCTTCTCCTCAGAAACACGGCACTGAACAGCTGGTTTATTTGAGGCAGGCCTAGAGAGGCTTTACACCAGCACTGCAAGCAACGCCTCAACGGGCACGGGAGCTGAGTAACACAGGAAAATACTGCGGGTGCAAGGGAATACTCCCCAGCACACCCACCCTGCTACTTCAAACAGGGCTTAAAAGTGTATGTGTGTGTGTGGGAAATCCCTATTTCAACCTTAATACCTTAATGAAAGCAAGCAGCAAATTTCTACTTGCTGAATTTTAGTTTAGACTCGAGGTGAGGAGAAAGTTCTTCACCGAGCGAGTCGTTCGTCATTGGGATGTGCTGCCCAGGGAGGTGGTGGAGTCACCGTCCCTGGAGGTGTTCAAGAGGGGATTGGATGTGGCACTTGGAGCCATGGTCTAGTCGTGAGGTCTGTGGAGACAGGTTGGACTCAATGATCCTTGGGGTCTCTTCCAACCTTAGTTATACTGTGATACTGTGTGAATAAATCTGAATAGGTGCCTGCTTCTTTTAAGGCAACTGATATCTCCTTAGACGTCTCAGCATGAGTGAAAACTAAAGATGCTTTCAGTTCTTGTGTGTGTTTATGTTGAATCAAATCAAAACCAGTGTTTAGATTTTAGCTCTTGAAATCCCAGTATTTTCATCCTACTTTGTTTAACTGAAAAAAAAGAAAAGAAGGAAAAGAAAAGGGGGGGCGGGGGGTGAAAAGGCAACAGGGGAAAAATACATATGCTAAAAAACCCTGTCCTGAGGCTGCCTGGGACTATCACTTTCATATATACTTACCCATGACCATGAAATAAAAATGTCCAGGATTTGTCTTAATGGTATGCAAATCACATTAAGATAGCAAGAGAGAAAGTAAAGTTCAGTTTCACCTAAATCATCTGTTATAAATCAAAACCAGCATAGCCATGAGGAAAAACATATACAGAAGATAACCAGTTCAGAATAAGCAGTTCATAGCAAGAGATCTAGAACTAGATAACACTGCATTCTGTATTTGCAACAGAGGTTACAAAAATGCATTTCCAGAGGGCCTGCCAAGATTTCCTAGAACCAAAACCTGATGGCTCCAGCTCATGCTCACAACTCTGTAAATGGGATGGTGGGAAAGCCTGATTGTCATCATAACTGTAAAGAAGGATGGATCCTCTAGTGTTCTTTTACCACATTGGACAGAAGTGCACCAGGAACAGGTATGTGCACCAGACACTGGATCTCTTTATTGATGATCTGGAGGAGGGGATTGAGCCCATCATCAGTAAATTGGCAGATGACACCAAGCTGGGGGCAGGAGTTGATCTGTTAGAGGGTAGGAGAGCTCTGCAGAGGGACCTTGCCAGGCTGGATAGATGGGCAGAGTCCAAGGGCATGAGACTGAACACATTTGAGTGCTGGGTTCTACACGTTGGCCATAACAACCCCAGGCAGTGCTACAGGCTGGGGACAGAGTGCCTGGAGAGCAGCCAGGCAGAAAGGGACCTGGGGGTGCTGGTTGAGAGTAGGCTGAACATGAGACAGCAGTGTGCCCAGATGGCCAAGAGGGCCAATGGCATCCTGGCCTGTTTCAGGAAGAGTGTGGCCAGCAGGAGCAGGGAAGTCATTCTGCCACTGTACTCAGCACTGGTTAGGCCACACCTTGAGTCCTGAGTCCAGTTCTGGGCCCCACAGTTTAGGAAAGATGTTGAGTTGCTGGAAGGTGTCCAGAGAAGGGCAACAAAGCTGGGGAGGGGTCTGGAGCACAGCCCTGTGAGGAGAGGCTGAGGGAGCTGGGGTTGCTTAGCCTGGAGAAGAGGAGACTCAGGGGAAACCTTCTTGCTGTCTGCAACTCCCTGAAGGGAGGTTGTAGCCAGGTGGGGGTTGGTCTCTTCTCCCAGGCACCCAGCACCAGAACAAGAGGACACGGTCTCAAGCTGTGCCAGGGGAGGTTTAGGCTGGATGTTAGGAAGAAATTCTTCCCAGCAAGAGAGACTGGCCATTGGAATGTGCTGCCCAGGGAGGTGGTGGAGTTGCCATCCCTGGAGGGGTTCAAGGGGGGATGGGACATGGCACTTGGTGCCATGGTTTAGTCATGGGGTCTGTGGTGACAGGTTGGACTTGATAATCTCTGAGCTCTCTTCCAACCTTGGTGATGCTGTGATACTGTGAAAACCTGCCTAGATGCAGTACTGGGCAGCTTTACCTAGGTGAATCTGCCTTAGCAGAGGGGTGGACTAGATGATTTCCAGAGGTGTCTTCCAACCCCTACCATTCTGTGATTCTGTAATGTTGGAGTGAATCAACAGGCTGACATTCAAACTCTCAAACTAATGTAACATATTATTACCAGTCACAAAGTTAGTCCTAGGAGAATTTAGACAATGACAAGAGCTTCAGTTTCAATTCCCTATCTAATTTGTGTCCATTAGCTACTTTTTTTCCTTACATCTTACTGTCACTAAACACAATTACGGAAGATTCTTATTCCCTCTCATCTTCTTCAGCAGAACACAGTGGGCTTTAAAGAAGGTATGACAGTTAAATCACATAGCAGCCTTTTAAAATGCAGCCATTAACACGAGAGAATCCGACTCGGTGACATGTTGTGGTTTAAGTTTAGGAAATCATTAAAGGGCTCTGGGGAATCTCTCATGCGCACAGACCAATGAAAACCAAGAGATAACAGAAATAACTCCCCCCCTGAAAAGCCAAGAGCACAGCAAAGCACAATGAACTACTTTTTAATTAACTTCTTGGGATCTTGTCACTAGTTTCATGGACTCGAGTACTGTGCAGCTCACTGTCACACACACAGTCACAGAATCATTGAATCAATAAGGTTGGAAGAGACCTCAAAGATCAAGTCCAAGCTGTCACCCAACACCTCAGGACTAACTAAACCATGGCTTCAAGTGCCATGTTCAATCCCTTTCTGAACACCTCCAGGGATGGTGACTCCACCACCTCCCTGGGCAGCACATTCCAATGGCCAACAACCCTCTCTGGGAAGAACTTTCTCCTCACCTCGAGCCCAAATGTCCCCTGGCGCAGCTTGAGACTGTGTCCTCTTGTTCTGCTGCTGGTTGCCTGGGAGAAGAGACCAACACCCACCTGGCTACGACCTCCTTTCAGGTAGTTGTAGACAGCAAGAAGGTCTCCCCTGAGCCTCCTCTTCTCCAGGCTAAACAACCCCAGCTCCCTCAGCCTCTCCTCACAGGGCTGTGCTCAAGGCCTCTCCCCAGCCTCATTGCCCTTCTCTGGATGTGTTGAAGTGTCTCAATGTCCTTCTTAAACTGAGGGGCCCAGAACTGGACACAGGACTCAAGGTGTGGCCTAACCAGTGCTGAGCACAGGGCACAATGACTTCCCTGCTCCTGCTGGCCACACTATTCTTGATGCAGGCCAGGTCGAGTTTCATTCAGGCTTATGCTGGCTTCTCCAGTGACATGAACCTTTTATGTTCTTCCCTCTCTGGATGACACACCCAAGCTGTGTCTGTGGATAACACCATTTTTCTCTTTCCTTCTCTGGTATTTACTTCCTGAGAGGGCATTTCCTGCTTGCTCCAGCTCACAACCCAGTCCAGCATTTCCAGTTCACTTACGTGTTTAGGAACAGATATAGTCATATCACTCAGGATGATCTTCAAGACAGGCAATGAGCTAAGATGTTGGTGGGTATGTCCTAGAAAGTTTGTGTTATCTCCCATCTGAAATCAGAGACACTAGATCTGCTGTCACCAAAACCACTTTTGCTCTTACAACCAAGCCAACCCTATTTCTATGCACGTATTTCAAGGAGATTTATTCTGTCTTAGGCATGGATTTCTGGTAGGACCTGTTGCTTGTTTGGGGGAAAGGGAGGATTTTAAACAAACAAATATAAGCTCTACTGGATTTTATACACATTAAAATACTATTTTTTCATATTAAAATTAATCTTGGGTTCAAATAGTGCCTAGATTTATATCCCTCCCAATGATAATGGTTCCCAATAGTAACCCAGAAAAAAGGCTGCATTCTGCATTTCTGCAGTGCCAAGCACAGCAGTAGCCATTTGCTTTTTGTGATAACAGATAGCAAGCTTTTCAAAGCCACAAAGAGACAGGAACTAATAAAGAGCAGGCATTACCCACCCCCACATTTCTATTAACAGTTCTATAAGCATCATATAAACCTCATCAGAGCAGAACCCAAGCATTCCCCCAACACAAAAGCAAATATACAGTGACCAAGAAGATGGAAACTTGTACAGGAAGTTTGTATTTCTCAAGGCTACATTCAGACTTTCCATTATGATTATGGAATTCAGGAAGATAAATAAATGAATGCTGTTCCAATTTGAATCCTTCTTGCAGCAAGAGTGGGTACACCCAGGAAGAAATAGAAATGTGAAGCCAAAGTTAAACCCTTAGCATACAGAAAAGAGTTAAACTAGTTCTACTGGATTACATGAAGCAACATCATTTATATTTGCTGAGGCTAATGCACCTTATCCCTCCAGTCATCAAGTTCAGCCTGAGCTTAGGGTAATGAGATCTCAGAACAGTATTGTTACTGAGCAAGTGAAATCAAATACTCAAGAATATAGAAGTTAATAAAGAAATCAGGGACATTTCTTGGATGGATTACAGACTTGGCAGGGAATGGGACAAGACAGAACACAGGCATCAGGAAGGAGAATGAAAGATGCTGCTCAGAGCTGTACTTTTGGAGTAAGAGTGTATGATTTCCATACTGACTGTACAAACAACTCTTCCTTGTGCTCCTTGAGGAAAATAGTGGACACAGTAATTACTATTTATATAATAGTAATTACTATTTATACATTTCAAAAGCTTAAAAGACAAGGAACAGTCAAATTCAGAAATCCATCTCCAGAGGGCAAGAAATGCAGCTGTAACTGATATCTAAGTAACTTACTCTGTCCTTTAATAGATTGGGTGGGGAAAAACAAACCAGTTTTGCAAGAGTACATACCCTAGGAAAAAGAAAGCTCAATGTGCTGAATGACAAAAGCCAGACTGGTAGATTTAGAACATCACTTTTTATGTCTCAGCATCTTGCATGTCTGACCAAAGGCTACCAAATGATGCAGCAATGAAAAGGCAGAACCAAAGACATACACATCCAGAAAATGCCCAACAGAAGGAGCTGGAAAGAAAAGTCTTCCCACATGTTCTGAGTGACAGAGGAAAGATGAGCTTTCCAAAGGTGTTGCCATTTAAGCAGCATTAATTAAACCAATTTAAGGTGCTGTTATCCAAACAGTCCTGCAGACAGCCTGATTGCTGTGCATGCATGTCAATAGAATAGAATTAGTCAGGTTGGAAAAGACCTTTGAGATCATCGAGTCCAACCTATCACCCAACACCATCTAATCAACTTGATCATGGCACCAAGTACCTCATCCAGTCTCTTCTTAAACACCTCCAGGGATGGTGACTCCACCACCTCCTTGGGCAGCACATTCGAATGGCCAATCTCTCTCTCTGGGAAGAACTTCCTCCTAACATCCAGCCTAAACTTCCCATGGCACAGCTTGAGACTGTGTCCTCTTGTTCTGGTGCTGGTTGCCTGGGAGAAGAGACCAACTCCCACCTGGTTACAGCCTCCCTTCAGGGAGTTGTAGACAGCAAAAAGGTCTCCCCTGAGCCTCCTCCTCTCCAGGCTAAGCAACCCCAACTCCCTCAACCTCTCCTCACAGGGCTGTGCTCCAGACCCCTCCCCAGCTTTGTTGCCCTTCTCTGGACACCTTCCAGCAGCTCAACATCTTTCCTAACCTGAGGGGCCCAGAACTGGACACAGGACTCAAGGTGTGGCGTAACCAGTGCTGAGCACAGGGCACAAGGACTTCCCTGCTCCTGCTGGCCACACTGTTCCTGATGCAGGCCAGGATGCCATTGCCTTCTTGGCCACCTGGGCACACTGCTGGCTCATGTTCAGCCTACTATCAACCAGTCCCCCCAGGTCCCTTTCTGCCTGGTTGCTCTCCAGGCACTCTGCCCCCAGCCTGTAGCACTAACTTGGGTTCCTGTGGCCAATGTGTCGAACCTGGCACTTGGATGTGTTCAGTCTCCTGTCCTTGGCCTCTGCCCATCTATCCAGCCTGGCAAGGTCCTTCTGCAGAGCTCTCCTACCCTCTAACTGATCAACTCCTGCCCCCCAGCTTGGTGTCATCTGCAAACTTACTGCTGATGGACTCAATCCCCTCCTCCAGATCATCAATAAAGAGATTGAACAGGCTGGGGCCCAGCACTGATCCCTGGGGCACACCACTGGTGCCTGGCTGCCAGCTGGCTGTGGCACCATTCACCACCACTCTCTGGGCTCAGCCTCCAGGCAGTTCCTCACCCAGCTCAGAGAGCTGCTGCCCAAGCCAGGGGCTGACAGCTTGGCCAGGAGTTTGCTGTGGGGGACAGTGTCAAAGGCCTTGCTGAAGTCCCGGTAGACCACATCCACAGCCTGCCCCACATCCACCAGCCGGGTCTCCTGATCATAGGAGGAGATCAGGTTGGTCAGGCCATTTACTGTGAATAAACACATAGCTCCACTGAAAAGCCTACTTAGCTCACATAATGCCTCATTTTCAAACTTTTGCTACAGAAGCAATTTCCAGTTCTTAACATTGATTTCTCCTTGACATGGCATCAAAAGAAGCTGCACAGACACACCTCGCTGTTAACTCAATAGAAAACACTGCTCCTGAAAACCTGGAATCATGATCAATACAGAGTATTTGGTGAATAGCTAAAGAAGAAAGCATTGTTTATGCTTTATATTTTTCAGTGTAAAGGTCACTAGGGAAGACAATTCAATATTGAAAGTAGAAGAGCAATGCCCGAGGGACGAGGATTGTCACTATAACTCCTCGCTGACGGGTCCAGGAGATAACAGAGTATGTTTCTTTGCTGCAAACACAGTATCAGTAACTGCTTTTTCTTTGGGTTTTGGGGTTTTTTTCCTTCCCATTCTTTTAGGAAGATACAACCAAAACACTAGAAGGTGGAATATGTTCTATTCTAATATGCTCCCCTTCCGCTCTGCTCCCGCCCCCTTCTGTTTACCATATGGTGAGCACGTGGTCAGCAGTTGAGACAGACTTAATTACCACTTGGCTATGCGAAGGACAAGTGATAAATATTCATTTGGTAGCTCAAGTGGACTTTGCCTCCTGATTAAGGAGGACTTCAGTGAACCAAATATTCCTATTACCAAATCACACGGTGCTTTATACAATACTTGCCAAACCAGAGAGGAAACACTGCTGCTGGCAAAGTAAGGGCAAAGAGCTGTACTGATTTTGAACACTTAAATGCAAGAACAAATGAAATATGCCTTCTGATTAGTCCACTGAGGGAGGTCTTAAAAGAGTCCAAGGCTCTCATGCATAATACCTGACCAATTTAGCTGTAGAAAGACTTAGATGAGGAGGCCACTGCCTCTTGGACAGGACCTGCAACTTCTTCAGGGAGCACATCTCTACCTGAGAGAGGCTGCGAATCACAGCCTTCAGCCATGGCAGTTCAGAGCCTTGCATACTAACAGAAACTGAAACTGATGTTGCCTTTTGCTAATACATTGGGTTGCAGTGGCTGAGACCAGGCATACCACTCAGCTGCAGGGATGTCATTTTCTGCAGGTAGGAGACAGCTTTACAATTGTCCCAGCTGGAGTCAGCATTGGACACCCAGAAGCCTGTGTTTTTCCCAACAAGCTGCATTTGAAAATGAATTTTCATTAACTAGTTTGTTTTGAATCCAAGGAAAAGGGGGCACTGCAAGGAGACTACTGAGCTTGTGGTCAGCAAGCATGCAGTAAGCAGCATAGAGGTAAACAAGCACTATTTAGGAATAGAATAGAATAGAATAGAACAGAACAGAATAGAACACAACACAACACAACACAACACAATACAATTGAATTGAATTGAATTGAATTGGAATTGAATTGAATTGAATTGAATTGAAATTGAAATGAATTGAATTGAATTGAATTGAATTTGAATTGAATTGAATTGAATTGGAATTGAATTGAATTTTAATTTAATTGAATTGGAATTGAATTGGAATTGAATTGAATTGGAATTGGAATGGAATGGAATGGAATGGAATGGAATGGAATGGAATGGAATGAAATGGAATGGAATGGAATGGAATGGAATGGAATGGAATGGAATTGAAATTGGAATTGGAATTGAATTGAATTGAATTGGAATTGAATTGGAATTGGAATGGAATTGAAATGAATTGAATTGAATTGAATTGGAATTGGAATTGGAATTGAATTGAATTGAATTGAATTAACCAGGTTGGAAAAGACCTTAGAGATCATCGAGTCCAACCTATCATCCAACACCATCTAATCAACTAAACCATGGCACCATGCACCCCATCCACTCCCTAAATCCTCATTACATCAGTTTTTAAGGGATGTACATGCTCCCAGCCAAGAAAGTTCAACTGTGATTGGTATAGATTGATACTGTGATTGGTATAGATTGATACTGTAGCCACCATAAAGACTTAAGAAAGGGAATATATTTACAGTAAAATAACCAGGTAAACATTTTGTCAGTAGAATTAGAATTAGAATTAGAATTAGAATTAGAATTAGAATTAAACAGGTTGGAAAAGACCTTTGAGATCATCATCCACCACCCAACACCACCTAATCAACTAAACCATGGCACCAAATGCCTCATCTAGTCTCTTCTTAAACAACTCCAGTGATGGTGTCTCCAGTAGAAGAAGCAGTGATCCATATGATTTGAGCACCACTCTATTTTCAGAACCAAACCTCAGAGCAGTCAGTATTCACCTGACTTTTGGGGCTAGACTCCTTGTGCAACTGTGTTAATAGTAAAAGGGAGCTTTTAGTCAACTGACCTTTGTAACTTTACGCGTGTATTATAAACATTAAAGATCTACTTCACCCATCTTTCATTAACAGCTCTGTTTTGTACTCCTTGAGCAATCATGAAAGTGGCTTTTCCCCTGTTGCTTAAAACAACCCTGTTGAGTCACAGTATCACAGTACCACAGTATCACTAAGGTTGGAAGAGACCTCGAGGATCATCGAGTCCAACCTGTCTCCACAGACCTCATGAATAAACCATGGCACCAAGTGCCACATCCAATCCCCTCTTGAACACCTCCAGGGACGGTGACTCCACCACCTCCCTGGGCAGCACATTCCAATGACGAACGACTCGCTCAGTGAAGAACTTTCTCCTCACCTCGAGTCTAAACCTCCCCTGGTGCAGCTTGAGACTGTGTCCTCTTGTTCTGGTGCTGGTTGCCTGGGAGAAGAGACCAACACCCACCTGGCTGCAACCTTCCTTCAGGTAGTTGTAGAGAGCAATGAGGTCTCCCCTGAGCCTCCTCTTCTCCAGGCTAAACAACCCCAGCTCCCTCAGCCTCTCCTCACAGGGCTGTGCTCAAGGCCTGTCCCCAGCCTTGTTGCCCTTCTCTGGACACCTTCAAGTGTCTCGATGTCCTTCTTAAACTGAGGGGCCCAGAACTGGACACAGGACTCAAGGTGTGGCCTAACCAATGCAGAATCCAGGGGCACAATGACCTCCCTGCTCCTGCTGGCCACACTATTCCTAATGCAGGCCAGGATGCCATTGGCCCTCTTGGCCACCTGGGCACACTGCTGGCTCATGTTTAGGCAGCTGTCAGTCAGTACCCCCAGGTCCCTCTCTGTTTGGGAGCTCTCCAGCCACTCTGACCCCAAATATATGAATAATATATAATATAATATATAATATGAATAATAATAAAATGAAAACAACCCACAACCAAATGGACAAAAGTCTCACTTATTAAAAACAAAACAAAAAAAACCCCTAGGAGTGATCTTTTTCTCTCTTTTTTTCTTTCTATTTTAATTATTATTATTATTTTTAACTCAGACCTAAATCTGTATAAACTCTTCAGATGGGAATAAGTAAGTTAACTAAGGGCTATCACCCTGGCACAAATGGGCACACACTTTCCTCATGTCTATGTCCAGAAGAGAGCCAGAAAGGGACTCAGGCCACATACTTTCCAGCAAAGAGCAAGACTTTGGTCAATAGCACTTACTGAAACTAGGTCCTGGCACAATAACAACGGTGCCAGGTTTGGCCCACTCCACTCTGCTGCACTCCACCAGCACTGTGACACTCTAGAACATGGAATGGAATGGAGTGGAATGGAATGGAATGGAATGGAATGGAATGGAATGGAATGGAGTGGAATGGAATGGAATGGAGTGGAGTGGAGTGGAGTGAGTGGAGTGGAATAGAATGGAATAGAATGGAATAGAATGGAATAGAATAGAATAGAATAGAATAGAATAGAATGGAATAGAATGGAATAGAATAGACCAGGTTGGAAGAGACCTTCAAGATCATCATGTCCAACCTATCATCCAACACCACCTAATCAACTAAACCATGCAACCAAGCATCCTGTCAAGCCTCATCCTGAACACCCCCAGCGATGGCGACCCCACCACCTCCCTGGGCAGCCCATTCCAATGGGCAGTCACTCTCTCTGTGTAAAACTTCCTCCTAACCTCCAGCCTAAACCTCCCTTGGCACAACCTGAGACTGTGTCCTCTAACACAGTCTCAGAATGACAGAATGGAATGAGCGCACTTTAAACATGAAGCATGCACCCTTAGTTTCAGACTACTAGAACGTGTACAGCACAGCTCTCATCTTATTTCAAACTCTGAGTTGGAAAAATACTGTTACCTTTACTGTCACCATTGTCCCTTTGCCAGCAGAGGACACATTCCCTTCTCCTTGAAGTTAGACAGCTCTTCTATGCTGAGGCGCTCTTCTGTGCTGGGGCACTCTCTGTTACTGACTGACTACTCAAGTCAACTTATTTTGTTACTCTTTGGACAATACCAAAACATCTCTACAGTCAGTGCTATTGTCCCAGGTGGCCTGCTAGAAGCACCAGAAAATGAGAAGCTTTTGCTTCAGGGGAAGGAGGCTAGGGCTTACCAAAACCTGTGAATTTACTACAGCCAGAAATCCTAGCAAGTACCAAAGTTAACACAGGTATTTCCCCTCCATATGCTGAGGAAACCATGTGATCACTTACAGCTACTAGAAAATGCTTATTTCTGACAGTTTTGGCTCAGTCCAGAGAGGGAAAGAGTCTCAGTTCTTTTGAATATTCCTGTGTCATGAAATTAGAGACACAAACAAGGCCAAAATATCAATAGCCAGGCTATTTATTACACAAATAAAGTGGATGCATCACAAGGGGACAGAGAGAAAACAGAGAGTGAGAGAGAGAATAAGGAGAGAGAAGAGGAAAGGAATTATATTACCACACCCCTCACCCCCCAGGACAGTTTGAGTCTGTGGAGGAAGGCTGCTGCTGGAAGGGAGGAGATGTTGGGTCTGTGAAGAAAGGCTATTGCAGCATCCCTGTTGGCTGTGCTGTCCTCTGAGCAGCCTCTTCAGCTCCATAAGTTGCAACAGGTGGAACTTAGGACATGGAGAGAGGGTTCCTCTTGGTCTGCTTCTTCCATGGTGATGTCTCTGTCATTTTTCTCTCCTGGTATCCTCTGTTTTCCTTCAGAGCAGCATTGCCCCGGGCTTTTCCTTCTCTCAAGTTCAAATCTCAGTGGTATTGTCCAGGCCTTTTCCTTCACCATGTTTTCCTTCTCCTGTGTTTTTCTTCTACTAAGCCAGTAACTGCTCAGATCTTTTATACAGTTTTTGGGTATGTATATTCCAGAGAGTATGGATAGCAGTGGCCTCTGCCCATTTGCAGGACAGCTGCAGTCTGGTGAGCAATCCTTATTGATGCACCTTCCAGAGAGTCATTCCAGGGGTGTCTGCCCAATACCCATCAGCTATTGTCTGGGCAAGCAGCAAAGGCAATTTTATCTTTGTTGAGTCACATCAAGAGAGACAAGATTTAGTCTCTCACACCCAGGTAAATATTACAGCACTTCTTCAAACACCAGAAAAGCTTTGTCAAAAGCAATGATTGAAAATATTTTGCAAACAGAAAGCCACAGGAGAACGCAACAAGGATCAGAACAAAGGTCCCCACGTTCCTACAGCCAGGCTGTACATGGAAAGGGACACACATTGGAGAAAGAACACCACCCTAAGTCTAGTCCCTGTGTCATCACCTAAGTCAATGTGGCCAAATCCTGCAGTGCAGGAATACAGTGAGTTCAGAGGGTTCAGCTTTCCTCACTTTTCCCCAAAATGCCCGAAGTTAAAAGCCTAATTTTTCATCATTTTTGTTAAGTTAGGCTTCTCACTTATGTACCTGGATGAGTATGCTTGAGAACACTCTTCCAGATGAGTCAAGAACCAGAGGCAAGGTGCCTTCACTCTGATTAATTTTTAAATAATTACACTGTAGTGATTGTAATAAGCACCTTCCCCTCACCATTTGTATTTACTAACTTTCAGAATACAGAATTAACCAGGTTGGAAAAGACCTTTGAGATCATCGAGTCCAACCTATCACCCAGCACCACCTGATCAACTAAACCATGGCACCAAGTGCCTCATCCAGTCTCCTCTTAAATACCTCTAGTAATGGTGACTCCACCACCTCCCTGGGCAGCACATCCCAGTGGTCAATCTCTCTCTCTGGGAAGAATTTCTTCCTAACATCCAGCCTGAACTTCCCCTGGCACAGCCTGAGACTGTGTCCTCTTGTTCTAGTGTTGGTTGCCTGGGAGAAGAGACCAACCCCCACCTGGCTACAACCTCCCTTCAGGGAGTTGGAGACAGCAAGAAGGTCTCCCCTGAGCCTCCTCTTCTGCAGGCTAAGCAACCCCAGCTCCCTCAGCCTCTCCTCACAGGGCTGTGCTCCAGACCCCTCCCCAGCTTTGTTGCCCTTCTCTGGACACCTTCCAGCAGCTCAACATCTTTCCTAACCTGAGAGGCCCAGAACTGGACACAGGACTCAAGGGTTGGCCTCAGCAGTGCTGAGCACAGGGCACAATGACTTCCCTGCTCCTGCTGGCCACACTCTTCCTGATGTAGGCCAGGATGCCATTTGCCTCCTGTTCAGCCTACTATCAACCAGTATCCCCAGGTCCCTTTCTGCCTGGCTGCTCTCCAGCCACTCTGACCCCAGCCTGTAGCACTGCCTGGGGTTGCTGTGGCCAATGTGTAGAACCTGGCACTTGGATGTGTTCAATCTCATGCCCTTGGCCTCTGCCCATCTGTCCAGCCTGCCAAGGTCCTTCTGCAGAGCTCTCCTGACCCTCTAACAGATCAACTCCTGCCCCCAGCTTGGGGTCATCTGCAAATTTACTGATGATGGACTCAATCCCCTCCTCCAGAAAATTCATCATGCCAGAAGCTTAAGGAGCCTGTTGACTACTAGGCTTTTCTCCCTCAACTTTCTGTTCAAAGCAAACAGCCTCCACCTCCTTCCCATTTGGACAACAACCCTACTGTCCCTTCTAGAAACACAGTCTGTTTCTGTGTTTCACTAACATTTATATTTGTGTAGCACCTTATTGCTGAAAAAATCTTGCCCAGACCCAAAACGACCTCAAGTGACTATCAGAGTGGCACAACAAAACAAAACAAAACAAAACAAAAAACAGGGAGAAATGCAAACAAACAAAACCCTACCAACCAACCAAAAAGTTTCTGAGCCTCCTCTGGAAACATTCAAAACCCATCAAGATGTGTTCCTGTGTGACCTACTTCAGGTGATCCTACTCTGGCAGGGGGGTTGGACTTGATGATCTTTCAAGGTTGATTCCAACCCCTAATGTTCTGTGATTCTGGGCAGGGGGAGGGGGAATCTTGCTTCAAATGCTGTGATCTCTGTATGTGCTCTCACCTGCACTGAGCTGAACTGCAAATCTGTGTGAGCTGCTGTGATTCTCTATATTCCTCCTCATCCACCCTTTGTTTTACTTGTCCCAAAGCTGGCATGCAGAGGACAGGGCAGGGCCTGATTTCTCTGGTGCTTTACAACACTGGGGTTCACTTACTCAGGTTGTTAGATGGTGTGCTATACAAAGAGGAACAGTCACAACAGGCTTGCAAATCCACTTAGGGTAAGTGGGTCACAGAAAGGCTTTTATAACATTGATGACTGTTGTGTTGCAGCACATTTAGGTTATGCTTGTTTCTGTTACCTTTCCTTTGAGCTAAATATTTGGAGCAGACAGCCAAACACCCACCCTGACTCCTCATTCATCTCCTGCAAGATAGGAGTGGAAAAAAATGGAATAAAAGTTAGATAGATATAGAGATAGAGATAGAGATAGATAGAGAGATATAGAGATAGATAGAGAGATATAGATATAGATATAGATATAGATATAGATACAGATACAGATATAGATAGTGATAGATATAGATAATATAGATGATATAGATATAGAGACAGATATAGATAGATATATCAAGAAGACTCATGGATTGATATAAGGGTAGTTTGATAGGGAAAGGAAAGCTGTGCATGCAAGCAAAGAAAGTCAGGAGTCCATCCATAACTTTCCATCAGCAGACAGATCTTTAGCTACTTCATGGGAAGCAACACCTCAACATGCACAACAGTTGTTCAGGAAGATGACCATCACCACAAACATCTGCCATTCTTCCTTCTTTCACTGAGCTGAGCACATCAAATGTATGAAATATCCCTTTGTCCAGTTTGGGTCAGCTGTCTCAGCTCTGTCTCATCCCAACCTCTTGCTCATTCCCAGCCTACTTGGTTGGGAGGGGCATGAGGGAGAGGAAGTCTTGAGGGAAAGCAAACACTGCTCAACAGCAGCCAGAAAGTGTCGTGCGTTATCAACACTGTCCTAGCCACAAATGCATAGCACAGCACCAGGAAGGCTGCCATGAAGAAAGTTAACTCCATTCCAGCCAGATCCAGTACAGTCTCAACCCCTTATTCCATACCATTCACATCATGCTTAGACCACACATCATCTGATACTTCTTAGTATCCTGTCCCATTCATACACTGTTTAATTTCTCTTTCCTTTTCATTCTACTTATTTCTTGCTCCTGCCATTCCTTCTTACCAACCCTTACAACTTATATTACCTGCTCCAACTATCTTTATGTTCAATAATCAGGTTTACATATCCTCATAAACCACTATACTTAGTCCTTTGACATATTTGCAGGTATTATCCCTGTCATTCCATGCTCCCCATCCCCAAAATGTCCATAAGGACAGTTGATGACCTTGGCCCTATCTGTCAAGATCACTCAGGACAGGTGAAACAGCACATTGGATTATTGAATGCCAAGGCTGGGCTGGGTCAGCACTGCATTCCCATGGTTCCTTGTGAGGCTCATTCTCTGCTGGTTCAGGTGGTTCCTGCTGTATTCATTCCTATATCAAACAAGTCAAATAACAGATCCTTTTCCCCCCAGGGATAAATCTCCTTGAGGTACAAGCTAGATTACCACATCCTTCTGCACTACTCACCTAGTGCACTTGGGTTCTTGAGCAAAGACAATGCCACAAATGGGCTTTCCTTTTCCCTAGGGACAACAAGCCACACTGCCTTTCCAAGTCACTTTCCTAGATGTACTAACTTCCTACCAGAGTCTGTAGGGGCTTTGTTTGGGCAGAACCTGTCAATCATCTTCTGTTAATCAGCCAAGTGGCTTCTGCTAAATTAATGTCCCACCGCTTCTATTCCCCAGCACCCTGTGTTCTCAGCACAGGCTCTAACAGTCCATTGCACTGGTCAATCTTTCCAGAGCCTTGTGGGCAATACAGTACCTGATGCACCAAGTCTATGCTACCAAGTCTAGGCACTATGCTTCTTAGCCCAGGAGTTTAGGAAGGTATTTTAGAAAAGAATTGCACTGACTTGGTTCTTTCTGGGGCACCATGACACAGAATTTGGCTTTCAAGGCTTAGGATGGCATGTCAAGCAACAGCATGGTCTACGAGGTACGTGTTGTAGGTTAAGGATTAATTGTAAAACCATAGAGACAAAAGTCCCCCAGGGGAGGTCCTCAATCACCAGCCCAGCTTTTCATTGTATCTCTCTCAGTTTCTGTCCTCATCTTAAATTCTTCAAGCTTTTTCATCCCATTTTCTCCCACTGTCCTGTGGAGGAGAGGAGTGAAAGTGGCTTGTTGGGCATCTGGCTGCTGGCAAAGGCTAACCCAGTACAGTCCATTTATTGGTAGCCAACACACCGTGCACAGATTGGAACCCCTAAGCTCCTGATCTGCAGTCAAATGCTTCTGGCCCAGATCAATCCACCACAGTCCAACCCCACCTTTAAGTCACTTCTTACAGCTGGGGAAGGCTCTTGCCCGGAGCAAAGATCAGGGTTGCCTCGAATGACCTCCTTGACTAAGTTTTTCAGCATAATTATCAGTAGAATAAAATCCAAAGCTGCTGAGATATGCATGTGATTAGTGCTTCTGCAGACAAGGACAAGGCAGCCTATCAAGATGTTGAAAATATTCAGTGAAACTTGGTTAAATAAATCATCTTTTAAATCAACCTTTGCCCAATCAAAGTCCAGTCTTACTTATAGGTACAGCCACAGGAGGCACAGCAAAAGAGAATTCCAGTGAAGGCTGCTCCACACAGACACACAGGTAAGAAATTCCTTTTTAACTAAACCTTCTTCCTTTAGAAAACTTCTTTTTGCAACCCAAATAATTTTGCATGCAAAGCTTTCATGGATTGGAAGGAGTAGTATGCAATGCAGTGTAGTCTTTACTCCAATCTTTCCCATAAAAGCCTACTGTTACTTCAGCTTTGTGTACCTCTAGTTTTGCTTGTGAACTTCAGGAGTTAGCACAGATTCCCAGAGTTTGCCAAGAAAAACTGCTTTGAGCTGCAGTTGCAATCAGCACAGTCTGATGTGTTCCTAACAGTGTCCAAATAACAGGACAGTCCATCCCTCTATGGAGTTAGTCCCAGGGCAACTACAGCCTCAAAAAGGCACAAGGCGCCTGACCAAGGGAAACAACTGAATCATGATCTGCAGGCTTCCTATCCCTGCAAGCTAAAATTCCACCCTCTTCTCCAGCTTCAGTGAGATCTGGGTCAACCCCCCCACCACACACATCCATAGTGCTCTACATGCTGCCCAGCTAACCTTGAGAATGCACTTTCAGCTTCAGCAACACATAATCTGGAGCACAGGTAGCCACAGAGGTGGCTCTGCAGTAGGCTGCTCTCATGGAAGAATCTGACTGCCAGATGCTTCTTAAAAAGAGAAGAAGACAAAAAAGCCACTTCCCATATACTTTAGTCCCCCAGGTGAGAAAAGAGAAGAAAAACCATGGGTTGGAAAAGGAGTCTTTACATGCAATCAGATTAATTTTCTTCCTATTTAACAGGCTGTGAACAATGGCAACTTCTGCAACACATCTTTGGCCTTTTGACTCCTGTCAGTAGAGAGGCAGATTCCCCCTCCCCCTTCCCCCTCCCCAGTACAATACAAATGAAGTTTGCTAATTACCTGGATTTCCCAAGTGGAATCTTGTTTGCCTATCATCATGGACCTTTGGCAGGAATTCCTAAGACAGTTATCTTTAGAGTTGTTCCCTGATCACAGCTATTGCTTATTTTCAGTACACAGTGTTCCTGCTGATGACAGGCTGGGGTCAGAGGGGCTGGAGAGTGGCCAGGCAGAAAGGGACCTGGGGGGACTGGTAGGCTGAACATGAGCCAGCAGAGTGCCCAGGTGGCCAAGAGGGCCAATGGCATCCTGGCCTCTATCAAGAACAGTGTGGCCAGCAGGAACAGGGAAGTCTTTCTGCCCCTGTACTCTGCACTGGTTAGGCCACACCTTGAGTCCTGTGTCCAGTTCTGGGTCCCTCAGTTTAGGAAGGAGGTTGACTTGCTGGAACGAGTCCAGAGAAGGGCAACAAAGCTGGGGAGGGGTCTGGAGCACAGCCCTGTGAGCAGAGGCTGAGGGAGCTGGGGTTGCTTAGCCTGGGGAAGAGGAGGCTCAGGGGAGACCTTCTTGCTCTCTCCAACTCCCTGAAGGGAGGTTGTAGCCAGGTGGGGGTTGGTCTCTACTCCCAGGCAGCCAGCACCAGAACAAGAGGACACAGTCTCAGGCTGTGCCAGGGGAGGTTTAGGCTGGATGTTAGGAAGAAATTCTACACAGAGAGAGTGATTGCCCATTGGAATGTGCTGCCCAGGGAGGTGGTGGTGTCACCATCACTGGAGGTGTTTAGGAGGAGACGTGATAGGGTGCTTGGTGCCATGGTTTAGTTGATTAGGTGGGTTGTATAATAGGTTGGACATGATGATCTCAAAGGTCTCTTCCAACCTGGTCTATTCTATTCTATGCTATGCTATGCTATTACTATTCTATTCTATTCCATTCCATTCCATTCCATTCTTCTACTCTACAAAACAGGGCCAACTTAGATTGAGTTGCTCAGCATCCTGTCCAGGCAAGTATCTCCAAGGACAGAGACTCCATAGCCTCTGTAGGCACCTGTTGTAGTAACTGGCAGCTCCCAAGGTGAAAAGCTGTCCGTATGGCTATCTAATAGTTCCTTTGATCCAGTCTGCATCAGTTGCCTCTCATCCTATCACTGTTAACTTCCAAGAAGAGTCTGGCTCTTTGTTCTCTACACAATACAGTTAGGCAGCTGAAGACATCAGTAAGATCTTGGCTTGACTTTCTCTTCCTAAGATTGAACAAACACAGCCTCCTTAACTCTCATGTGCTCCAATACCTAAATCACCTCAATGGGCTAGCCCAAACATGTCAATTACTTGAGAAGCTCAAGCTTTGAGACAGTACTCACATGCCATCTCAAAAGTGCAGAAAGCAATCCCTTCCATAGACCTGCTGGCTGCATACCACCCAGTATACAGCTGACCTTCACCACAAAGGTACACCACTGACTCATGTTCAACTCGGGTGCTCGAGTCCCATAGCCAGCCAGCAGTCAGCTTGTATTGTTGTGCCTGGTGTAGAGATAGGTTTCACCACCACTTTTCTTTGTTGACCTTCATGAGGTACATGTCAGCCCATTTCTGATGCCTGCTGAGGTTCCTCTAAATAGAAATCCTAATCCCCAGCCTACTGACTGCTCCCCCTCAACTTGGTATTGTCTATCAGATTGTTGAGGATGTATTTGTCTCACTGCCCACATCATAAATAAAGATGTTAAACAATATCAACCCCAGGCCCAACTCTAAAGGATGTCACTAACAACATCCAGCCAACAGCTGGATTCTATACCACTGAATCTCCAGTGAAGTCAAGAGGGGATTGGACGTGGCACTTGGTGCCTTGGTCTAGTCATGAGGTCTGTGGAGACAGGTTGGACTCGATGATCCTCAAGGTCTCTTCCAACCTTTGTGATACTGTGATACTGTGATACTGTAATCTGGTGGCCCAGACAATTTTCTGCATCACCTAGCATGCTTATCCAGTACATACCTCACCAAATTGGTTAGACTGACTGCATTAGAGACTGTATCCAAGTCACTGCAAAAGTTAGGGTGCCCTCATACACTGCTCTCCACCTGTCAGAGCCAGCCCACTCATCAGGTATCATAAAAATCAAAACATGCATATTGTCTGATACCAAACACCTTCCTGTCCTTGGCATATGTGCCTTGACACAGATTTTAAGAGGATTTTCTCCAAAAAGCTCCTGTTGTCACAAATTCTTTGAGAAATGATTTGAACCAAACTACTGCAGCTACTTTAGCAGCCTGTCATTTCTAAATCAAATCTCATTTCATGGAATCACAGAATTGTCAGGGGGGGAAAGGACCTTAAGGGTCATCTAGTTCCAACCCCTCTGCCATGGGTAGAGACACCTCACACTAGATCAGGTTGCCCAGAGCCACATCCAGCCTGGCCTTAAAAACCTCCAGGGATGAGGCTTCCACCACCTCCCTGGGAAACCTGTTCCAGTGTCTCACCACCCTCATGGGGAAGAACTTCTTCCTAGTGTCTCATCTTTCCTTTCTCACAGAATATCATGGTTTTGTACTCATCACAGCTCATGTCTTTAAGTCATCTGAGTTTGAGACATAGTCTTAGCCAGGCAGCAAATTCAGGCTTTATGGTCACTTCAGGATTCCTGTGAAAACTGCAAGGTGAGCACAGTGCCTCAACTCTGTTTTGTCCCACAGGGACCAGGCTGTATTAAATTACCTCTCCTGCAAGTGATTACCTGATGGCACATGCACATTGTCAGTGGGCATATGCCTGAGTATTCCACACTTCTGTTGGACCTTGTAATGCCTGCATTCATATCTTGCCCAAGTCTCACATATAATAAATACCTCTGTTAACTCCTCTTGATAACAGAATCAAAGAGTATTTAGCCAGGATTCAAAGGCAGAGGAAATGAGAGAGAATCCCAAGAACTTTGATTATACTTGTAACTTCAGAGGACATAGAAATAAAGCCAGTGCATCACTGTGCAGGAAAACTATGATGCAGTGATGCTGAACCCAACTGGTAAGGGGGGAAAAAGAGCTTTGCAAGAGGATATCCTAGATTAGAATCAGAACAGAACTAATTCTGCTCAGTTATTTCATTTTTCAGCCCAGTCTCTTCTAAGTAACTGCACTTTCTGAAGTTAACAGCATATTTTGGCAGACTGCTCCTAGAAGTGATAAAGCCTAATGTTTAGAGTTACTAGCAGGGACTGGCATGCAGAAAGGCTTTGCTTATACTCACTCCTATAGAAACCAAGGTCACTGCTAAAACTTGCATACAACGTTGGGGGTGCAGTAAGACTTTGCACCTGTGGGGAGAAGTGGACAGAACAAATTGACCAACAAAGGTATTCCATACCATGCTGAATGCATCATATTCAGTATACAGCTGAGGAATCAAAAGGATGAAGCTCTCTGATCATAATCTGTGCGTTCCAGAATCCAGCTCCTGAATCTGGTTCCCATTTGCTTACTGAACCTAGTCCTGGATTTCCCCAGCCCTATCTCTTGAGTCCTGTGTCCAGTTCTGGGCCCCTCAGGTTAGGAAAGATGTTGAGTTGATGGTAGGTGTCCAGAGAAGGGCAACAAAGCTGGGGAGGGGTTTGGAGCACAGCCCTGTGAGGAGAGGCTGAGGGAGCTGGGGTTGCTTAGCCTGGAGAAGAGGAGGCTCAGGGGAGATCTTATTGCTGTCTACAACTCCCTGAAGGGAGGTTGTAGCCAGGTGGGGGTTGGTCTCTTCTCCCAGGCAACCAGCACCAGAACAAGAGGACACAGTCTCAAGCTGCACCAGGGGAGGTTCAGGCTGGATGTCAGGAAGTTGTTCTACACAGAAAGAGTGACTGCCCATTGGAATGTGCTGCCCAGGGAGGTGGTGGAGTCACCATCCCTGGAGGTGTTTAGGAAGAGACTTGATGGGGTGCTTGGTGCCATGGTTTAGTTGCTCAGATAGTGCTGGATGATAGGTTGGACTCAATGATCTCAAAGGTCTTTTCCAACCTGGTTAATTGCATATTCTACATTCTAAAGAATGGCAATTGCATTTGACAGCAGAGACAATGTTCTTCCTAGTTCCACTACAGTCCTTGCTTTCCACCCTCCAATGCAAACCCTACACTTTGAACATTTCAGTGTTTCCTGAAACTTGATTTTGCTCAGCTAAAATAACTAAGAACAGGAAAGCACACTCAGGAGATGACATCCTTTGTTCCTTCATCCTACCTGCTCCACAATCTGTACAGGTGGCTCAGCAAAGTTGTAGGTTCAAAAGGCTGAGAGAGCTGGGACTGTTCAGCTGGGAGAAGTGAAGGTTCAATATCTGAAGGTGCAGAGAATATGGAGCAAGGCTCTTTTCAGTAGCACTCAGTGACAGGACAAGAAACAATAGTCACAAACTGAAAGACAGGAAGCTCAGTCTGAATTTAAGGATACTTTTTTACTATGAGAGTGACTGAGCAGTGGCACTGGTTGCCCAGAGAGATAATGGATCTTGCCTGCTTGGAGATACTCAAAAGCTCTCTGGACCTGTCTCAGCTTCATCCTAGGAAACTGGCTCTAGGTGGCCCTGCTGGGGCTGGGAGGTTGCACTATATGACCACTAGAAAACCCTTCCAACTTTGACCATTCTGCAATTCTGTAAAATCCTATTTTGTCACATGTCTTTCCTATAATGTTCCTCTATTTTTGTGCTGCCATTATTTCTCCTCTGTAAGACTTCATTCTGGTCGTATATGCTCATCTCAGTTTTCACTATCACAGGCAGGTAACTTCTTTATCCAAATTCTCCATCTTGCTTAACTGAGGCTGAGGGAGCTGGGGTTGCTTAGTCTGGAGAAGAGGAGGCTCAGGGGAGACCTTCTTGCTCTCTACAACTACCTGAAAGGAGGATGTAGCCAGGTGGAGGCTGGTCTCTTCTCCCAGGCAACCAGCACCAGAACAAGAGGACACAGTCTCAAGCTGTGCCAGGGGAGGTTTAGGCTGGAGGTTAGGAGGAAGTTCTACATAGAAAGAGAGATTGGGCATTGGAATGTGCTGCCCAGGGAGGTGGTGGAGTCACCATCACTGGAGGTGTTTAAGAGGAGATTGGATGAGGCCCTTGGTGCCATGGTTTAGTTGATTAGATGGTGTTGGGTGATAGGTTGGACTTGATGATCTCGAAGATTTCCAACCTGGTTAATTCCATTCCATTCCTATTCTATTCTATTCTATTCCATTCCTATTCTATTCTATTCTATTCTATTCTATTCTATTCTATTCTATTCTATTCTATTCCATTCCATTCCATTCCATTCCATTCCATTCCATTCCATTCCATTCCATTCCATTCCATTCCATTCTACCCTATCCTATCCTATCCAAGACAGGGAGACAAGGAAAGCAAGGAGAGAGAGGGAGAAGGGATTGGTTTCTTTTGCCTAGCCAGGCTAATTTGCTTCAACTCTGCCTAGTTGACTTTCTTGGGAACTATAACCCCAGAGGATTCTGAACCAAACTGTCACGTGTATTTCAAGATAACATATCTTGGTAAGCTTACTGACATGTATCTTTTCCATCCTCCCTGGTAGAGATGTCTTCTGTTCTCCAGCCCCGAGAATGTACGGTGACCAAAAAGCCCCAAAAGAGCTACGGGTTCTACCTGCGCATTGAGGAAGACACTGCAGGGCATCTCATCCGGAATGTGGAGAAGAACAGCCCAGCTGAAAAGGCTGGCTTGAAGAATGGAGACAGAATCCTCAGGGTTAATGGTGTCTTTGTACACAAGGAGGAACATGCACAGGTACATCTCTGTTTTGTCTGGTATCCACACTATTCCCCAGGTACCGAGCCCCACTGCGAGTGTGAGAAGCCTTCTCTTCCAGTTTTTATGGCATCCTCAGCTAGGAAATCCTCCAAGTATCTCCCTGTATCATTCATTACCCACCATGTGCATGAAGTGTCTTTGAGAAGTCTCTATAGTGCATAACCAGAGGGATAAGGCAACAAAACAGCTCCTGGGTTGACTGCTCCTTTTAGGCCAATCGCTCTAGCACCTGCTTGGCATTTCACTTTTTGTCCACTACAGGTGGTGGAGTTGGTCAAAAACAGTGGGAATTCTGTTGTACTCCTTGTTCTGGACGATGCATCCTATCAAAAGGCAGAGAAGGAAGGAGTGAACTTGGAAGAACTGGGTCAAAAGGCATCAACAAGAAAGCAGCAGGACCCGCAGGCCCCACCACCCATGGCCAATGGAGCAATCACTGCAGTTCCACAACCCCGGCTCTGCTACCTAGTGAAGGAGGAGAAAGGCTATGGCTTCTCCCTGAAAACCACAGAAGGTGAGAGCCTGGGGAGAAGAGATGGTACATATGACAGCAAGGACAGAGTTAACAGGTGGAGGCCAATGGGGACACACAAGCTGCTCTTCCTAATGTAAAATGAGAAACAGCAAGATGAGTTGAGACCTACCTCAAGTCAATTCTCTACAGCAGATGCAATGAACAGTTTTCTGGGGATCACGTTTCCTACAGAGTGGAACAAAGATGGGGAAAGAAAAGGGGGGGGGGGGGGGGACTGATAGAATAAGCTATTTTCTGCTTGTTATTTAAGCCCAGTTAAACAACTGCAGAAAGCTGCAGTTTTCCCACTGCAAACCCAAACTTGCAGTCAAATACCAAACATGCACTCAAGATGCTACAGTGTCCTGTTCCATTCCCCAAAATCATCCCAGGAATCAGGACACCAGGTTCTAGACAGCTGTAAGAAACACTTCCTGTGCTTTGCACGCTATTTCATTTAGAAAGCAAAGGATGCTGAAGCTCTTCTACATAGGCCTTCCTTCCATGGTCAGTCAACAGGGAAGCCTTCTGGGAAGCACCACCTCTAAAGAGAGCATTTTGGAATGCAGTATAACTGCAAGGCCAAACGTAGAAGCCTTCCAGACACAGGAAATCATTAATTTGTATACAACAATAAAAGCAGCTCCTCACTTAAATTGGAGGGAGGGGATGGGGTGGCAATCAAATCCCTTCCAGCTGTTTTAATCGACCCCTCTGACACTTTTGTTAGGGAAATAAAAGACTGTTTCAAGTGCAGATAGCAAACAAATGCTACAGGACAGACAAAGAGCTAGAGGTGTGTCTGTGCGGAAGGCTTGTGGTACCACTGTAGACTGCATGTAAGCAGAGACCAGAAGAACCTATGGACACCAGTGCTAAGTTTCCTTAACCCAGGCATATTTCTGTAACTTACCCTGTGTAATGAGTTTCCATTTATTTTAGGACAGAAGGGGTTGTTCATAGTAGAGCTTTCACCACAAGGAGCAGCTGCAAAGGCTGGTGTCCAAAACAACGATCGCCTGATTGAAATTAATGGAAGCAACGTGGAAAATGACACACATGAGGAAGTGGTGGAAAAGGTACTTGTTTGTATACTGACTCCTCTTCTGTTCTGGCCCACTTTCACAGCAATCTATCTGAGCTACTGAGAAGGCAGGCCTGGTTGATTTGAATGCTTCACAGTTAAAACTTGGAAGCTACTGCTTTGTGTATCATCAACACGGCAGAGCACCCCTCTGCCCCGGCTCCCTTCTCAAGCAGCCTCTTGAAGTGACTCTGAATGAATGCTGCCATCGAGGCAGGCCACAGAATTCTAAGTAACACAAGTATAGTGCTGCCAGAAATGCTATTAAATGAATCATGATCTGTTCCTAGAAGTCCTGGCAATGGTAAGAGGCTGGTTTGCAGGGCAGGAAGAGGGGAAACTCTCTGATGATACAGTTAGCATCAAACAGGGGGAAATTCAGTATTTTAGACAGTACTTCCTTTTTCCCATTAAAAAGCCCCAAACCAATGAAAATTACAGGACAAGTAATTTCACTGCCTGGCCTTGGCTGCAAGAACATTGCCAGGGACACTTCCAGATTTCCACTATTGGCACTGCTACAGTGCAGCTGGAGCAGAAGAGATTTCAGAGAGCCGTGAGACAAGCAGTACATGTCCTGGCATTCCAGCACCATGATGAAACCTGCCTTTTGCTGAGCTCCTATAACAGCAGCAGTGGAATAATATTGGTTAAGATGAGAAAAAATGGAACCCATTAGAAGACTAGGAAGGAGTAAGGGAAGGATGGACTTGAGGATGTTGAACTGCCAAACGGAGCAGCCAAATGGAGAGGGACCTCGGGGTGCTGATTGACAGCTGCCTAAACATGAGCCAGCAGTGTGCCCAGGTGGCCAAGAAGGCCAATGGCATCCTGGCCTGCATTAGGAATAGTGTGGCCAGCAGGAGCAGGGAGGTCATTGTGCCCTGTGCTCAGCACTAGTTAGGCCACACCTTGAGTCCTGTGTCCAGTTCTGGGCCCCTCAGTTTAAGAAGGACATTGAGACACTTGAACGTCTCCAGAGAAGGGCAACGAGGCTGGGGAGAGGCCTTGAGCACAGCCCTGTGAGGAGAGGCTGAGGGAGCTGGGGTTGCTTAGCCTGGAGAAGAGGAGACTCAGGGGTGACCTCATTGCTCTCTACAACTCCCTGAAAGGTGGCTGTAGCCAGGAAGGGGTTGGCCTCTTCTCCCAGGAAACCAGCACCAGAACAAGGGGACACAGTCTCAAGCTGCGCCAGGGGAGGTTTAGACTCGAGGTGAGGAGAAAGTTCTTCCCAGAGAGAGTCGTTCGTCATTGGGATGTGCTGCCCAGGGAGGTGGTGGAGTCCCCATCCCTGGAGGTGTTCAAGAGGAGATTGGAGGTGGCACTTGGTGCCATGGTTTATTCATGAGGTCTGTGGAGACAGGTTGGACTCAATGATCCTCGAGGTCTCTTCCAACCTTAGTTATACTGTGATACTGTGATACTGAACAGAAAAACACAACACCCCAAAACCTTAGAGTCAGTTGGAAGAGGACCAAAGAGTGACAGAAATGTTACTAGCCACTGTAATCTAAAATGCTGGTGGAGATGGCATGGTATGTAGGCTTCCACAACTAGATAAACCAAGGCTAGATCTACCAAGGCTCACTGGATTCTACTGGCACTGTGTGCCACCCTCATGGCACACTACAGCTAAGCACCTAGGTGTCAGGAACACAGTATAAAAATACAGACCACTTCTTCATGTATACACTGGAACTTACACACCCAAGATTCTGTCATCATCCAAATTTCTCACTGGAAGAAAAAAACCCAAACCAACAACTTTATACTTTATGAGTCATTCATCAATCACACCCACACACCACTGCTGACTCACAGAATTGAATGAGATGGAAAAAGGATCTTTAAGGTCGTCAAATATCACTACGCATCAGCACACCAGTGTAACAGGTTACCAAAGAATCTACAATTCCTACATAGAATCATAGAATCAGTAAGGTTGGAAAAGTCCTCAGAGATCATCAAGTTCAATCTATCACCCCACACCTCATGACTAACTAAACCATGGCTTCAAACGCCACATCCAATCCCCTCTTGAACACCTCCAGGGATGGGGACTCCACCACCTCCCTGGGCAGCACATTCCAACGGCAAATTACTCTTTCTGGGAAGAACTTTCTCCTCACTTCCAGCCTAAAGCTCCCCTGGCACAGCTTGAGACTGTGTCCTCTTGTTCTGGTGCTGATTGCCTAGGAGAAGAGACCAATCCCCACGTGGCTACAACCTCCCTTCAGGGAGTTGTAGACAGCAAGAAGGTATCCCCTGAGCCTCCTCTGCTCCAGGCTAAGCAACCTCAGCTCCCTCAGCCTCTCCTCATAGGGCTGTGCTCCAAAACTCTCCCCAGCCTTGTTGCCCTACTCTGGACACATTCAAGAGTCTAAATAGCGTGGCCAGCAGGAGCAGGGAGGTCATTGTGCCCTGTACTCTGCATTGGTTAGGCCACACCTTGAGTACTGTGTCCAGTTCTGGGCCCCTCAGTTTAAGAAGGACATTGAAACACTTGAACATGTCCAGAGAAGGGCAACAAGGCTGGGGAGAGGCCTTGAGCACAGCCCTGTGAGGAGAGGCTGAGGGAGCTGGGATTGCTTAGCCTGGAGAAGAGGAGGCTCAGGGGTGACCTCATTGCCCTCTACAACTACCTGAAAGGTGGTTGTAGACAGGAAGGGATTGGTCTCTTCTCCCAGGCAACCAGCACCAGAACAAGGGGACACAGTCTCAAGCTGTGCCAGGGGAGGTTTAGACTCGAAGTGAGGAGAAAGTTCTTCACCGAGCGAGTCGTTCGTCATTGGAATGTGCTGCCCAGGGAGGTGGTGGAGTCACCGTCCCTGGAGGTGTTCAAGGGGAGATTGGATGTGGCACTTGGTGCCATGGTCTAGTCATGAGGTCTGTTGGGACAGGTTGGACTTGATGATCCTTGGGGTCTCTTCCAACCTTAGTTATACTGTGAGACTGTGATATCCTTCTTAAACTGAGTAGCCCAGAACTGGACACAGTCATCAGGTATCACTATGCACACCAGTGTAACAGGTTACCAAGGTATCTGCAATTCCTACATGTTGTTGAAGGGGGGACATCTGAGACTGTGTCTGTGCTGTCGCTGTACGTGTGCCGTCATCTGAGGCTGCCTATGTGCTGTCACAGGTAAAGAAGTCAGAAAATCGGGTTATGTTTCTCCTTTCCAATGAAGAAACAGACCGCTACTACCACAGCCAGAAGATGGCACTGCGCAAAGAGAGCGCCAGCCTGAAGCTGCTTCCCCTCAAACCGCGACTTATTGACATCCAGAAAGGAAAGGATGGTTATGGCTTTTATCTGCAGATGGACAACAACACTGGCGGTAAGCACCCAGCTAACGCAGGCCGTGGCGTTCGCTGAACAGACTAGACTAGACTAGAAGTAGACTAGACTAAGAGTAGAATAGAAGTATCACAGTATCACAGTAACTAAGGTTGGAAGAGACCCCAAGGATCATCAAGTCCAACCTGTCTCCACAGACCTCACAACTAGACCATGGCACCAAGTGCCACGTCCGATCTCCCCTTGAACACCTCCAGGGACGGTGACTCCACCACCTCCCTGGGCAGCACATCCCAATGACGAACGACTCGCTCAGTGAAGAACTTTCTCCTCACCTCAAGTCTAAACCTCCCCTGGCACAGCTTGAGACTGTGTCCCCTTGTTCTGGTGCTGGTTGCCTGGGAGAAGAGACCAACCCCCTCCTGTCTACAACCACCTTTCAGGTAGTTGTAGAGGGCAATGAGGTCACCCCTGAGCCTTCTCTTCTCCAGGCTAAACAATCCCAGCTCCCTCAGCCTCTCCTCATAGGGCTTGTGCTCAAGGCCTCTCACCAGCCTTGTTGTAGAGTAGAATAGAATAGAATAGAATAGAATAGAATATTAATAGAATAGGAGTAGACTAGACTAGACTAGAAAGGGAGTAAAGTAGAGTAGAATAGAATAGGAATAGAATAGAATAGGAATAAATAGGAATAGAATAGAATAGAATAGAATAGAATAGAATAGAATAGAATAGAATAGAATAGAATAGAATAGAATAGGAGTAGACTAGACTAGACTAGAAAGAATAGGAGTAGAGTAGAGTAGAGTGGAGTAGAGTAGAGTAGAATAGGCACACTGCTGGCTCATGTTCAGCCTACTATCAACCAGTCCCCCCTAGGTCCCTTTTTACCTGGCTGCTCTCCAGCCCCTCTGTCCCCAGCCTGTAGCACTGCATGGGGTTGTTTTGGCCAATGCGTAGAACCCGGCACCTAGATGTATTAAATCCCATGCCCTTGGACTTTGCCCATCTGTCCAGCCTGGCAAGATCCCTCTCCCTCTTCCCAAGCAGGGTTGGCAGATCCTGATCTCTTCAGCTTCTTATTGGTCATCTAGAAGTTCTCTACAGATGAGTTACAAGCAGGGCTACATCAAGGAAATGGTCTCGACCTGAAGTGCAGCTCTGACACGTAGCCTTTGCCATGCATGGCTTTGAACTTACAAAGCACGTGCCTTCACATCAATTTTTTTCCCCCCCTTCTTATCTTAGCTCATGTAATCAAGGATGTTGATGCTGGGAGCCCAGCAGCCCAGGCGGGTCTCAAGGACAATGACATCTTAGTAGCTGTCAACGGTGAGGAAGTAGACGGGCTGAATCATGGAAGTGTAGTGGGGAAAATCAAGCAGTCCGAGGTAAAAGTCACACTGCTGGTGGTGGATCAGGAGACTGACGCCATGTATAAACTGGTAAGAAAATTCAAACTACTGCTCTGCTGCTAAGACTTGATAACTTCCCATGGAGCCATATGCAGTGACGTCAGAAACAGCCAGTCAGCTGACAGGCACTTCTTCCATCTGCAGGAAATGTCTAAGAGGCAACCACACTTCAGCAGCTCTCACACAGAATCACAGACTCACCAAGGTTGGAAGAGACCTCAAAGATCATCAAGTCCAACCTGTCACCACAGACCTCATGAATAAACCATGGCACCAAGTGCCACCTCCAACCCCCTCTTGAACACCTCCAGGGATGGGGACTCCACCACCTCCCTGGGCAGCACATTCCAATGGCCAACAACTCTCTCTGGGAAGAACTTTCTCCTCACCTCGAGCCTAAACTTCCCCTGGCACAGCTTGAGACTGTGTCCCCTTGTTCTGGTGCTGGTTGCCTGGGAGAAGAGACCAACCCCTTCCTGGCTACAACCACCTTTCAGGTAGTTGTAGAGAGCAATGAGGTCTCCCCTGAGCCTCCTCTGCTCCAGGCTAAGCAACCCCAGCTCCCTCAGCCTCTCCTCACAGGGCTGTGCTCAAGGCCTCTCCCCAGCCTTGTTGCCCTTCTCTGGACACATTCAAGCGTCTCGATGTCCTTCCTAAACTGAGGGGCCCAGAACTGGACACAGGACTCAAGGTGTGGCCTAAGCAGTGCTGAGTATAGGGGCACAATAACATCCCTGCTCCTGCTGGTCACACTATTCTTGATGCAGGCCAGGATGCCATTGGCCTTCTTGGCCACCTGGGCACACTGCTGGCTCATGTTCAGCAGTGTCAATCAATACCCCCAGCAGTGTCAATCAATACCACCACCCCCCTTTCTGTTTGGCAGCTCTCCAGCCACTCTGACCCCAGCCTGTATCTCTGCATGGGGTTATTGTGGCCAAAGTGTATTTTTGGCCTCTGAGATTTGTATAGGCACTACTGGGATAATTCTAAATTTAAACACACCACAAGAGAAGTTAGAAATCCAAGACAGCAAATTCAGAGCTACACAGCTGTATAACCATGTATTAACAAAACAAGTAACAAAATCCCCTTTTCCCACAGATCAACACTGTAGTTTTCCACTCAGCTAGAAATTTATAGCAAAGAGTTCTTCATTGCAGCTCAAGGCCAAGTCATTAAGGTTTCAATGCTGTTAGAATAGAATCAACCAGGTTGGAAAAGACCTTCAAGATCATCAAGTCCAACACTATCTAGTCAACTAAACCATGGTGCCAAGCCCCCCATCCAAGTCTCTTCCTAAACACCTCCAGGGATGGTGACTCCACCACCTCCCTGGGCAGCACATCCCAATGGCCAATCTCTCTTTCTATGAAGAGCTTCTTCCTAACATCCAGCCTGAACCTCCCCTGGCACAGCTTGAGACTGTGTCCTCTTGTTCTGGTGCTGGTTGCCTGGCAGAAGAGACCAACCCCCACCTGGCTACAACCTCCCTTCAGGGAGTTGCAGAGAGCAAGAAGGTCTCCCCTGAGCCTCCTCTTCTCCAGGCTAAGCAACCCCAGCTCCCTCAGCCTCTCCTCCCAGGGCTGTGCTCCAGACCCCTCCCCAGCTTCGTTGCCCTTCTCTGGACACCTTCCAGCAGCTCAACATCTTTCCTAAACTGAAGAGCCCAGAACTGGACACAGGACTCAAGGTGTGGCCTAACCAGTGCTGAGCACAGGGGCAGAATGACCTCCCTGCTCCTGCTGGCCACACTGTTCCTGATGCAGGCCAGGATGCCATTGGCCTTCTTGGCCACCTGGGCACACTGCTGGCTCATGTTCAGCCTACTATCAACCAGTACCCCCAGGTCCCTTTCTGCCTGGCTGCTCTCCAGCCCCTCTGTCCCCAGCCTGGAGCACTGCATGGGGTTGTTGTGGCCAATGTGTAGAACCTGGCACTTAGATTGAGCATGAAAGCCTAATACAGATTTCACAGGTGAACGTTTATGTTAACCAAGTTTTCTGTCACTTTTCAGGCTCAAATTTCCCCTTTCTTATACTACTACCAAACAGAACATCCAACTCCAGCTCAAACAGAGGAAAGAGTGGAGTTGCACAGTGAGCAGAAAGTGAACCACAAGCCAAGAATCTGCAAGATGGTGAAAGGGCCCAATGGATTTGGCTTCAATTTAAACATGATCAAGAACAAGCCTGGACTGTTCATCAGTGAGGTACTAATGTAGACTGATGAACCAGAAAAAGCTCAAGTAGCCCTACTGGATTGCCTCCTCCCTTCCATATTGCAAATGCATGCAAGAGAGGCCACAAAAGGAAAGTCTCTTTTTCAGTGTTCTCAGCTGAGCTGTTGAAGTCAGATTGACATTGTAGTACCAAGATAAAATAAACATCAAAGAACATTCCTCATTCTGCTAAGACAGCTAAAGGGAAGAGGAATCTAGCTTTTGCATAATTTTTACTGTTATCTATGAGGCTAGCATGTTAAAGTTCATATTTTAAATCAAATGTTTTGACTGTAGAATATCCTAAATGAGAGAGATGCCTTTGCCTCACTCTCCCACCCCCCACCTCTCCCACCCCCCTCTCTTTTCTTAATTCCACAGCTGGCAAAAGCCAAACCTCTGCTGTCTCTTTATGTCTACAGCTTTAGCTTTCTTATGAGGAACCCATCACTAAGGAATCTGTGAAATGTACTGAAGTTAACTTTAGAGTTACTGGACAGGAGCCTGCAAACAACATTTTTTCCCCCCACCAAGCCACATTCCCGTAATGAAAGTCAAGATGCATCTTAAGCCTCAAAATGATGGGTTCCAGATTTATTGTCTGGGCCTGCTGCCTCTGCCAACTCATTTCTGCCCCCACAAATCTCCCCTTCCCCTGTGATTACCCTGCTGTCTTGTAAGGAAAGCAGTAACCCAACAGTCTAGCTAAGCACTGGCTGTTGATGCATCTTTCCCAAGTTTTCTACCAGTATCACAGTTTGAACTTGCCTTTGCAGGTACAAACCCACGGGCCAGCTGACGCAGCAGGTGTAGCAAACAATGACTTCTTGGTGGAAGTGAACGGGGAGAATGTGATCAATGAATCCTATGACAAAGTGGTGGCAAGGATCCAAGGTACTGGTGACAGGCTCACACTACTGGTGTGCAGCAAAGAGGCTTACACGTACTTCCAAAGCCAGAACATTCCCATCACAGCCTCTATGGCAGATCCAGTCCCTGACGACCCTGAATCTCCTGCTTATACAGAAAACCATCTGCCAGACACAGAGAGAAAGTCACCTGAACCCAGGAAAAGGGTGAGTAATACTGCATTGAGTAGATGAGGAGGGATCACCTAGGGGACAGGAAAAGAAAGCTTCTCTTGTACTCTTTGAGCTAGGATTTTCAACCTGAGCCTGGACTTTTGCAAGTCAGTCTAAAAGGGAAGCTGTGGTCTGATTATCATAATCCCTTCTTCCTTTCCCCACGAGGATCTTTAACACAAAATTACATCACAAAAAGGATGCACATACATGAGATCTTATGGAACAAGATCAGGCAAGCACAGTAATCCTCAGTGAAGGTGGGGAAAAGGCAATACAGGGGTTAAAAAAAAAGTGCTTAAATACACCACAAAGCATAAACCACTTGGGGGAAATATGGTGAAATAGTTAAAAAAACCAGATTATTTTGTAGAGGAAGAGCAACTCAGAGGCTACTATTACACTTTCCAGGAAATGTGCTGATTTGGAATTGTTTTACTTCCTGCCATGCCATTAGAAAGAATCTGAAGCATGAGAGAAGTCAGAAAAGCAGGGAAGTACTGCTTCTGGAAACAGCACTTTTGAGCCCTCTGTGTGGCTAGCCTTGAATAGTGAAATGCTTCCCTTCTGATCATGTAAAAAGGAGAGACGATGAAGAATGAGACCAATACTGTCTCTCTCCTATTCATTAGCCTTGTCTGCAAAGCACAGAATCACAGAATGTATCTGGTTGGAAGAGATCTCAAAGATCATCCAGTCCAACCTTTGACCCAGCACTGAAGGGTCAACACCGAATCGTGTCCCTGTGTGCCACATCCGCACGTTGCTTGAACACCTGCAGGGACGGCGACTCCACCACTGCCCTGGGCAGCACATTCCAATGTCTGAGAACCCTTTCGGAGAAGAAACATTTCCTAACATCCAGCCCAAACCTCCCTAGGTTCAGTTTGTAACTATTTCTTCTAGTCCTGTTCCCTCAGCCTCCTCTTCTCCAGACTGAACAACCCCAGTGCTCTCAGACATTCCTCATAGGTCATATGCCCCAGGCCCTTCAGGAGCCTCACTGCCCTTCTTTGGACACACTCCAGCACCTCAATGTCCCTCCTATAGTGAGGGGCCCAGAACTGAACACAATACTCCAGGTGTGGCCTCACCAGAGCTGAGTACAGGGAGTGATCACTTCTCTGTTCCTGCTGGCCACTGTATTTCTAATACAAGCCAGGATGTTATTGGCCTTTTTGGCCACCTGGGCACACTGCTGACTCACATTCAGTCAACTATCAACCAATACCCCCTAGCTCCCTCTCTAAGGTGCAGCTTTCCAACCACACATCCCCAGGTTTGTGGCTTTCCACAGGGTTATTGTGACCCAAGTGCACTTGAAACTATTGCACTTCATATAATTAGCCTTGGAGCTGTCCAGAAAAGGGTAACAAAGCTGGGGAGGGGTTTGGAGCACAGCCCTGTGAGGAGAGGCTGAGGGAGCTGGGGTTGCTTAGCCTGGAGAAGAGGAGGCTCAGGGGAGACCTTCTTGCTCTCTCCAACTCCCTGAAGGGAGGTTGCAGCCAGGTGGGGGGCAGTCTCTTCTGCCAGGCAACCAGTACCAGAACAAGAGGACATAGTCTCAAGCTGTGCCAGGGGAGGTTTAGGCTGGATGTTAGGAAGAAATTCTTCCCAGCAAGAGAGATTGGCCATGGGAATGTGCTGCCCAGGGAGGTGGTAGAGTCACCTTCACTGGAAGTGTTTCTTAGAGACTGGATGAGGCCCTTGGTGCCATGGTTTAGTTGATTAGATGGTGTTGGGTGATAGGTTGGACTTGATGATCTCAAAGGTCTTTTCCAAGCTGGTTAATTCTGTATTCTGTAACTTGTCCAGACTCCACTGCAGACCTTCCCTACTCTATAGCAGCTCAACAGAGCCACACAGCTTAGTGTCACCTCCAGACTTAACTGAGGGTAAGCTGCAAGGGCCAGCTGCAAGTTTTTCCCAGTGTTTCTTAGTCACCAAGCTGCACTTTGCAGATCTGCAGTGAGCACCACTGGTGTGCACATTCAGCAGATATGGGAATTAAACAATAGAAAGCCACCACTGAACAGATTTCCCTCTACATTTACTTAACTAAAAAGCACTTTGTCAATAAAAATAGATCACATTTGCTGGCTGCCAGCCCAACAAGTGCATGCTCAGCGCTGATGAACGTGGGAGTCCTGTGCAGCGCTGCAGGCTATCCTGTTTACCCACTAAAAATAATCAGGATGTATTTGTTACTCTTCTGCAGGCAAGCTCATCCTCCTCTTCAAGATCAGCTGCCTCTACCAGAGCAGACAGTGACAACGACGACACAAGGCTGTGAGGAGACAAACTGTGCCAAGAACAAAAAAAGAAACCTTACAAATCCTCATTCTTCAATCACTCTTTGCTACTACACCTCCCAGAACTTGGCTATTGCTAGTAGTGTCACTGAATCACAGAATCACCAAGGTTGGAAGAGACCTCAAAGATCAGCAAGTCCAACCTGTCACCACAGACCCCATGACCAAACCATGGCACCAAGTGCCACGTCCAATCCCCTCTTGAACACCCCCAGGGATGGGGACTCCACCACCTCCCTGGGCAGCACATTCCAGTGGTGAATGACTCTCTCACTGAAGAACTTTCTCCTCACCTCAAGCCTAAACTTCCCCTGGCACAGCTTGAGACTGTGTCCTCTTGTTCTGGTGCTGGTTGCTTGAGAGAAGAAACCAACCCCCTCCTGGCTACAACCACCCTTCAGATAGTTGTAGAGGGCAATGAGGTCTCCCCGAGCCTCCTCTTCTCCAGGCTAAACAATGCCAACTCTCTCAGCCTCTCCTCACAGGGCACCAAGGGCCTCATCCAGGCTCTTCCTAAACACCTCCAGTGATGGTGACTCTACCACCTCCCTGGGCAGCACATTGCAATGGCCAATCTCTCTTGCTGGGAAGAACCTCTTCCTAACACCCAGCCTGAACCTCCCCTGGCACAGCTTGAGACTGTGTCCTCTTGTTCTGGTGCTGCTTGCTTGAGAGAAGAGACCAACCCCCACCTGGCTACAACCTCCCTTCAGGGAGTTGTAGAGAGCAATGAGGTCTCCCCTGAGCCTCCTCTTCATACATGTAAAGGACTGCAACCTCTTGCTGCAATGTAGCTGCCTGAAATAAACACTTCAGCCTAACCTGCATTCATTTAACACACTGCAATTGTGCTTCCTTGGCTTTCTGCCTTGTAAAGTTAGTCACCTCTGTAAAGGCTTAAATAACTACATGCACATAATTAAGTATACTGCAGCAGCAGGCAGAAACAGTTTATAGATTTTTAAGCATCTTAGCCTTTTAAGGATAAGCTCTTAATAAAGAGCAACTGATTTCTCCCCACCTCCCAGGAGAGGCAGTACTCTCTCTAAACCAAGTCCATCAGCTCAGTCTCTGTGGCACCTCCTCTATGCTACACTTAACAGTAGTACAATAGCTGTAAAATGGCATATGCCACTGTACTCTGTGCTCCTTACTTCTGCTAACCTTGCAGGAACTTCTTTCAAACATTAACTTCTTAATTTGTAACTCCAGACATTTAAGCACTATTATCTCTCCTCTGCATGCAGCTGTGGATCACTGACTCATTCAGGTTTGTCTAACTCCCAAGCCAACACCATATTGTCATGAATGTGACACAAATGGCTCTGTAACACTGCTGCTGTATACTTTGCCTCCTTGCTGCACACTGAAGATGACACAGAAATACATTAAACAATGTGTGACTCTTTCTCTCTCACAGGGTTTTACTATTCCCACCTATGATTTATGTTCTGGAACAGTTTTCAAACAAAGCCTAGGAGAGTGGCTATGGGAAGCTACAAGCTTAAGTCATAGGAGTAAAATCTACTTTTGTGCCTTGAATTAAATCAAGAAGGGGAACTGTGCCATTGTAGAACACACAGTGGAGGGGAACACCACCAAATTTACAGCAATTAAGATAAACACATTTGTAACATAGAAGGCAAACAAGTAAAAGTTGTGCTCTTGGACTTGACACACTAGGAAGGAGAAGCCCAAAACCTTAGTTCCATTTATGCAGGGAGAGAAAACAAAGTTGAGATCCAGGAGCAGAAAGCCAATCTCAACTCCTAAGCACAGTAGATTCTAGTGATACACACTCCTTACAGAAATGGAGTAGAATTCTCTCTGCCTCACTTCTGCCAGGCAGCAAATACTAGCCACATTCTAGCTCACTTCCAGCCAAATCTTTGGGGCTGACAAACAAACAAACAGGATGCTTGCATGAGATATTACAAAAGCCTATTTAATTCCACAGACTTGAACATTCCACTCCAGAGTTGCCATTCTCTGAATTCCAGCAACAAGTTGATTTTCAAAAGAAAAATCACATTTCCTTGGTGCCTTCTGTGAAGATGTCCTTCTAAAAGTAGGAGGTCTTACCTCAGACAGCCTACTATGCAAGTTCCAGTGTCCCTAGATACTGGTGTACCAAGCAGCGCTCTCTTCCTTGTCAATGAACTATCTCACATTCGATGCATGCATCCCTTTTTCCTTCTAGCTGTGGCTTGAACCGTAACAAAATGAGCCACAGAGCTTGATGATGACACTTGCAGAAGTCCAAAGAGGCAGTTACATTCCTGGAACACACTGAACAGTCCTGGCCCCCTTCAAGTTTTGCAGTCCACAGCAGTTCACCAGTTGAAAGGACACAGAGCAGTGTGTGACTGCAGTCCTCACTCAGAGGGCCATATGTTTTTCTGGGGCTTGTTTGTGTGCTAAATAGAGAAAGAGGATACTGGACAGGGCACTGACTAGGAATATCACATCAAACCAGCGATGGTAAAAGTTGAACTGGAGCTCTCCCAGCACTTCGGTAATAATGATGCGATACTCCGGAGGCATACTCATGCGGATCAGCAGCACTGACGACACAAAGTACATCCCCTGTCAGTCACAGAAGAGAAAGGAAGTATTATTTACTTACAGTTTAAGAAGGACATTGAGACACTTGAACGTGCCCAGAGAACGGCAACGAGGCTGGGGAGAGGCCTTGAGCACAGCCCTGTGAGGAGAGGCTGAGGGAGCTGGGGTTGCTTAGCCTGGAGAAGAGGAGGCTCTCTACAACTACCTGAAGGGTGGTTGTAGCCGGGAGGGAGTTGGTCTATTCTCACAGGCAGCCAGCACCAGAATAAGAGGACACAGTCTCAAGCTGCACCAGGGGAAGTTTAGGCTTGAGGTGAAGAGAAAGTTCTTCACTTGAGAGAGTTGTTTGCCATTGGGACGTGCTTCCCAGAGAGGTGGTGGAGTCACCATCCCTGGAGGTGTTCAAGAGGGCACTGCACGTGGCACTTGGTGCCATGACGGGTCTGGGGTGATAGGTTGGACTTCATGATCTTTGAGGTGTCTTCCCACCTTTTTGATTCTGTGATTTCACAGCTGGTTGTGTGGCTAACATGGGTCAGCATACAAAGATTTTACTGTGTGTATACATGCACACATCCACGAGCACCCATGCCCACGGTCCTACATACTCACCATGATCTGTGCTAAGAGCAGAACGATGACGTTGGAGGATTTGCTGCTGGAAATGGCATAGAAAAACTAGAAAAAGAAAGGGGGAAAAACAGTCAGGTAAGCCTGATGTGCCTTAGGGACAGCATGCAAGGGACATACCGTTCAGTAGTTTTCCATGAAAAATAAAACCTAAAAGCATACTTTCTGGAGCTTGTGCTCCGCTTTCAGAAACCTGCAGTTTCAGTCTTAAATGTGAATCTCCCCAGGCCAGTGGTACCATGAGGTACAAGTCATATATAACAACATATACTGAATTTTAAGGTTAGGTACCAGAAGCAAGACAGTGAGTCACATGTCTCTTGAGTTAATAGATTAGAATTAGAATAGATTAGAATTAACCAGGTTGGAAAAGACCTTCGAGATGATCAAGTCCAACCCAACACCATCTGATCTGGCACCGAGGGCCTCATCCAGGCTCTTCCTAAACACCTCCAGGGATGGGGACTCCACCACCTCCCTGGGCAGCACATTCCAATGGCCAATCTCTCTTGCTGGGAAGAATTTCTTCCTAACATCCAGCCTGAACCTCCCCTGGCACAGCTTGAGACTGTGTCCTCTTCTTCTGGTGCTGGGTGCCTGGGAGAAGAGACCAACCCCCACCTGGCTACAGCCTCCCTGCAGGGAGTTGGAGAGAGCAAGAAGGTCTCCCCTGAGCCTCCTCTTCTCCAGGCTAAGCAACCTCAGCTCCCTCAGCCTCTCCTCCCAGGGCTGTGCTCCAGACCCCTCCCCAGCTTTGTTGCCCTTCTCTGGACACCTTCTAGCAACTCAACATCTTTCCTAAACTGAGGGGCCCAGAACTGGACACAGCACTGCCTTGCCAGTTCTACCAGTAGCTCAAAGAAAGCAATCTAAATTCCTTTAATCACATCTCATCAGCTTACTAGTATGTCCATGCTACAGCACCATTCTGAACCCTTGCTTACATGTAACACTGCACTCAACACCTACATCTCTTCCCAACATCAGTAACAACAGAGATCAAGTGGAGAAAAGATAACTGTGGAAGGTATTTTTCCTCCCTTCCTCTGTAAGTGCTTATAGTCAGGTATTTCAAATAAAAATGTATATTGAAGGTTCAGACAGTATCTGTCCCACCTAAAATTAAAGATTTGAGAACAGTTACCCTGCTCCAGAATCACATAAGAGTTCTGGCTCTTACCTTTGTAAGTGTGATTAACAATCCTCTGATAGAGGTAACAATGATTATTCCAACAAGAATAAAGGAAATGTGCTGAGACCAGAATTTCACCTGTATTAAAAAGAAAACCCCAGTTAAATCACAGAATCACAGAACTGGTTTGGATGGAAAAGACCTTTAAGATCATCAAGTCTGACCATTATCAAACTACCAAATCTGGTGCTAAGCCATGTCCCTTAGTACCATATCCTGCTTTTGTCTGTGGTAGGGGGAAAGAGGGCAAGGAAAGAGGCCTGCATTAGGAATAGTGTGGCCAGCAGGAGCAGGGAAGTCATTGTACCCCTGTACTCTGCATTGGTTAGGCCACACCTTGAGTCCTGTGTCCAGTTCTGGGCCCCTCAGTTTAGGAAGGACATTGAGACACTTGAACGTCTCCACAGAAGGGCAATGAGGCTGGGGAGAGGCCTTGAGCACAGCCCTGTGAGGAGAGGCTGAGGGAGCTGGGGTTGTTTAGCCTGGAAAAGAGGAGGCTCAGGGGAGACCTCATTGCCCTCTACAACTACTTGAAAGTTGGCTGTAGCCAGGAAGGGGTTGGTCTCTTCCCTCAAGCAACCACACCAGAAAAAGGGGACACAGTCTCAAGCTGCACCAGGGGAGGTTTAGACTCGAAGTGAGGAGGAAGTTCTTCACTGAGAGAGTTGTTCATCATTGGGATGTGCTGCCCAGGGAGGTGGTGGAGTCACCGTCCCTGGAGGTGTTCCAGAGGGGATTGAACATGGCACTTGGTGCCATGGTTTAGTCATGAGGTCTGTGGTGACAGGTTGGACTCGATGATCTTTGAGGTCTCTTCCAACCTTGGTGACACTGTGATACTGTGAAATCAATCAGCACAGCTACTGCAGAATTGGTTATTAAGTAGATTATAGATACTTTAGGTAATCCCCTGGATGGACAAGCTATCCTGGTATTTCAGTGAAGGTCCAGTTTGAACTGTCACATTGAAATTGCTGAGAAGCAAAATCTATAAAGCTAACCTCGCTTGCACCACATGAGCTGCCATGTCTTCAGGATCTTTGTTTTTCCTAATTGCACAGATAGCCATTGTAGGCAGGTTTGTATAACAGACGCCCTCTCAAATATATCAGCAATTGTTCAAACACATGAGAACAACAGATTTAGCTTACATCAATCACAAAGAACTCTGGTTTCACAGGGATACATTTCAAAAGAACACCTCTGTGCATGAAGAAACAGATTTACTCTGTAGTTTAAAAGTATTAAGCTATGCAAGTTGATTATTGTATTTCCATTTGCTTAAAACAAAGCAAATCACTACATCTCTGGCAAGACCACAATGCCATCCCAACAGAAAATCAGAGAGAAACCCAAATTGATAGTGTATTTTCCCTTCTTCCTCAACAGCTCAGAAGTCGAAGACATTCACAGTATCACAGTATAACTAAGGTTGGAAGAGACCTCAGGGATCATTGAGTCCAACCTGTCTCCACAGACCTCATGACTAGACCATGGCACCAAGTGCCACATCCAATCCCCTCCTGAACACCTCCAGGGATGGTGACTCCACCACCTCCCTGGGCAGCACATCCCAATGACGAACGACTCGCTCGGTGAAGAACTTTCTCCTCACCTCGAGTCTAAACCTCCTTTGGTGCAGCTTTGAGACGGTGTCCCCTTTTTCTGGTGCTGGTTGCCTGGGAGAAGAGACCAACCCCTTCCTGGCTACAACCACCTTTCAGGTAGTTGTAGAGGGCAATGAGGTCACCCCTGAGCCTCCCCTTCTCCAGGCTAAACAATCCCAGCTCCCTCAGCCTCTCCTCACAGGGCTGTGCTCAAGGCCTCTCCCCAGCCTTGTTGCTCTTCTCTGGACACGTTCAAGTGTCTCAATGTCCTTCTTAAACTGAGGGGCCCAGAACTGGACACAGGACTCAAGGTGCAGCCTAATCAATGCAGAGTACAGGGGCACAATGACCTCCCTGCTCCTGCTGGCCACACTATTCCTAATGCAGGCCAGGATGCCATTGGCCTTCTTGGCCACCTGGGCACACTGCTGGCTCATGTTCAGGCAGCTGTCAATCAGCACCCCCAGGTCCCTCTCCGTTTGGCAGCTCTCCAGCCACTCTGACCCCAGCCTGTAGCTCTGCCTGGGGTTGCCGTGGCCAAAGTGCAGCACCTGGCACTTGGACTTGTTAAATGCCATCCCATTGGACTCTGCCCATCTGTCCAGTCGGTCGAGGTCCCTCTGCAGAGCCTTTCCACCCTCTAACTGACCAACATCTGCTCCTAACTTGGTGTCATCTGCAAACTTGCTGATGACTGACTCAACCCCCTCATCCAGATCATCAACGAAGATGTTAAAGAGGCTGGGGCCCAGCACTGATCCCTGGGGCACACCACTGTTGCCTGGCTGCCAGCTGGCTGTGGCACCATTCACCACCACTCTCTGGGCTCAGCCTCCAGCCAGTTCCTAACCCAGCTCAGAGTGCTGCTGTCCAAGCCACGAGCTGACAGCTTAGACAGCAGCTTACTGTGGGGGACGGTGTCAAAGGCCTTGCTGAAGTCCAGGTTGACTACATCCACAGGCCTGCCCACGTCCACCAGACGGGTCACCTGATCATAGAAAGAGATCAGGTTGGAGAGGCAGGACCTGCCCTTCCTAAATCCATGGTGGCTGGACCATATGCTCACAAAGAGGGCTCCACCACTCCCTCCCTATCAACAGCATGATCTTATTTAGATAAGACAGGAATTGCTGCAAAGGCTGTAAGAATTAGTGTCTCACATCAAACTGGATTCCCAGATAATTTACAGTGATCTCAATTCCTCTTGTGACTGGATCAGTCTTCCCCACACGGTCAAATACGATGTTGATGGTTGCCTGCAAGAGAGAGATGGATTTGCATTCACACCAGGAAAAAAAGCATGCCTGACTGTTACACCTGTGACCCTTACTCTGTATCACACCAAGGAAGAGGACAGGGGGTGGCCAAGTTGTCTAAGAAGGTGGAATGGGCTGCCCGGGGAGGTGGTGGAGTCACCATCATTGGAGGTGTTCAGGAGGAGACTTGATGGGGTGCTTGGTGCCATGGGTTAGTTGATTAGGTGGGTTGGATTGGTAGATGGGGTTGGACACGATGACCTTGAGGGTCTCTTCCAACCTGGTTTATTCTATTCTATTGTATTCTATTTCTATTCTATTCTATTCTATTTCTATTCTATTCTATTTCTATTCTATTCTATTTCTATTCTATTTCTATTCCTATTCTATTCTATTTCTATTCTATTCTATTCCTATTCCTATTCCTATTCCTATTCCTATTCCTATTCCATTCTATTCCATTCTATTCTATTCTATTCTATTCTATTCTATTCTATTCCATTCCATTCCATTCCATTCCATTCCAATTCTATTCTATTCTAAAACACATTTAGGAATTGCTTGTCTAATGCTCTACACAGAAAGATCAATCCAGAGCTTTATTTCCATGAAAGGTCAGTTTCTTTCAGGATTTTAAGGCACCTGGAGCATTACCCGATGAACTGCACACATAGCCTAATCTATGCAGGGTGTGACATTCACATGTGTACACCTAAAATGCATTGAAACACTTACATACCATGAAGATTTTCCAGACACAATAAATGGAGAAAAAATAACCCAAAACATTGAAGTATTTTCCCTGGAAAGTTTTGGAGTACTCTATCCTCTCCTGGAGACACAAAAGCAGGGAGGGGGAACAGAACATACAAAAATAAGGTATCACTTCCACCACCACCCACAGCACAGAATGTTCACGGAGCACTAACAGTAGCAAACCCAAACTTATCCTTCTACACCTCTTAATTAAAATGTTTCCTAACTCAGAAGTTAACATTCAAAAGCTTCTGAATGGCTTTAGAGACATGGGGCACACTCCAGTATGCATCTGAACTGGGAGGAAACCAGATCACAAATTAAAGATCTCCTCCTTCCGTGGCATTAAAACATTTCACCTTTTACCTGTTGAACATTTCTTCAATTTCTTGCAAGATAAAATCTCTCTCAAATTACCCTGGCCTCTCAACACCCACCTGGGCTGGTTACTTTGCTATGTACCTTTGTTGCATGCAAGTCAGCAGTTTCCAGAAAAAGCTGCCGACTCAGCTCTTCTAGGGCATCCACTTCTTGCTGGATAAGGGACAGATCTGGCAAGCCAGCACAGTCAAGGCTAGAATGTCACCCATTCATAACTAAAGCAAAACCATTCCCCACCCAATTGCCACATCTAATGGTTTGACCACTTTTCTGATCCAGGTTAATTATTTTTTTATCCAATTGTAATACTCCTTGGCTGAGGGAGCTGGGGTTGCTTAGCCTGGAGAAGAGGAGGCTCAGGGGAGACCTTCTTGCTGTCTACAACCCCCTGAAGGGAGATTGTAGCCAGGTGGGGGTTGGTCTCTTCTCCCAGGCAACCAGCACCAAAAGAGGACAGAGTCTCAAGCTGCACCAGGGGATGTTTTTTCCTCTCCTTTCCCACTAGCTATTAAATTCAGTATTTGGCTGTTTGACAAGACTCTTCATAATAATCACTCATCACTTGGAGCCAGTTACTAGGCTGGGTGTTAGGAAGAAGTTCTTCCCAGAAAGAGAGATTGGCCATTGGAATGTGCTGCCCAGGGAGGTGGTGGAGTCACCGTCCCTGGAGGTGTTGAAGAGGAGACTGGATTAGGCACTTGGTGCTATAGTTTAGTTGATTAGATGGTGTTGGATGATAGGTTGGAGTTGATGATCTCAAAGGTCTTTTCCAACCTGGTCTCGTCTCGTCTCGTCTCGTCTCTTCTCTCTTCTCTTCTCTTCTCTCTTCTCTTCTCTCTTCTCTTCTCTTCTCTCTTCTCTTCTGATGCACCCAAAGAAATCTCAATTGCACACTACTCCATTTTAAGAAGGTAGGCAGTACACAGTGTTTAGGCAGTCATGCAGGAAGCTCTTTATTCCACTGCCTGGAGAACACATCACAGAATAGAACCACAGCTCTTGAAGGCTGCTGGTCCACTTTGATCAGTGTCCCTTGTCATGGGAATGCATCTCACAGTACGTCACTCTCACACCATCCTCATAAATAAAACTGCTGAGTAACTGGCTCCAAGTGATGAGTGATTATTATGAAGAGTCTTGTCAAACAGCCAAGTACTGAATTTAACAGCTAGTGGGAAAGGAGAGGAAGAAACACCCTCAGCCTTAAATATGCAGAAGTGCACACTCCAGGTAGTCTGGCAGAAATTGCTGGTAAGGAACTGCAAGTCAGAGAATTACAGATCCCAACAGATGCCAACAGATGCCTCTTACAAATGGGCAGAATTACTTCTGTTCACCTTTTCCTATCCACCTTTGGTCACACTGCTATAGCACCTATATATCATGAAAACAATTTATCTGGTCAACAGGTTGCTTCCTGCCCTTCTTTTTCTCATGGCTTTCCAACATAGTCTGGAAATCAACTACAGGCTAGGTAAATTGTTTCAGCACTTCAGCCAACTCCATTGTTTTGCTCAAGTTCATAGAACCATATCATAGAACCACAGAATCAATAAGGTTGGAAAAGACCTCAGAGATCATTAAGTCCAACCTATCACTCAACACCTCATGAGTAACTAAACCATGCTTTCAACTGCCATGTCCAGTCCTGAGGGTTCACTTGGTTCTCCATCCTGGAAGACCATATTTCAAGTTACAAGGAAAACAAAGCATGCAGGTCAATCATATGAGCACTGGATCCATCAGAACAGAAAGCTGCCTCCCACATCAGTGATGTGATAGGGTAGACATCTGCAATGTGACACCATAAGTGTGCACATCTGTCCTGCAATCTGCTGTACATCTCAACCATGGTGAAGCAACTGCAGATTTCAAAGGGAAAGGAGCAGCATGCTGTGTCACAGTGAAAATATGTGTCCTAGTTCTGGGCAGAAGGTCAGACAGTAGAGTGCTACAGAACAAACTTCCCAGGAAACAGAAAGTTGTTTGCTCAGACTGTTGAAGCATATTGAATCACAAATGCTTTGTAGCTGGCCCAACTAACGCTCTTCCTTTCAAAACAAGAAAGCTGGAGCCATCTCCTGAGGTAGGTGCCAGCATGCAGATGAAGGATACTTTCACTGCCTGAAACAGATGTTGTAACACTTTTTATCATTCCCCAGAAGCCAGTGGGTTTGTTATGCACTTCTCCTCTCTGGAACATTGTCCTGTGAGCCACTGCTATCCTGAAAGAACAGAAAACACAAGTCCTCAGCAATAAAGTATTTTCATTTTAAAAATCTCAACAAACCAAAGCAACCACCCAAGCAAAAAACCCCCACAAAACCTCACTGCCTTAGAAGATGATGTTAAACTGAACTCATTTCAAACAGATGCCCTCTTCCTTTTTTTTTTGTTCCCTGAGTGATAGCAATAGGACTAAGGGGAATGGAATGAAGCTGGAGGTGGGGAGATTCAGGCTGGAGGGGAGGAGGAAGTTCTTCCCCATGAGAGTGGTGAAGCCCTGGAATGGGTTGTCCAGGGAGGTGGTTGAGGCCCTGTCCCTGGAGGTGTTTAAGCCCAGGTTGGATGAGGCTCTGGCCAGCCTGATCTAGTGGGGGGGGGGCCCTGCCCATGGCAGGGGGGTTGGAACTAGATGATCCTTGTGGTCCCTTCCAACCCTGACTGATTCTATGATTCTATAAGTACCTCTCTTGCTTCGTAACATTATCTTGATTAGCTCTGGAGTAGAGCCCAGATCTAATCAACCAAGATTCAGTGAGACACTTCCCACGACTTCCATTCAGGATTCTGCCTGAACCCTTATAGGTATTTAAACTAAATTTAAAAGCAAAATTCAGATTGCCTTCTCAGTCATTTAATTAGCTGCTTTCTTTTCCCTAAACACATGACAGTGCTATATGAAGTTCAGGAATGAGAGGATGCCTCGTGGTCCTCTCTCCCCTTTGAATACTTGTCACTGCACATCCACCTTCTCCCCACAACTGTGAATGCTGGATGGTTTGCAGCAGCACTCTCTGATATGCTGTCACTTGCTACTGGGCTGCATGACAAGCTGTTATGAAGCACAAACACATAAATCCATTACTGGAGTGAATGACTGGACGCTTCAGGCAATGTGAACATGATTCCTAAACCTCATTCCAACACTACAGCAGCAGCTGCATATTGTCCCTCACGCTCCCATGTGCACCACAGCCTAATTCCCATGAGCAGTGCTGGCTTCTGGCCTCGCTCCCTCACATGTCTGCCCATTGAAATTTGTGGGCAAGATATACACTCCTAAACTGAAAACTATTCATAGCATTGTCAAGGCAAACCACAGCTCCACAGCGTTCAGGCCCTTTCTTGTAGTTGCAGCCAGTAGTATTGCTACCCTTCACATCCAGCAAAAGCCCCTGGGGGCACCTCACACAACACACATGAAAGCACATACGGCCACAGGCTGCAAGTAACACATCCCAGACCAACTCAATTCATCATTGACAGTCTCCAAACCCAAGAACTGCACTTTTAATCCTTGCTTTCTTCCCAGCACTCGACTCCGAGGGTCCATCCCAAACGATCCACAGCCTTGTAGCAGAAGTGCAGCTGTGTCAAGATGAAGTGCAAGGCTTTAGGTCTACAAAGGTGAATCTTTTCTTTTGAGAGGTGAATGGGATCTCTGTACTCACACAGTAGTCAGGAGTTCTGGAGACCTCATAGAAAGAATTCACAGGCAAAAACCACACACTTTGTCTGTGTGGATACATGCTACATCTCTATCAGATAGGCTGATTTCATTCTAACACGAAGCAAAATGAAGTAATGGCATCACAGAATCTGGGCACTTCAACCCTGAGGCCTAGTTACATCATACCTGCAAGGAGGAGAATAAAGAACCTGCCAACTCTAGAGGCGAGTTTGCCTAAGGCTTTACTTGATTACACCCAGGAAAGAAAGAACAATTATTCCTGTGCAAAAGGCAGAAAGAAAACCAACTTCCAACAACGGCCTCCTACTGACAAAGGAGCTAGTACGAGGAAGTGTCACTGTAAGAAGCAATGTCAGGCTCAGCAAAGAACACAAAAAGTGCTTTATGTGATATAACCCCTGCCAGCACTGATCACATCAGAGTCATCAGCAGTCCTGCAAGATAGACAGCAAGTAAGTGACAATTTATGGACCTATGGGATTTACCCTACACTGTAAAATACTGCTACTCCCACTTACTGTGCCAAATCATTTGGATTGCATTTGGGCTGATACAAATCTGACTTCCAAAGCTCTGCTTTATATGAGCAAATATGCTAATTATGCAACCCACTGGTTCCTGTCAAAGCCAAAAGGGAACAAAATCCACAGAACTTGAGTGTCTGCTGCTGTTTCTTACACACTTTTGAGACCACCTAGTTTTGGGTGGGATTTTGACAGTTGATTTTTTAAATGGAAACATAAATACATGCACTTCAGTATAATTCCCAAGCAATTAGCACACTTTACATGGCTCCTCATAGTAGATAGAAAGTTGCTGCTACATTCAGATTTCCTGATTGCCAGATTTCCCCCAGGGATCAGTGCTGGGCCCCATCCTCTTTAATATCTTCATTGATGATCTGGATGAGGGGATTGAGTCAGTCATCAGCAAGCTTGCAGATGACACCAAGTTAGGAGCAGATGTTGGTCAGTTAGAGGGTGGAAAGGCTCTGCAGAGGGACCTCGACCAACTGGACAGATGGGCAGAGTCCAACAGGATGGCATTCAACAAGTCCAAGTGCCAGGGGCTGCACTTTGGCCACAGCAACCCCATGCAGAGCTACAGGCTGGGGTCAGAGTGGCTGAGAGCTGCCAAACAGAGAGTGACCTGGGGGTGCTGATCGACAGCTGCCTAAACATGAGCCAGCAATGTGCCCAGGTGGCCAAGAGGGCCAATGGCATCCTGGCCTGCATTAGGAATAGTGTGGCCAGCAGGAGCAGGGAGGTCATTGTGCCCTTGTACTCTGCATTGGTTAGGCCACACCTTGAGTCCTGTGTCCAGTTCTGGGCCCCTCAGTTTAAGAAGGACATTGAGACCCTTGAAGGTGTCCAGAGAAGGGCAACAAGGCTGGGGAGAGGCCTTGAGCACAGCCCTGTGAGGAGAGGCTGAGGGAGCTGGGGTTGTTTAGCCTGGAGAAGAGGAGGCTCAGGGGTGACCTCATTGCCCTCTACAACTACCTGAAAGGTGGTTGCAGCCAGGTGGGGGTTGGTCTCTTCTCCCAGGCAACCAGCACCAGAACAAGGGGACACAGTCTCAAGCTGTGCCAGGGGAGGTTTAGACTCGAAGTGAGGAGAAAGTTCTTCACCGAGTGAGTCGTTCGTCATTGGAATGTGCTGCCCAGGGAGGTGGTGGAGTCACCGTCCCTGGAGGTGTTCAAGAGGGGATTGGATGTGGCACTTGATGCCATGGTCTAGTCATGAGGTCTGTGGTGACAGGTTGGACTCGATGATCCTTGGGGTCTCTTCCAACCTTAGTGATACTGTGATACTGAGCATATGAAGGCAAGAAAGTGCTAGTCAGTTAACAAGTCCCAGACATCGTTTCTAACTTCTGCCTCACATTACTCTCACTGGACCAGAGGTCCAAAAAGGCTGTACAAAAGAGCACAGAGTCAGAGGCAGCACTACACAGCATCTTTTAACTTCAAAGCCATCAAAGCTCCTAAGTCAGTTAAACCAATCAAACCTGAGTAATTAAATTCTCTCACTACTTACCATCCCAGAGATGACTCCAAATACTGAGTTAACACTTGTTCACCACTTAACATTTTCCAAAGGGAAAAAGAAAGTTATGCTTCAACTACACTTTCCATATGCTAATAGTGACCATCAGATACACATGCTGGTGACTAATTCAGCAGGGTTTAACTACCTAAAAGCTCACATCAGGCATTAAAAGGTTCCCTTAAAGCATTAATGCACCAAAAGCAAAGTCTGGGGGAACTGTTTTGAGAACTCAGTGTCAGACAGTCAAACCTCTGAAGTGACTATGGTAATTGCATTTATTCTGCACAACTAGTAAGGCATATCATTTGCAATTTGGAACAGCAGACAAAAATCTTTTCAGTGTAAATGAAATCACATTGCTTCCAAGAGTAGCTTTTTCACTTGAGGTGCAGGGAAGAAGATAAGCCAGCAAAAGCAGAGTTCTGCAGGCTTGTGCACTACACTACATTAGCAATAATTCAAGAAGGTCAGGGAACTCCTTGAAAGAGTCCAGCACAGAGTCACAAAAATGATTAAGGGAGTGGAACACCTTCCTCATGAGGAGAAACTGGCGGACCTGGGGCTCTTTAGCTTGGAGGAGACTGAAGGGTGATCTCATTAATGTTTATAAATACATTAAGAGTGAGTGCCAGGGTGGAACTGGGCTCTTCTCAGTGATGTCCAATGAAAGGACAAGGGGCAATGGGTGGAAGTTGAGGCACAGGAAGTTCCATGGAAACATGAGGGAAAACTGGAACAGGCTGCCCAGTGAGGTTGTGGAGTCTCCCACTCTGGAGATACTCAAACCCCACCTGGATGCGTTCCTGTTTGATCTGGTATAGGTGATCCTGCTACTCAGGGAGGTTGGACTAGATGATCTTTCGAGGCCCCTTCCAGCCCCTAATGTTCTGTGATTCTGTATTTTACAATTCTGCAAAACCTAAGTAATGTAAACCTTGCCATTTGCAAGAAGTGCCATTAGCTGTGCCCACACCAGCTCACTAGCCTGCTTCAGCTTTGACCACGAAACGCCAGATGCACACAGTGGGAGAGCACTCAATATGTATGAACCAGTTTCTGTACCAAAACCACCAGTAAGAGCAGTGGTGGCATAAGGGTCACTGGCTCATCATTGATATTACACACTAGTGTAATATCAATGCCATCAGAAAGCTACAGCTTGCCTTGGAATTCTAATCTGTGCCACTACAGTAGGAAAGGCAACTGTTCAGGGCATGACTAGGAGAAAAACAAAGCTGAGTATCAGGGCAGAATGAAACACAGCTCAACCCAACTCAGTCACTTGTTTCACTGGAACACAGAGCCCTGACAGGACTAATAATTTTTGGTAATTTCAAGAACCACCTTACACCACACTAACTCAAAATCCTTGTGGTGGGTTGAAAGGCCAATCCTTCCTTCCTTCCCTCCCACCACAGGCAGGAAAAATGAGACTCAGACAAACGGACTGCAGAAGCGGTGGAAAGTTGAAATGGAGAAGCAGTGAATGTTTTACAGAGAACCACAAGCACAGTGACAAAAGGAGATCCCAAAGCATACCCAGAAGCATCCCAACACTTCCCTCTCCCCACCTGAAGGTACACCCAAAACCCCCAGGGCTCTTTCTCCCCTCCCCTTCACTGTTAGGCTAATCTCAGCTGGCCAAATCTGAGATTGCCCTTCCCCCTTCTCCTCCAGGCCTGGCCTGGCCAGGACCCAAGAGGCCTCGAGATGACTCCCCATCCATTACCAGATAGGGAGCATCTCCATAGGAGCGGTGAGGGAAGAAAGAGGAAGTGTAGAACTTTGCATGTAGATTTGTAGGGAGCAGGATATAATGGGATGAAATACACAGCTTCCTGTGTCCACCCACTGGGTTGGACCCTCAGGACACTGGGGGTGTGTCTTATGCAGCAGCAGCATGGGGGGACCCATCCCAAACTGCTACAATCCTTTAAATACATCATGTTGTGCTACTGCAGCCTTCTCACCTTTTTTTCTTGCTAACAATCATGTCCATGGTCTGAAGGAGTCTTCGCTCCAAAGCCAGGATATCTGCGTCTGTGACATTCCTGCAAAGACAAAGACACTCAGTGAGGCCTCCCATCCCATCACAGAGGAAACATACAGGTATACATGAAACAAAGAAGAGAGAAGCCTGTGAAAGGAGAACATGCTTCAACAATGGAAATGGTCCTAGCATGCAGACATGGCAAGATTTAAACAGAACAGAACAGAACAGAATAGAATAGAATAGAATAGAATTGAATAGAATGAAATAGAATAGAATAGAACAGAATAGAACAGAACAGAATAGAATAGAATAGAATTAACCAAGTTGGAAAAGACCTTTGAGATCATCAAGTCCAACCTATTACCCAACACCATCTAAGCAACTAAGCCATGGCACCAAGTGCCTCATCCAGACTCTTCCTAAACACCTCCAGGGATGGTGACTCCACCACCTCCCTGGGCAGCACATTCCAATGGGCAATCCCTCTTGTTGGGAAGAACTTCTTCCTAACATCCAGCCTAAACCTCCCCTGGCACAGCTTGAGACTGTGTCCTCTTGTTCTGGTGCTGGTTGCCTGGGAGAAGAGACCAACACCCTCCTGGCTGCAACCTCCCTTCAGGGAGTTGCAGAGAGCAAGAAGGTCTCCCCTGAGCCTTCTCTTCTCCAGGCTAAGCAACCCCAGCTCCCTCAGCCTCTCCTCACAGGGCTGTGCTCCAGACCCCTCCCCAGCTTTGTTGCCCTTCTCTGGACACCTTCCAGCAGCTCAACATCTTTCCTAAACTGAGGGGCCCAGAACTGGACACAGGACTCAAGGTGTGGCCTGAGCAGTGCTGAGCACAGGGCACAATGACTTCCCTGCTCCTGCTGGCCACACTATTCCTGATATGGCCAGGATGCCCTTGGCCTTCTTGGCCACCTGGGCACACTGCTGGCTCATGTTCAGCTTACTATGAAGCAGTACCCCCATGTCCCTTTCTACCTGGCTGCTCTCCAGCCACTCTGACCCCAGCCTGTAGCACTGCATGGGGTTGTTGTGGCCAATGTGTAGAACCTGGCACTTAGATGTGTTCAATCTCCTGCCTTTAGACTCTGCCCATCTGTCCAGCCTGCCAAGGTCCCTCTGCAGAGCTCTCCTGCCCTCTAACAGATCAACTCCTGCCCCCAGCTTGGTGTCATCTGCAAACTTACTGATGATGATAAATAAATAATGAATTAATGCTGTAGGAAAAGCAGAAGAATAATCTCCAAAAGATGGACAAAATACTTCTCAAGGCTGCAGTTACCTGAGAAAGTAAGACATGTAAGTGTATGGACAGTTGACAGCCCCAAATCCTGACAGCAAAGCCATGAGTGTCACCCCAATCACACCCACACGGCTGATAAGCTGTTCTATGGAGAGGATACCTAAGAGACAAAAAACACAGTATCAGTAACCTTGCCCTCTTCACTCTGCTCCATACTTGGTGACTTCACATCACACACATACAGAGCTGCTTTATACATGTGACAGCCTTCCAGAAGTGCAGGCAGGGACTACAAAAAGAGAGGTAGAAAGCCTCCCTGAGACAAAGCATAAAAAGCTTAGAAAAGGGATGGAAAACTCTAGCTACAAAGGAGCTTAAGACCAATCTGGAGAAGATTAACAGTAAATATTTTGGTTCTAAATTAATAAAACATTAGTGATTAAACTTTGCAGAGGTGGGAAGACAAATCATCCATCAGACACTATAAAGGAGGCCTCTTCTGCAATAATCAGGAGAGAGTTACCAGTCAGTCTGGCAAACTCTTCCAGAAATGCCTGAGCCATAAAGAGGAAGTCCTACCCTGTCAATTGTCATTACAAGTGACTCCCCTCCAGGTCAGACACAATTTGTGTTGTAGGACAGTGGAGTTATCACAGTGTGGGGATGCTTATGCTGCTCCCGGCTGTTCAGTATTCATCTTGGGGGCAAACACATATTGTTGAGGTGACCACCAGCAAGGCATTCCACCTGAGCACCAGGCAGACTCTAAACATTCATTCATGCAATACTGCAAGTACATAAAGCCTGTGCTGTAATCAACACCAAGCACTGAACTTGCATTTATTCTTCTCCACCATTAAACACAGATCTCAACCTGTCTTCTCAGGATGCAGTGCCATGTGCTACTAAACATCACTCACTTTTTAGGGAGCTAGTTACAGAGCAGCTGCCACACACAGCACATTTGGAGCTTACACGATTGCAAAGCGGAGATGGCCAAGCGCCAAGCCACATTTCATGCTTCAGAGAAGTGGAATAAATGATGAAAACGAGGCAAAAAGACTTCACAAAGGGAGACAGAGACACTCAGTCATGTGCAGCTGCATAGAGATTTGCAAGAGCTACAGAATGTGCTACAATACACTGGCTTTTTGCCCCACGCACTGCGAGCAGCAGTTAAAGCAGAGATGCCTTCAAAACGCCATGACATTCCACTGGTTAAAGCAATGCTTCCCCCACAACACTCACAGCAACCCTGCTCTTCTGATCAGCTCAGACAAAACAAATGTTCTAGTAACTCAGACAAAGAGAAGACTTTTATTGGAATACTAGGATGTAACTGAGTACAGTATAGCTTCCTTCCAGTCTAGGCATCCTGGCCTGCATTAGGAATAGTGTGGCCAGCAGGAGCAGGGAGGTCATTGTGCCCCTGGACTCTGCATTGGTTAGGCCACACCTTGAGTCCTGTGTCCAGTTCTGGGCCCCACAGTTTAAGAAGGACATTGAGACACTTGAAGGTGTCCAGAGAAGGGCAACAAGGCTGGGGAGAGGCCTTGAGCACAGCCCTGTGAGGAGAGGCTGAGGGAGCTGGGGTTGTTTAGCCTGGAGAAGAGGAGGCTCAGGGGTGACCTCATTGCTTTCTGCAACTACCTGAAAGGTGGTTGTAGCCAGGAAGGGGTTGGTCTCTTCTCCCAGGCAACCAGCACCAGAACAAGGGGACACAGTCTCAAGCTGTGCCAGGGGAGGTTTAGACTCGAGGTGAGGAGAAAGTTCTTCACTGAGCGAGTCGTTCGCCATTGGGATGTGCTGCCCAGGGAGGTGGTGGAGTCACCATCCCTGGAGGGGTTCAGGAGGGGACTGAACGTGGCACTTGGTGCCATGGCCTAGTCATGAGGTCTGTGGAGACAGGTTGGACTCGATGATCCTTGGGGTCTCTTCCAGCCTTGGTGATTCTGTGATACTGTGATACTGTGATACAGTACAGGCTCCCTCAGGTCTATTGAACAACCTGCAAACCCACCAGGACTCCTGACCTGGAGCCTTTGACTGATGGTGCATTTCACAACTGCAGTACACTGCCATCACCATCCCCAGGCAAGGCACCCTCCAACACAGAATGCCAGCACAGGTACTTGAAAGGGCCCCTCTAAGCAGCACAATGCCCAGCTGCAGCACAACACCCTGCACACAGGTGAGCAGGGTGAGGGGCACTAAGAAAGACACTAGAAATAAGGCACTGCAGTGTGAGTGGCTCACTGAGCACAGCTTTCTGTCACATCTCCCTCCACAGCAAGACCCCACCTCTTTGAATTGTGCCACAGCCATGTGACAAAGCCCTCCAGAAACCCTGCCTGTACATGCAGGACAGCAGCACCCCAGCAGCACGGCAGGAAAAAAATGCTGCAGAATCTATTGCTCTGACCTTACGTCTACACCTGACAGGAGAAGGCACCACACAGCTGTTAAGGGGAGGTATCATCCTATAAAGCAGAAGTTAAAAATAGAAAACATCCCACTACCAGTTCTGGAAGTCTGTTTTGCAGCTCCACAGAACCTTTTCAGTGATCAGAAGAGGATTACGCAAAGCCCATGGCTAAGTTCCTATTGGGTCATTATGTTCTGGCAACTCAAGCACCATCTGCAACTCAAAGCTGGCACACATTTTTCTTGGCAATGAAACACTGAGCAATGGGATCTGCACTTGACACTAGCTGTTGTATTCCAGTGTCAAATGACACAGTTACAAAACACACATAAGCACTTTCTCTTCAGAAGGTGTTAGGATCAGAGGTGAAAGGGTGAGCTGACCCCACGGCACCGGGAATCCTTCAATTTTTCTCTTACAGGTTACAATAAAGTAGCTTCCTAAAGAACAGCAAGATTAAGCTGATTGTTATCTATGCAGGCAGATATATTCTCCAATTTGAGTGGCACTGACTGAATTTCACCTGCTGAGAACTGTATCCAATTTCCTGGTAAAGGGGTTAGAATAGCATAGAATTAACCAGGTTGTAAAAGACCTTTGAGATCACCAAGTCCAACCTATTACCCAACACCATCTAATCAACTAAACTATGGCACCAAGGGCCTCATCCAGGCTCTTCCTAAACACCTCCAGGGATGGTGACTCCACCACCTCCCTGGGCAGCACATTCCAGTGGCCAATCTCTCCTTCCGGGAAGAATTTCTTCCTAACAGCCAGCCTAAACTTCCCCTGGCACAGCCTGAGACTGTGTCCTCTTGTTCTGGTGCTGGGTGCCTGGGAGAAGAGACCAACTCCCACCGGGCTACAGCCTCCCTTCAGGGAGTTGGAGAGAGCAAGAAGGTCTCCCCTGAGCCTCCTCTTCTCCAGGCTAAGCAACCCCAGCTCCCTCAGCCTCTCCTCCCAGGGCTGTGCTCTAGACCCCTCCCCAGCTTTGTTGCCCTTCTCTGGACACCTTCCAGCAACTCAACGTCTTTCCTAACCTGAGGGGCCCAGAACTGGACACAGGACTCAAGGTTTGGCCTAACCAGTGCTGAGTATAGGGCACAATGACTTCCGTGCTCCTAGACAACCTTAGTCACAAAGGAGACCCAGGTGACCCAATTGGGTTCTACAGTGTTATAATCCTTCTGCACACTTAAGTACCTGAAGGATTCAGTAGTTAAGCACATGCTAACAAGTTCTGTTGCACCCAAACTAGCCCAGGTGCACACAGTACCTTCACATTGTTAAGTATTCTTGCTTCCATGGCTGCAATGATGATACACCCAAGCTAATTCTGCACATAAATAGCTCTGAAGGCCAGCAGGACTCACCAACTCACTTTCTAGTACCCTGCAACTGTACTGCCTCTGGACTCAGGCAGTGCACAAAGCTGTACCAAAGCTAGCACATGCTGCCAGTTGCATTTGCTGGCTACAGCCAGAATGGCTGTGATGCTTAGGCACTCTGCCATGTTTTGTCACCTATGCTAAACTGACCTGATTTCAGTCACAAGAAACAAAACTCTGACTGAGAAAAAGGCAGATGAAGGATTCATTATTAATCCTCTTCTTACATAAATTAGCTTTAATCTCCACAAGAAAATAAATATGTTAGTAAGAATTGTGATCAACTTATTGTGGGGATCAAGCATTGCACCCTCAAAAGTACATTGTATTCTTGCATAGTCTAGGTTCAGTTAGGACTCACTCAATCACTTGTCTGAAGTTTTCTTGTGGTATGGGAAGAAAATCAATGCAAATTATTCAAATGTATCCACCCATTTCTGTGAGTCTGACAACCTTAAGATTGCAGATTTCGAAGCAGAGCAGGCACAAGAACTATTTTCTACAGTCCCAACTATAGAAACATAGTATAACGTGACACAGCAGCAATCCCAAGCTAAAAGTGAGATAACAAAGCCTATTTACAGGAGAGAAGCAACGAGAACACAAAACTCACCATGTTTTGGGCTGAGGATAGGAAATGGATCCCCCAATTTCCAGAAGAAATACATGAATGTCAGCCACAGAACACATGCAAAAAGCAGTTTTTGTCTGTGCACTAAAGGAGAGGGAGAAAAAAAGGCATTTTAAAGGCATTCTTCCTTCAGGACTTTTTCAAGTTTGCAAAACTGTTACACTGGTCCAAAGGCTGCTTTGACCACAGGCAATCAAAACATAGAATCACAGAATTGTTAGGGTTGGAAGGGACCTCAAGGATCATCTAGTTCAAATCCCCCTGCCATGGGCAGGGACACCTCACACTACATCAGCTTGCTCAGAGCTACATCCAGCCTGGCCTTAAAAACCTCCAGGGATGAGGCTTCTATCACCTCCCTGGGCAACCTGTGCCAGTGTCTCACCACCCTCACGGTGAAGAGCTTCTTCCTAACATCCAATCTGAATCTACCCATTTCTAGTTTTGTTCCATTCCCCCTAGTCATATCACTCCCTGACGTCCCAAAAAGCCCCTCCCCAGCCTTCTTGTAGCCCCCTTAAGATACTGGAAGGCCACAATTAGGTCTCCTCAGAGCCTCCTCTTCTCCAGACTGAACATCAGACCTCAACATTTGTCATTGGAATGTGCTGCCCAGGGAGGTGGTGGAGTCATCGTCCCTGGAGCGGTTCAAGAGAGGATTGGATGTGGCACTTGGTGCCATGGTCTAGTCATGAGGTCTGTGGTGACAGGATGGGCTTGATGATCTTTGAGGTCTCTTCCAACCTTGGTGATACTGTGATACTGTAACAGCCCCAGCTCCCTCAGTCTATCCTCATAGGAGATGTACAAACATGTACAAACTGACAGAGCTACAGCCAGCACTTTAAAGTGCTCAACTTTGTTGAAACCTACAAAGAAAAGTCACTTTTATTTGGGTCAGGTAAAGTATCTCCTAACAGCTCAATAAATGGTTCATGCCAAAGCACAGGAAGTTATCTAGTCAGAACAAAGCCAGAGGAAGGAGGGAGATACAGCAGGTGACCAACACATCTCTCTTTCTCAGAAGAGCACAGCCCCACACTCATAAATCAAGTACTCACATAATCTGATATTGCTCACAACAAAGTACCCAATGTAGAAGGGTACCATGAAGACAAGGATGAGCAAAATGACACACAGGTTCAGCTTCCAGTGGAAATATCGAGAGCTAAAACAAAGTCAAGACACTGATTAGCAAGCTATGATAGTACAACAAGTGTCTCAAAGACAACTGCATGTCAATGCAATCCTTTCAACTACATCAAGCACTGGATAATATTGGCCTAGCATGTAGAATATTCTGGACTGGCCTTGCTGCTTGCATTGAGGAGGGAGGGTTGGTTGTTTGGGGGCTTGTTGTTTTAGGGCTTTTTGTTTCGTTGGAGTTCTTTTTGATAGCTTGTTTGTTACAGAGGTCAAGAATGTGCATTCCCAAATTAACAACTACCTGGGAAAACATGCTGGGCTATTTTATCAAATACTGGCTTTTCTGCAGTGGCTGACACCAACTGCAGCATGATACACTTGATCCACTGCTCATCTAGTTGAACAGTACATCAAAAGTATGGACAGAGAGTAAACAATTCTGTACTGAGTGGCTGAGTCAAAAAGGCTGAATTTGGATTGGAAAGATGAAAAATGTAATGTTCATAATTGAACATGTTTCACTTGAAATGAGTTGTCTCATCTGCAAGACATCTGCAAAGAAAGAACTTTAACATACACACACAGATCACAGTACTGCTCTAGCCAAAGGAGATCTGCAAATGTAGGTAAGATTCATTTTGGCTGAACTGACTTTCCACTTGAGTTTCAACAGAAAAATACATGTCCTGCTCCCAGTTTTGGGTCACATCCTCTTTATGCCTCATGGAAGGAGAAACTACAAGGCTCCTTGTCACTTTTTCCTAGCTTACTCAGAGGCAAACATTTTCATCTATATTGATGCCCACCCTCGTACTGAAGCTTGTGAAAGTGTTCTCCTCAGCAATCTCTCTGGCTGCAAGCTCTACAGATTAATAACATACAGTCAGAACTAACTCTACCTTTTTTTGGTTTTGTACTTCTTGCCTTTCAACCCCTTTGACTGCCCTCTTGTATGAGTACGATGAGAGCTAGTCTCCACGTGTTGCTGCTGTCTTCTCTCTCCTACAGTCTTCTGAAGTAGACACTTTTTAACATTCCCTTTATATGAAAGTCCTCACCCTGTGTCAAGGGAGGACATGCCTTTGATTCACAAATATTGTATTACTAGAGAAGTAGTTTTCACTCCACAATTAGCTTCACATCTTATTCATAGCTCTGATCACTAAACTGGTGCTTTCAGTTTCTATAGCCCTGAACATTTGAAAAGTGCTCTTCAGCATGATCTGAAGCTTTCAAATACTCCTGTTTCTTTTTTTACAATGCTACTGTTTCTTTTAACTTCACAAATGGAGAAAGTCAAAGACTAAAGCCTTGCCCTAAGGACCCAGACCACATTAATAGCAACTGCATGGAAAATTGGTGCTGCTGGCGCTCCTAAAACACCTTCCGAGCCGCTCACCATTTTCTCACGCAATTTCCACCATCCAAGACTAACCCATTAATTTACAAGTCAGACTGAAAATGCTGCACAACACAAGGCAGGGTAGTCCTTGAGTGAGCTCCCAGACTCACCTGCTGTTTAGCACTCCCAAAATCTCAAATATGATGAGTTCAAACATGGTACAAGAGAAGGCAAAAGTCACAGAGAAGATCACCTGGACCACATACTGTCGTACCTGCAATGGAGAAAACAAGCTAGAGACATCAGGCACTTCCACTCCTAGAATGGCATCCTGATATCCCTTAGGTAACAAAAGCAAACCATAAAATACAATAGCAAGCAACTTGCTTCAAGGCACCTTACCCTTCATTTAAAAGGGGAAAAACCAGTAGCCTGTTAGAAACCAGAGGGCAAACTCTTAAGTTGCTCAGTGTAACGCTGATTGCAGCTATGGGCACATGTAACAGACACATGAAGCAGGCAATAATCCATGTCAGCTTCACTAATGATAGATCTTTCCTAACAGAACTCTTTGCCCTGAGATTTAAACATAAGATCCACATCACAAAAATGTTTGAGGTCTGAATCTGGCTCACACTTAGGTCACCTCTGACCTAGACTCTATATTCTCTCATACCACTCTAGAGATAAGACAACACAATCATCTTATCCCACCCAATCCTCACAAACAGTTCAGCTGCAACAAACACATCTCACTGAGTTTAGGCACTGAATTTGATTTTCTCTCAAAAATCTTACAATTGCCTAAGACAGTCTTATTTAAGCAAAACAGTTTCTTATTAGCCCTGTACATGTACATGCCCCATCCTGTTCAATATCTTTATTGATGATCTGGAGGAGGGGATTGAGTCCGTCAATAGTAAGTTTGCAGACGACACCAAGCTGGAGGCAGGAGTTGATCTGTTAGAGGGTAGGAGAGCTCTGCAGAGGGACCTTGCCAGGCTGGACAGATGGGCAGAGTCCAACATGATGGCACTCAACAAGTCCAAGTGCCAGGTGCTGCACTTTGGCCACAACAACCCCAAACTGGGGTCAGAGTGACTGGAGAGCAGTCAGGCAGAAAGGGACCTGGGGATACTGGTTGAGAGTAGGCTGAACATGAGCCAGCAGTGTGCCCAGGTGGCCAAGAAGGCCAAGGGCACCTTGGTCGGTGTCAGGAATAGTGTGGCCAGCAAGAGCAGAGAAGTCATGTGCCCCTGTACTCAGCACTGGTTAGGCCACACCTGGAGTCCTGTGTCCAGTTCTGGGCCTCTCAATTTAAGAAGGATTTTGAGACACTTGAACATGTCCAGAGAAGGGTAATGAAGCTGGGGAGAGGTTTGGAGCACAGCCCTGTGAGGAGCGGCCAAGGCAGCTTGGGGTGTTTAGCCTGGAGAAGAGGAGGCTCAGGGGAGACCTTCTTGCTGTCTACAGCTCCCTGAAGGGAGGTTGTAGCCAGCTGGGGGTTGGTCTCTTCTCCCAGGCACCCAGCACCAGAACAAGAGGACACAGTCTCAAGCTGTGCCAGGGGAGGTTTAGGCTGGAGGTGAGGAGAAAGTTCTTCACAGAAAGAGTAATTGGCCCTTGGAATGTGCTGCCCAGGGAGGTGGTAGAGTCACCATCCCTGGAGGTGTTCAAAAAGGGATTGGACATGGCACTTGAAGCCATGGTTTAGTTAATCATGAGGTGTTGGGTGACAGGTTGGACTTGATGATCTCTGAGGTCTTTTCCAATCTTACTGATTCTATGATTTATTTTATTTAACAGCAGACAATGTAGAAACTTTCACTGGCCCCAGAACAACCCAGTTCCTCATGTCTCTAGGAGTCTTTCAAACAGAACTGTAAGAAGAAATCAAAAATAAAGTAACTGTAGAAACAAAGAAAACTGAGAGGGCTTAAAGTGAGGGGAAAGTCCAAATGCTGCTTTAAAAACGTTTCTACAATCAGGAGTAGCTTTTAAGACAGAGAGCTGTAAGGAAAGGTCCTTTCTCACCTCATAATCCTTGAAGAGCTTACGCATGAAGAACAGCCACCCAAATCCAAAGAACAGCACCTGCAGAAGAGATGAAGCACTTCACATTTGTATCCAGCAACACGCAAACCACAAAGCCACTTCACTACTGTTCTTAGATGGAACCCATGGAGAAGCGCTGGGCCAGAGTAGCCCAAATCCACAGCAGATGAAATGCTGTGCGGTGGGTTAATGCCCATTCTGAAAACACAAAAGACCAAGCAGGAGGGAGGGCTTGCAGGTGCTTTGCCCTCCCTGCAGGGCATTTTCCCCCTGGGAAGCTGAGTCTGTTCCACTCCACACTCCCTGCCCAGCTAGGGTTTAAAAAGCAGGGCATTGCAGCTATTAGCTCCTTTTGGCTCCTGCCTCTCCTGGCTGAGAGCTACTGAGGCTGCTTTCCGGCTCCTCTGCCACGTGGTCAGGCCTGATCCTTCTCCCTGCTGCCTCTGTGCCTCTTCAGAGAGAGACTGGTTTTGTATTCTTCCTCTTTGTCCTCCTCCCATCCATCCTTGTTCCTTGCCCTTGTGAACCTTACCTGTTATTGATATATTTTGTGTTGTTCTATTTTGTTTAAAGAAAAAACTCTTTACCTCTCTACTTCCAAGCTGACTCCAAATTATTGTTTGGTGGATTTGCTCCTTTCCCTCTTTTTTCCCTCTCTGCTGGGAGGGAGGAGGGGGGAGTGTGGGAGAGATTCTCAACCTTCCCCCCATCTGAGCTCTTAACTCCCAGTTAAGGCTTAAACCACCACAAGCTGCCAAGGTATACCGTGGAGAGAATATTTTTACATATTCCTATGTGGCAGACAAGGAAGGAAGATCCAGCCAGAGACAGCCCAGTTCTGTACTCCTGAGTTCTCAGAATTCCTCAGTTCCTAGCCTGACAGAATCCTGTGCAGTGCTGTTTCTAGTTTCACTCTTCTGATCTACCAAATTAAATCTTACAGTTTTCAAAAGAAACATGGTGGGAATGGAAGCCAAGTAAACACCTGGATGTCCACAACATAAACATACTACAGGGATGAGTAGATTTGATTAAAATACCTGCTGTTTCTTTATGATTAAATGTGAATTTGAGTTTTCTGGAGTAGTCTTTACACTAAATCCAGTTATACACTGACACAATGTGGGTGAAAGGTAATAGGATAGGATAGGATAGGATAGGATAGGATAGGATAGGATAGGATAGGATAGGATAGGATAGGATAGGACCAGGTTGGAAGAGACCTTTGAGATCATCAAGTCCAACCTATCATCCAACACCATCTAATTCACTAAACCATGGCACCAAGTGCCTCATCCAGTCTCTTCCCAAACACCTCCAGTGATGGTGACTCCACCACCTCTCCAGGCAGCCCATTCCATGTAGGTGTTCAAGAGGGGACTGAATGTGGCACTTGCTGCCATGGTTTAGTCATGAGGTCTGTGGTGACAGGTTGGACTTGCTGATCTTTGAGGTCTCTTCCAACCTTGGTGATTCTGTGACTCCAATGGGCAATCACTCTATGAAGAATTTCTTCCTAAGATCCAGCCCAAACCTCCCCTGGTGCAGCTTGAGACTGTGTCCTCTTGTTCTGGTGCTGGGTGCCTGGGAGAAGAGACCAACCCCCACCTGTCCACAACCTCCCTTCAAGTAGTTGGAGAGAGCAAGAAGGTCTCCCCTGAGTCTCCTCTTCTCCAGGCTAAGCAACCCCAGCTCCCTCAGCCTCTCCTCCCAGGGCTGTGCTCCAGACCCCTCCCCAGCTTTGTTGCCCTTCTCTGGACAATTACCAGCAACTCAACATCTTTCCTAAACTGAGGGGCCCAGAAGTGGACACAGGACTCAAGGTGTGGCCTCACCAGTGCTGAGTACAGGGCACAATGACTTCCCTGCTCCTGCTGGCCACACTGTTCCTGATGCAGGCCAGGATGCCATTGGCCTTCTTGGCCACCTGGGCACACTGCTGGCTCATGTTCAGCTAGCTGTCAACCAGTACCCCCAGGTCCCTTTCTGCCTGGCTGCTCTCCAGCCACTCTGAAGAAGTATCTCTAAGGTAAGGAAAAGGCTGTACTGAATGTCTCCAAGCACTATCTAGAGCTGCAGAAAGACACATGGGCAAGGTAGGTGAAGCAGTACAAGCCAGTAATGCCTTGCATTTCAGGAGCTCTCTATAATGATATACAGACACAGAATACTTAGAATGCTGAGCAAGTAAAATCAAATACATTTGCCTTGAAAGAAGAACTAAAATAGGATTGGAAACACCTGCCACAACCTCTCCAAGGAGGACTTCAGACTTTAAAGTAATTGATGGCAAACAGAAAAAATGCAAGCTATTCCATAAGCCTCCTACCTAGAGGTCATAACTTAGAGAAGTATGACAAGCAAATGATATTTACACAATGTAATGTCACAATTAACAGCAGAAAGAAGGAAAAAAGGTCAAAAAGACATAAGAAAGAGAAAGAAAAGAGATGAGGCTAGCCAAGTACAATCATAACAGAGGGAGTTACATATGAAGATTAGACTTCCATTGTGTTAGGGATTGTGTAAAAGCACAGAAAGCCATTATGTGACCATGTTAAGCTAGAAAGCATTTAGCAATTACACACCACAACTTAAGTATCTACATTGACACTTTTGAAGATGATAACATGCAAAATTGCCATCACAAATGAAAGAAAAGCAATTAGAGAAGTCCCAACTCAAAACAATTGTATGATTTTATCTTAGAATCCAAAGCAAATAATGGGGAAGGTTTGTTCTGTGTGAACTGTTAACTATCAAAGCTACTACACTCAAGGGGCTGACAATGAAAAAGCATGTTAGGGGCCAAACCCAAAGCAGTAGCAAGTAGGAGACCAGTGTGCCTCCAAGAATCAGCCAGAAGCTGTTCTGAAAACTACAGAACTGTGCATGAAAATCTATATAAGACAATTAACTGCTGCTGAGAGAGGTGAGGTTCTATTTCCTCATTTCATCCCTCTTCACTACAGGACAAAAAATTTCGCACCAGGCAGGAAGCTGATCAGATAGATCCCTCTGATCCAGCTGAACTTCTTTACCCAAATATTAGAGTGAATTTAAGTCAGAGAATGTGACTGCACCAGCAAAGTGGAAGCAGACAGAGCAGAATCTTCTCCTTATGGCAGAAGCAGTTCAACCACCTCAGCTGCCAAAGGGGCAGACAGGAAAAAAAGATGCTCACTGAGGAGGGAGCAGAGTAGCAAGCAGGAGACAAAAGGTCAAAGAGAATACTATGACAAGATAAATTACCAGCAAAGGAGCCTAATAAAGAAGGTATTTCCTCCCACAAAGTAACAGGGCAGCTTCAACTCTGTTAAGACCACAACCCACTTCATAATGATAAATACAGGAAGACACAGAAAGGTTTAAAGGGCTTCCAAGTGAATTCTGTTGGTGTGAAACAGAAACCAATTGAAAGATTACTTCGATGGCAGCAGAAAGTAAAAGCTGAAGGAAATGCTGTATCACAGGGATGAATCTGTGGGAAAATGAGGTGTTTAAGATAAAATAGAGGTGTAATTTTTAGTTCTTTAAAGCAGACCCTGAAAAATCTTCCCAAGTTGTACACAAGCATACTCCTCAGGGGCAAACCATGAGTTGGAATGGAATGGAATGGGAATGGAAGAAAACTTCAGCTGGAAGGGCCCAAGAACTGTCACCTGGCCCAACTGCCTATGATTAACCTTGTTGAAGAATACCAGGAACAAAGAAGCCATAGTTTAGTCAGTCATGAAGTGTTGGGCGATAGGTTGGACTTGATGATCTCTGAGGTCTTTTCCAACCTTACTGATTCTATGATTCTAAATAATGCATAGCAAGATGGCCTTCCCTGCCTGCCCAACTAAGAAAAACTAAATTTATCGAAGTGATGCAGTATTACAAAAGCTGCATTCCCTACAGCCTCATCCACCGAATCTTTTGGTGTTACACTCTGACCTGGCGTGTCTCTGAGAGCAACGGTCACTGTGACACGTAAGGAAGAAGTCCAAAGATGCACACAGCTTATCTTCTCCTGTAACAGGAGCTCTGGCGACAGAAAAGGGCGGGGAGCCACAGCATGACAAACCAGCAGCTTTAACACCGCTGAATTCGCAGCGTCGAGGTTTTATTCCACTGTTGCTGCTGAGCATCGGCTAGTGACCGAATCCAGGACCGGAGCCGCTCCCCTTCCGATCAGCGTGCGAAGCCTGGGGGGAAAGGGGAAGGGGAGGGGGGGAGGAGGCAGCGGCGGAGCACAGCGAGAAGCATTACACCATGACCCCGCGGCAGCCACGGAGCCCGCCGCGGGCCCCTCCGCACCGCTCAGGCGCGGCGGGCGCATGCGCGGCAGCAGGCACCGCCTCCAGCCCCTGACAGGGGCCCCTTCAGGAGGGACGGCGGGTGAGCCGGACCGCGGCGAGCCCCATCTCGCCCCCGCCCCCTGTCTCATCCCTCTGGGGCGGGGGACCGCGCCGCGCAGCAGCGGGATACCTGGGAGGTGACCATGATGCTGGAGTCGATGAGGAAGCTCATGGCAGCCACTACCGCCGCCCGCCCCGCACACGCCTCTGCCTGCAGTGCGCAGGCGCCTGCCTCGCCGGTCGCGCCGCCGGGGGCGGGGCCGGGGGCGGGGCGGCGGAAGGAGCGCGGCCCGGAAGAAGAGGCTGCGTTCAGCCTTGGCGCCCAGGCGGGGCGGGTGTTGGTTGTTCCTAGTTCTCTCGCTGCGACGTGCAGCGGCGGAGTCTGGCCCTGTTAGGGCAGTCTCGAGTTGGCGCTGGCAGCTTGCTGAGTGGGAGCTGTTGGGAAAACGTGAGCCCTTTTCCCGGCCCTTGTCCAAACTCGGCAGGTAGTGCCTCTCTGACTGCACAGGCGAGTCTAGGAAAGGGAAGCCGCTGCCGGACAGGGAATGAGGTGGCCAGCTGGAGCTGCAAGCACCGCTACCGTTTTACCACCCCTCTGAGTCCCGCGCAAGAGGCGTGTGGCAGCGGAGCACTGCACACCGCGAGTGCTCCAGCTCCCCACCCGCAGGGAGACGAGTCTCCCACGTGGGCTCTTTCCACCGCCCCCTGCGGTCAGAACCGGGCTGGGGAGGGCCTTGGCCAGAAGGGAAGTAAAAGTTCAAACAAGAAATGTACTGATCGCTATCGGTGTGAGATGCAATCCCTCACAGCACAGTCATGTCCCCACTTGAACTTAGCGGCATCTGTATCTTTTTATTTCCCCTCTTAAACACACCTAGCCTTTGCCGCTCAAAACGGTGTTTGGGATAATACACAGGAAACGAAGGATTCAATGGGGGTTAGTTGGGAGTTTAACAAAGCACAGAGCCTCTGCTGGTTGAAAATCCGGAACCTTTATTCATTGCAACTCATTTCACTAGGAAAACGAATCTATGTTTGGTTGTGTTGAGGCACGGGATTAGTTTCAGTCTTTGGCTTTCTGTCTTGCTGTCAGTCATCTTGGTTTGAAGTTCTACAGCATTGCAAAGAGAAAACAACATTCAGCTTTCATAAGTCAGTGAACCAAGGGAGCAGATTATCATATCTCATCTGAGGGCTTTTTTATGTTTGTTTTTGTCAACAGCATCTGGTATTGCTGCCAATTAATGCTGAGTTGAGAACAGGACTTCCCTGGTCTTCCGTTCTGTATCTGCTACTTAGAAACTGATTATTCCTAAAGAGCTGAGATTCCTGAGTTTGGAGGGATTTGTGGTTGTTTTGTTCTGCACTGGTGGGCTGTGGGGAAGATTAGTTGTTGGTTGCTTTTTGAAGAGAGCAGTTGACAGGAAATCCTTTAAAAATACTTAATACAAAGCCATATTCTGCTCTTGTTTGTACCTTGGCAACTCCACTCACTTCAACACAGAGTAAAAAAACAAGGCAGAGTTTACTCATAGCTCTTTAAACTTTCTTCTTTGCATGTGTTTATAAATAAGCTTGTAATGTGCCTCTGCTTAGCTGTAAGTTACTGATCGCTGAGCCATGGGAGAAACACACAGGGAAGATAATTCCTACTGGAAAAACTCAGATCCAGCCCCAGGACTTCTCCTTCAGGAAAGACCAAGTGTGAAAAGATGGGAAATGTATTCTGTATTGTTCCTCTTTGGATGTCTCTGTGTGGGCAGAAGGGCCCCTAGCACTCCACAGGTATGGAAGCACCTTCTACATTGTGAGGGGCTGGTAGTTTCATCACACACAATACAGATGAAGGTGGCCAGAGAGGCAGCACATGAGGAAGAAGGACTGGTCAATACGGTAGCAAGATTTCCTCTCAGTCCCATATTTTATTCTTCCACATACTAAAGTGGAAGTGTGGCTGCTTTATGTTCATCTTGTGGAGGGAACTAAAGTTTTTCAAGTAAAGCAGAAAGGTGGAGCATGTTGCATTAAACCAGTTTGTTGGCCAAGAGTATATTTAGAAATAGCACAGATTTCCAGAAGGTGCTACAGGGCATATTCATGACAAACTGGCTTAGCTGGCAGCCCGCCATCCATTTTCTTTTGTCTTCAGAGGTTTTCATAAACAGAAGCTCTGGAACTGGGGGTAATTTGCCCTCATTCTGATTATTTGTTGAGAGTTCAGATGGTGATGCTCACTGGCAATAGATCAATTCCTTTATGGAGCTGTCTGTGACTTTTCTTTGAACTAACCAACATATTGAGAAACTTACCTGAACACTTTTTTGTCCCAGAAATTTGTCTTAGGTAGAAGGACTGGGAAAAAAGCTTTGCCCTTGCTAGTTCTGGTTCTCAATTCTACCAGGTAAACAGAGGAACCAGTGCATAAAAGTTCAGTTAAATTATTTTTAAGTTGCTGACCTTCCAGAAATACCAGATTGGGTAACAGGCTGGATTTCATTCATGTCTCAGGTTGGCTTGCCTTATCCTTACAATGAGGTATGCAGCCAATGAATTTGCAGGCTTACTCAGCCTTTGCCAGCAGCTGGAGTGCTGCACCAGCACCTGGGACTCCCTGCTGCCTTCCTGCACAGCCTCTGCCCTACAGCTGCCTGTAATCCAGCATTTTGAGGTATGCTCCTTTGCAGCTGGGTTTCTTAGAATCATAGAATCCTTGATCTGTTCTTCAATACAACTCTCCTCTGAGCTTCTGGGAAACATGATAGGAGCCTGTTTAGTACATAACCACAAATTCTTTGCTGTGTTGACTTACAAGTTTTTCAGTAGGCTGCTCCATGTCTTTTCTAAGCTATTTAGCCTTTCCTCTTAAGAAACCAATAAATGGAGTCTTTTGCTTTTACTGGGCCAGGCTGGATCTAACAAGGTGAAGGCCAACAGTCTTTGAGTTGTTTGCTTGTTTTTTTCAAAATGTTCTGTCAGTAGCTCTGTAATCACAATTTCTATTCTGCTCTGCCTCACCACAGGTCAGCAAGCTTTAAAACACACAGGGTTTTTGTTGGCAGAGCATTAAAATTAAGTTCTCTGCGCTTTCAGATGGATTCGAAGGCATTCTTGACACTGATATTAAAGGCAGATGGAAAAACCTAAGGCCCTTACATATCTGTGGGGTTTTTTTTTTTGTTGACAAGCATACTTTTTTCCTTTTAATTTTTTTTTATTTATTTTATTTGTAATGCTCTTTCCAAACCAGTTACACAACACATGATTGTGGCCTCAAGCAGCTTTCCTAGCTACCAAACATCAGCTGAAAGTATGTGCATCAGCCTCTGCTGCGGTGCCTGGTTAGTTGGTGTTGCTGGATGGAAGCAAGCTCTACCAGAAGAGCCCAGAGGGGCAGAAAGTGCCCTACACCTGTTGTTCCACCATACAGTAGATGCACTGAGCTTTCAGCCTTCTGTGGGATGGATAGTTCAGGCTGGAAGGGACTAGCTGGTCCAACATTCAGGTCGATGCAGGGCCAACATCAATGTCAGACCAGGTTGCTCAATGCTTTTCCCAGTCACGCTTCATCCTCCAGGGTTGGAGATCCTACCATGTTTCTGAACACCCACTTTAGTGCTGAACCACTCTCCATTTGAACAAATTGTTTCCTTGCCAGAGCTTTTTAGTCAATGTTTCCTTTGCTTCTCTTTTTGATCACTGGCTGTGATCTTTTGCTGTGCACCTCTGCTGGGAGCCTGGCTCCACCTTCCCTGTAACTCCCCATTAGATGCCTCAAGTGAGCAGTTAGACCTCCCCATCCTCTTAGGCCCACCTGCCTAGGTTTGACAAACCTTCAGTGCCTTTTTGTACATCAAGCTGCTGAGAAACAAAAATTGAATTGTTGACAGATACATGAGTCTTGCTGGTTCTACTGTAATAGGTGGATGCCAAGCTAGTTGCAAGGAAAGGACCGTGTGCCAGGCTACATCTTGGCAACATAACATGCATTTATTTGCCATGGTTACTACTTAATTGCTTAAGCATATTTGGTGTTGGCAAGAAGCCTTTCCTGAGCCATGTTAAAAGGTGTAGCCCACACAGAGCCTAAGAAATGGTAGTATGATTCTCTCAGGGAAAAAAATGTTATTCCAATACTTAGACAAGTCCCCTGATTTTGGTAGGCTTATACGACCCTGGGCCTCAGGAAATCTGGCACCAGTTTATCACAACTGCCTCAGGCTTATAGGAAGGCTTTAGTCCAGTTCTCATGGATGTTCCTGTCTTTGCTAAACAAAACTACGCCTAGGCTAGGATTACTTTCAGTTGTCAGCCTGAAAAGCCATTTTCTATACAAAACCGCACACTGCCACTTCCCCCCCTCCCCCCTGCATTGTGTGACAGGGCTGGTCTTTAAATGTAAAACTGCACAGTCAGTGAGTTACTGAGTGGCAGTGGAGACTGGGCTTTTCTCCCTCAGTAAGTATATTTCATGCCCACATAGGTAGAGAGTAGAGATTCCCCCCCAAATCTCTCCCCTCCTGCACGCAGAGGAATCTCTTCCTCACAGTGTTTCAGCACTAGGAGGATATTAGTATCTCTCTGACTGAAGGGAAGGAGTCAGGATAACATGCTACTCTGTGGATTTGCATTTATGAAGGGTGGATTATTTTTTTTCCTGTGTGCCATAGGCAATTGTAAACTCTTCCATGGAGACTGGAAAATTTACCTGAAGTTTGTACTGACTGGTTTAAAACTGAAGCCCAGCAACACTGTGTTATACAGCCCTCTCCCATATGCTTTGCAAAGCTCTTAACATTAGAGCTCCACCAGTCTGCAGCCCCCTACTCTTCAGAACTGTCTTATTTGAGTATAAATGTTGCCCCAGAATAGATGGTGGGGCTGGAGAAGAGAGGTCCATGTAACCACATTGTCACCACCGCTTCAGGCAGCCAGGCCCAGGCTACACTAGGAGAGAGACATTGGGGGATCAGTGGAGTCTTTTGCTCTCACAGTAAATCCACATCTCTGTTGATATTTTCAGTGCAGAGCAGTGTTCACATTTTCTAACTACTGCCTTTCTGATCAAGGAGTCATGCCTTAACCAAGTTAGCAGTTCTGCCAGGAAATAACAAGGATACCATGCGTTTCAGCAGTGCTTTTTCATCAGATCATTCCTACTTACTTTACAAACAGAATTAAGGAAGCCTCACAACATCCCTGTGAGGTAGGTGGAAATTCTTACACCTATTTTACAGGTGGAGAAAAACAGGCACTGAGAGGTAAAGTGATTATCACAGCAAGTCAGAAGCAGAGCTGGAAGTAACTCTAAGATTATTATCCTAGGTCCACTGCTCTAGACACTAGAGAACGCCAACTCCCACATGCTATTGTAAGCTAAGATACTACCTTTCTCTTCTACTTCTACCTCCTTTGGTGATTTTGACACTTGAATGTCATGCTCCTTGCAGAGAGCCAGTTTGTCATCTATTTGCACAGGGAGCACACACCCCTTTAAATGATCCAGGCATGGCTCTCCTTGTCCAGTGACTTCCCCCTTCCCAAGAACATAATATTCCTTGTCCTTTATATCTACGTTTTGCTTATTAATTGTCTTAGTAGAACCATACACTGAATCCACAGCTCTGAGGCTGTTATGCAACCTCACTAGGAATTCCTTGAAAAAAATCATTACATTTGTCTCATTGAGAGGGAATAAAACACATTTATATCACCTCCAGAAATAGCAATAATCCTTTGCTCGTCTCTAGGCCTTCCATGCAAGGACCTCCCATTTTATTATTAACACAGGATATCAAGCCTCACATCATCTTTGTGAGGTAGAAAATTATTCCCAATTGCACAAGGAGGAAGAATGACTTGCTGACAGTCCCACAGTGATTTCATCACAGAGATGAGGCTGAATGCCAGAAGAGCAGACTGTTAGTTCCCTGCCCAGCTTGCCGAGAAGCGCTGTCTTCATGCCTTGGCTCGTACGTGGAGGCTGCAGATTTGCTAGCAGCCTGGCAGGGTACTTGAAAGCTGGCTTGGAAAAGAATCAATGAGCAGTTGACTGGGTGCAGGAGGAAAATGCTGGTTTTGTCCTGCTGTCACGACCCGCAGGAGGAAATGAGCTTTGCTGCAGCAGCTGTGAAAGAACTGCAAAGTGTCCATTGAGTACACTGCATATAGTGCACATTACTGAGGCAGTCCAGTGAGAAACAAAGACATAGTTAACACCTGATGATTGAAGGCTGGACTGCCTGACAGCTGTATTGTGAACCGTATACCTCTGATGAATCAGCACTCATTTTAGTTAGTCTGGTGTGCTAATGAAGGCATGCATGTCAGAGGTCATGAACAGGGATGGTTATTAAAAGTATTTCATAGGCAAAAGGACTGTATGAAGAAGGGAGGGGGTGAGTCGTGTAATCCATTGCTATCTGGAAGCATCAGATGCACTGAAGGTGGAAGATAACCTCGTGCTGAACTGTTGCAGTTATAGGTATTCTTTTTTATCTACAGGAAAATGTGCTTCCAGCCCCCTTCAATGAGTGGGATGGTTCATGCTTAGAACCATTAAAACCCTCTTACATCTTTTTTGTGATGAAAATAAAAATTACTAGATCCCATCTCATATAAGTGCAGCAATTCATCTGAATCTTTGTCCTGGCTTGAATTCTAGTCAGGTCATAAGGCACAGTGGACCCCTTTCCTGCTGAAAAACATTCTCTTTCCTCAGCTGACTTTCATTTCTGTTAACTGTTCTCCTGTTTCCCTACTGAGAGAGTGGATAAATGGTAGCCTCCAGATTCTCTCTCTGCCTGTTCCTTTGCACGTGTTGCTTTGTCATACTTGCAAAACTGAGGTACCTTCCAGTCTTCCTTCACAGGAAAGGGCAACCTAACAGCCTTCCTCCAGGGAGCAAAGATTTTGACTGCATGCTGCAAACCTTGGGAAAATACACTGGCCCAAGAGGAGCAAAAGGATTAATAGTATAAAAAACCTTAATAATATGTGGCACCACTGTGGTGCTGAAGAACCCCAATGCACCCTACAAACTTTCTACATATGTACAGCTTACTGCACTCAGCAGTGAAGTGTGGCTGCCGTTGAGTTCGTGCAGGGCAGCTGCATAACAGGGCAGGAGAACTCCACCAAACAGCAAATGCCAGAATTGACTGTACTGGTGGCTGCCTGGCCTGGGATGGTGGGCAGCAGGACTGCAGGTGTGAGCCCAAGCCTACCCAGAGCTCTCTCAGACACCCATTTGACTTCAATGGGCTTGGAGTCAGCCCTGCTACAATGGGAGATCAAAGGGGGTCTTTTCTAGCTAATGGCAGGATGAGTTTTATGCATCGTGCCAAAGACCCTTTTTTCCTGACCTGGATTAGAGCCTGCCCTGGGAACAATGAGATGGGCTGCAGCCCAGCAGAAAGAATTTGCTGAGCTAGCAGTGTCTGAGGTTTGCAGAGCAGAGCAGATGAGAGTGCATACCTGCACTTTTCTGGCATGAGGCTCGGTTTTGGGGGGACATAGCTGTTAAACCTGAAGTATTTGAATGCATTGCTGCACTGTCCCAGCCAAAAGGTGCTGCTGTCGTCCTAAAATTAGAAATCCACAGACATTTAAACATTTGAAAGCAGGTGCTTTTCTGCCTTTTGTAACAATAAAACAAAACAAAGTATTTTGCTTTGGTTCTGAGAGTTCTGTTGGCACTAAAGGTCTAAATGATCTTTGGAAAGGCCTTATTTTACTTGAGACTGTGGCATTTAATAGGGAAATAGACCACTGATGGCTCCTGTCTGACCAATGAAAAACAAAGGGTATCAAAAACTATGATCATGTCAGACTTTTCAAGATTGAACAGCTAGGTTTGTACTTCAAAGTTCCAATAGTCACATAGCTACCTAGACCCCTGGTGAAGGTTCACACCTGCCTTCAGGACTCTGTACCTGAGATGTGCTGAGTGCCTGTAAGTCTGGGAGCTGCAGAAACTGAGCACATACCAGGATCATGCCATGAAGGCTTGTATGTGGTTTCATCCTCTGGAGGCTGCAGCCATTTCTTCCTTTCACAGAAGCCTTCCCATGCTTGCTTTGCTAAATTGAGTTTCAAGTCTTTAAGTCAGAAGACTACAAGTCAAAAATATAACTTGAATTTATTCTTCACAGTGCTCTGAAGTAGGCTTGGGGCTAGATGACCCTCTTGGGAACAAACATTCCATCTGTGGACATCTACTAAATCCTACTAGAGAGCTACTGTTAACCTTGCCCACTGTCAGTGTCACTTGAAAAGCAGAAATACTTTGGACGAAGGGAAAATATTTGTACCTAAATCAGATTTGCATTCAAAGAGAAAGCTGGGACATTTTGGCCTTTATTTCCTGAACAGAGAGGGGAAATAGTGCTTACCATTTTAGTGTGTTGTTGTTAAGCACAGAATTCACTTTGTGAATTAAATAATTGCAATTCCATGCCAACAGCGAAGGGGACATCTGCTCAGCATGCCATAGGTGGAAAACCAGAAAGAGGTACTCGATACAGTTGTTGATTAGTCTTCCCCCTCAATGGCTGAAGAGACAGATCCTCCCCATGTTTCTAGAGAAATGTGGGACAGAAAGCTTCCAGTAGATACATTCACACTGGTGACATTTGGCTTTCACTGCCACCTTAGGTTTTAAAAGACATAGTTATGTGTACAGTGTAGCTGTCACTGTAAGGAGTGAGCTGGCATGTGGAAACAGGGAAAACCTTCCTTTGCAAATGGACACACAGGGCAAATAAGGCACAGTTACCATGATAGTACCTTCCCAGTTGAGAATCTCAAGAGGAAATAATATTCAAATGGCCATTTTAGCACTTTGCTTAAGAATCTTTTTAGACTCGTTCTCTCTCTCCTTTTCTTTTCAACCTTTTCCCTTTCATGTGCTGCCCATATCCTGCACCTTCATACAGTCAAATCATCTGACCTGGCCCGGCTGCTGGCTTTACTTAGCCTGCTGAGGGGTCTCATATCAGTGGCAAGGTCAGCAGGTGCTGAAGGCCCTTCCACTTCATCGCTCACCACCTCCTCCTCTGCTTTCTTCACCCCTGGCTCTTCCTGAGGTGCTGGCTGCTCCTCTCCTTGTTCTTCCTCCTCTGCTCTTACCTTCCCCTCTTCCGGTTCCTTTGCTTGTGCATACGATGGTAACCTCTCATCGAATGCCCTGGAGAGATCTTCCAATGGTCCCATCCCAATCTTCTCCTCAAACTCATTGAAGGCTGATGGAAGAGGACTGGGCTCCACCCCTACTTCTGTGAGAGGGAAATAGTGGGACACTGGCTTCTCTTCTTCCAGCAGCTTGTAGCCTTTGGCCTTTGGGATGGAGGAGACTGTGATGGCATGGAGTGGCTTCTCTGGGACCTCCCCAAGCTGTTCCTCTGCTGGTCTTCTCAGAGCCTTCCGAATCCTTTTCAGGATCAAGTGACTGATCTCCACCAGGTTGAGGAAGAGGGACACGGAAGCCACCACCAGCATGAACATGATAAAGATGGTCTTCTCTGTGGGCCTGGAGACAAAACAGTCCACAAGATTGGGACAGGGCCAGCGTCCGCAGCGGTAAAGGGGAAGAATTCGGAAGCCATACAGGAAGTACTGACCCACTATGAATCCTACCTCAAAGAGGGTTTTGAAAATGATGTGGAATATGTAGGTTCTCAGGAGGGTACCCTCCAGGCGAAACTTCTTGGTCCCATCAGGGTTATTGCCTTTGTTTTGGTTGGGAGCCAGGGGCAGCTTTTCTTCATCCACCTCAGCTTGCTGACGCCTCTCAGCTTCCTCCCTCTCTCTCCTTTTCTCCTCCATGCGGACATGGTGCACTGCATGCCCAAAGTACATTAGCGAAGGCGTGGACACGAAAATGATCTGCAGGACCCACAGCCGGATGTGGGAGATGGGGAAGGCCTCATCATAGCAGACATTCTCACAACCAGGTTGCTGGGTGTTGCACACAAAGTCTGACTGTTCATCTCCCCACACTAGCTCAGCAGCTGTTCCCAGGATCAGGATGCGGAATATGAAGAGCACTGTGAGCCAGACTCTCCCGATGACAGTGGATTGCTCGTTCACCTGCTCTAAAATGTTTCCCAAGAAACTCCAGTCACCCATTTCTTACTGTCTAAGGAAACAAAACAAAACAAACAAACAAAACAAAAAAAGAAAAGAGAGAGAATGACCAAAAATTATGCTAAATGTAAAAGACTTCAGGTTTTCCCACTGATTTCTTTTGCTGCTTTCAAACAGTAAGTCTTTCTCTGATGCGATTTGAGAACAGAAAGACAGTGGCTTGCCTGCTTATTTGCCTGCTCACAATGATGTATTAGCAGGAGAAGGGCTGGAAAACTAGATCTAACTGCTTGCTAAATTCTTTCGTCCCTGGATCTAAATGGGCAATTGTTTTTCAGACAGAGACTATATTTAACTCCTTTTCCAGGTAGCAGCCTTCTGTGGCCCCTTGTAGGCTTGGTTGTGTGAGCCTGCTTAGATTTTGTACACGTACAAACACTCACCAGCAGTACAGTAGAACAGATTCATCAGCGTGTGGCTGCAGTGGTTAGAAAAAAAAGAATGAAGCTTTCAAGCACCCAAGCTCTTCTGCACCAGAACCACACACTGATCAAACAGATCTCAAACTGGTGCCCATCTTGCACTTGCACAAGCCTGAATTCTCTCTGGGTTACATGTATGGAATCTACATTAGAAATTGCTATGTGAGGTAAGAATAACAATTGCAATGCCATTACTATGTTAGTAATACTGTGTTCAATAACTGCTATATATACTAGGTTTTTTATTATATAAAACATAATCATTTGGAGTTATTTGGGCTACTCTTTGTGTCCTCTTCTAAAGTCAGTCAGTCAGTCTTCTAAAGTCAGTCAGACTGACATTTTCTCTCTCTAAAATGTCAATGCTGCTGTCTCAGGCTAATGCAGATCTGGAAGCCAGCTACAGATTTCACAGTATCACAGTATAACTAAGATTGGAAGAGACCCCAAGGATCATCGAGTCCAACCTATTGGAAGAGACCCCAAGGATCATCGAGTCCAACCTATTGGAAAGCTAAGAAAGAGCCCATTTTCAAGTAATGCAAGTCACATCTGTCATTCCTGCATGATAAGAAGGCCAGGACGTCATCCTACCTATCTGAAACTTCCTAGTATCTAATTTTAGCCAAGGAAATAAAGAGGAAACGTGTTTTGGATGGGGTAATTTAACACATCACAGCAGTCTAAAGTCTCTGAGGAATGCAGAGTACTACAGCGATCCACAAACACCAACTTGTGGACCATGACAACCGAAACTCATAAAACAGCCATGCACATGGGTCTAGAAGTTAATCTCTTAGATGCTACCACAGTCTATAGTTTCCTAAATGCAGACATGCATACACAAGTGCTGAGAAAAAGAAAGCACAGTCCACAGCATGGAAACTGAGTATCTAAACTTCCCTCCTTCGTCAGGTACCGCTGGGATAGGTTTGTAGCGCGGTGTGTTACGACACACCGGCGCATACCAGCTTGTTTCTGCTACTGTGTGTAGGTATTCACACAGAGACACACCACACAAAACACTGAGGGCTCTGTGGCTCTGGGGAATTTCACACATTTTCAACAAAAATAAACCCCTTCTGATGTCATATTTTCTAAGTCAAGACAGACTCCTTTCCCTTGCCTTCAAACCTTGTAAAATTTCACCCTGGGATACTCCTGTTAGCAAACAGGCAGCAGAATGCGGTCCTTCAGCTTGCACGAACACCTTGCATGCCTAAGCGGCAAATGTGCAATGTAATCACCAAGGAAAATTGCTGCTTTCTCAGTCATTAAAGTTGTGTAAAAGAGTGTGCTAATGTCAACACTTACATTAACAAGTCTAGCAGAAGATTATGCTGTTTACATACACTACCTAAACTGATTTAAACATTCTCTTTCTGCAAAGTGCACACAACAGTTGCCGATCATGTGCAGCTCTGTACAAAACATGGCTACACACAATATAAACTTTGTTGTCCGCCAGCCACCACAGTTAACCCCATCCCTTTCTTTCTCTGGGAGTCACGCTGATATCCACAGCTACCGTATGAACATTTCCACTGCGGCATGCATGAGCAACATTCTAGATGTGGTAAACCTTATTATAGAGAAAACTCACTGTACAAGAGAAGGGAAAATGTTTCCTACCTAACCCCATCAAATGTCTCGCTTGCAGCTTGATACATTTGGTTAAACCCTTCCTGAGATCACTTCCAGACCATCCTCTCTATTTTCTGCAAATGAAGTGATCCAAGGTTGCTCAGACAGTTGCAAGGAGCAATTTTAGGTGAAGATGAGTGGTACAACCAGTTCCAATGTCTAGGATTCCACCTGTAAGCAGACAGCCCCTCAAGTCTCAGAAAAGGTGCAAGCAATTAGTTTAGGTAGTCACCTTTTCCCTTAAATTGCCTAGCATGAGGAAAGAACAGGAGAATGCCTAAGCCCACGCAGAGTCGACAGACTTGTGCTCTTAACTCACGTGGGCTTGTTGCAAGCTCCCACCCTGCACTTCCAGATGCTGCAACCTGAGCACACTACCAGCAAACAAAAGACGGTATAGGTTAAGGATGTTGAGCAAGCAACTTGCCGCTGTGAAAGGCTCCACCGAAGAAATGTGTCCCCCTCCTCTCTTGGCACTCTGCAGGGAAGAGTGAACTTTTGTCTCTCTTCTTCCCTACCCTAAAAGTCCCAATCTTGTCGCACGACTGAACAGATATGACTGAATTGGCTCTGATGGTGGGTTTTAGTTGCCCTGCAATATTTAAGCTCTGAGCCAGACGGCTTTATGAAGTGAGTGACAGTTAGTGACGTGGGAAACAATAGGGAGGAAAAAAAAAATAGAGAAAGAGAGGCAGAGACACAGAGAGGAGAATCCACTGAACATGAAAAGCAGAGGGGGGAGAGGAACAGGCGTCAGGCAGTGAAAACCTAATACATGCATAAATTGGAGTTTGCACAGTTAAGCAGGGACTGAAGCATCTCTGCAGTTCAGCTATGCTTCAGCACAGCTCTCTGTGTGTCCTCACTTGCTGGTCTTTAGGTGTGGCAGGTGAAAAAGGAGTGCCAACATCTCTGATAGTGGCAGAACTAATTGAATTAATTTATTACCCTACTCCCAGCTCTAACAGCCAAGTAAACATTGTTGATCTTCAGCACAGACATGCACTGAGGTACTGGGTCCATGTTTGGCATTGTCAGATACTTTGGCTGCTCTTTAACGCCTTTTACCTGGAAAAGGAAGCAGTATGGGAAAAAGAGATCATCACTCAATATTAATCAAGGCTGAGAAATACCAATTTTGCAACCTCACCTTTCAGTGTCTTAGTTCTGCTCATTTTTCCACCCAGAGCATCTTGCACATGCACATGCAGCAGCAATGTCTAAACCAAACTGTTTTGTTAAGGAGTGTAGCCGAATTCCAGTAGCCCAGCAAACAGGAATGTTACCCCAGGCACACTGACCGACCCTCAGTCATCTGCAAAAATGCTGGAGAGCCCACAGAAGAGAGAAATCCCAGGCTCAGTAATGCATCCACAAGCATAACTAACTGCCCTATAAATTTTGGTTATAAGCCAAAGGTATTCTGAGGTGCTGTTTCTATAGTTTTTCAGTGTGAATGTCTCTGAACATTCTCTTGGTGCTCAGCTCTGAAGGAAAAAGAGGATTACTGGAAGCAAGATCTGCTAAGCAGTGAGAGGGCTGCCAGGCCCATAAAATGATGAAGCAGCAAGAAGCTCTCCTCTTTCTTTATGCAGACTCAACAGTGAATTTAATTCCCCAGAATGGCAATGGGAGACTCTCTGTCTCTAGAAAAGCTGTCATTTGAATGAGACATTATGATATGATGGCCATCAGTGGTTTCAGGCCTCTCTGCAGTGTTTTTGGGCATTTGTGCCCATGTAAGTTCAGAGCCTCATTTCAACAGCTGTCTTCCCAAGCAGCTTTTGTGCTGAGTTGCATAGCCGCAAAGTCCAAAGCACAACTGGAGGCAGAGATGATGTTCTTCAAACTGTATTTCAAAAGAGCTGAAGGATAAGTGAGAGTTGGAACAGGATCACATTTTGCAAGAGGGACCAGTTTGGAGACACAAAAGAAAAATCAATCTCTATGCATGCAGTTGGAATGAAGGTCATATTCAGAACACCATAATGAATCACTCTCTTATAGAGAAGTAGTAGAGATCCACGCATGACATCTTTCAGTCTGTGCTGCATAAAGCATGGCAATGGTCTTCCTGCAGAGAAGACACACAGAGGAGAAGACACAAGTCCCAAGAACACAAAGTGAATGAGAAAAGGCACAGTGTGGTCAACAAAGGAATGAGGAATATTAATGAAAAGAAAGGAATCTCTTTGTTACTTTGTTTTGTAATATGCTATTGAGATAACCTAGGGTTAATACGTGAGTGACTGGTCATCACTGCCACCCTGATACCCTCTTTGGGAAGCAGTAAGAGAGGGAGCACTAAATGACACCACCAGCAGCTAACACCTTTAAAGAGTGTCTGCAAGCTGCTGCATCACAGAGGCCAGATGGTTCCAATGTTAAACTGCCCAGACTGAAACTCTTTTTGGAGAATTCAGCTCTGGCTGAGTGTGCATATCCCTTCCTGGGCCTTATCTCTCTAAGATAACGAGCCAAAACCTAAATCTGGTATGTAACTACATGGCTGTAGTCCATCTCTAAATTACATCCAGCTACTGTCAGAGACATTTCCTATTAACCTTCTCTCTGCCATTTGCAAACGCTATCCAAATATCAAACACTGTCTGGCAACTTGCAGAACAGCTTGCATTTCTGCATCTGATGCAGGGATTCTATTCAAGTTACTGATCATTTGGTCGATATTACCTTCATCTGAATGATCAGGGGGCCTTCTCTGCTATCAGCAAGGTGCAGAGCCTTTAAACCGGGGAGCCACTGACTTTGCTGGGTATTGCTGGGCTTGGGGAAACCACACAGTCCCTTCAACTGGATGCATTTTAAAAAGTTGCCACTGAGCTCTGGACCACATTCTCCAGATCACTGGGGCCTCCTCCCACCAAAGAAGATGGCCACAGAAAATGAGAAAAATTAAGATGAAGACAGCCCGTAAGGAATTCCTCTTGTACTGGGGCTACACAGGGAACTGAATGTTGGAGGTGGAGCTGAAGAGAAGAGGGCAGGGGAGGAGTAAAGCAAGAAGCAGACGATTCTCCCAGACATCAGGGCAATACTGGAAGTCTGGGCTGCCTTTATGACATGAAAGCAATGGCTGTGAAAGAAGGAAGTAGAGACCATAAAACCAAAGGTCTTCTAGCCTGGACCTCGCATGCAGCTTCAGACCTTTGCTGAATCTGCACAAGAACTGCGACACTGACAGCGCCAGACTGATAATGGCCAACACTGCCAATCTGTGTACCTGGTCCTGCATTTGCATTCTCACTGGGCAACCTGTAGAAGTGCTGAGTACTTCCATCTCCAAAAACCAGTTCAAGAAACAGTGGCAGCTAGTGAGAATAACACTGTTACTGACGGTGACTTTTTCCTGCCTGCACAACTTTTCTTGCCTCCAAAGAGCCATCGACATCTCCTGCATTTTAAAATGCTGTTTTCTTTGGAAAGAAGTTTGCCTCATTGCTGACTTCTCATCCTTCAGCTGCTTTGAGGCTCATAACTGACTTTATGTCTCTGGCACTACTGAGACTGTGAAGTCTCCACTGCAACTTGGCCTTTAGCTGAGAGACTACGAGGTCACTTGGGGAATGTGGGATTTTTCATTCCAAACGGATTTCCAACATAGACATGATGTCAGGACAAGGCAGGGCCATGCTATTGAACAGCTCTGTTCATGCATGATAGCAGATTGTGCAATTATATAGTGCACAACCCTAGATAACGATACCCCTCCCTCAAACAAAGTTATCTTCTCCTGATCTGCTTAGCTAGAAAGTGGCACATGCTTCCTGTTCTTCTGCTGAACACACAAACCCTTTGCTCATGAATGAAGCTGAACACTAGACATATTCAGTCTCCCCAGAAGAAGCTGGGAGCTTTACTTGACACTCTTAGACACTTGGTAGACACTACCCAACATACTGAACACCTGCTACCTATTAACACATGTCTTTGTCCAACCTAGAGCCAAAGCAATCTGTCTGATCACTAGGAGCAGAGTCTCCCTGATTTCATCTTCTCTCTGCCACCTACTGGCCTATGAAATCGTTTAAATGTAGCTAGTCCTGGGCAAATCTTGAGGCAGAGCTTGTCATGTCCCCACCATAACAGTAAATGTCATTTGTCCACATTTTAAGGTCAGAGCTCTGAGATTTTTCCAGGACTCTTTCCAGAGCCCTCTGGGCACTCAGGAATATAACTGCTGGGGAATATAGTTTGCTAGGGAACAGCAAACAAGACATAAAGAACAGAGAGGGAGAAAGATGGAAGGTATCATGAAGGAGGGAAGCTGGGTAAGCACGTAACAATTCTCTACTGCTGTCTACACCTACCTGAAGGGAGGTTGTAGCCAGGAGGTGGTTGGTCTCTTCTCACAGGCACCCACCAACAGAACAAGAAGACACAGTCTCAAGCTGTGCCAGGGGAGGTTTAGACTGGATGTTAGGAAGAAGTTCTTCATAGAAAGAGAGACTGGCCACTGGAATGTGCTGGCCAGGGAGGTGGTGGAGTCACCATCACTGGAGGTGTTTAGGAAGAGACTGGATGGGGTGCTTGGTGCCATGGTTTAGTTGATTAGATGGTGTTGGGTGATAGGTTGGACTAGGAGATCTCAAAGTTCTCTTCCAACCTGGTCTATTCTATTCTATTCTATCCTATTCTATCCTATTCTATTCTATTCTATTCCATTCCATTCCATTCCATTCCATTCCATTCCATTCCATTCCATTCTAACAGGAAAGCTTGAATACAAGAACACAGGAGAAGAGGTGAAGGCAGAGTTGGATTTTGCTGAGCTTTGAGTGGAGGACAAATACTTAGGGGAAACATGGTTTTAATTTAAGGGATGGAACAAAACTAGACAATGAATAAAGATAAGCAGGGCAAAAGTGGAATGCCTTTCAATATCTGTTTAACTTAAATGCCATTCTTCTCTGAAAATTACTCTTGTAAGAGGATCTGGGGAATTACAGGCCAGTCAGCCTAACTGTGATACCTAGAAAGATACTGGAACCAATTATGAAACAATCAATTTATAAGTAGCTAAAGGACAATAAGGTGATAAGAAACCAGCAGGGAATTTTGAAGAACAAATCCTGTCAAACCCAGCTATTTTCCTTCTCTGACTAACAGGTCTGATGGATGGGAGGGAAATGGTAGATATAAAATACTTTGACTTCAGTGAGCCATTAGAAAGTGTCTAGATTACAGGCTCCCAGAGCAGCAAGCAGAGTCCCCATGCAGAGGTTGCACCAGTTGAAGTGTTACAATCAAGGGTAATTATCAGGGCTTCACTTTCCCAGCTGGGAGGATCATATCCCTGAAGTTCTGCCTCCAGGGCTGTTCAGTATTTCCTTGTGTGTTTTGGACAACAGACCAGAGGACAAAACCAAAGGGGTGACAGCTGGGCTGGGGGGAGCAGCAGAGCCTTCTGAAGGCAGGGGGTCTGGGGCAATCAGAATTTGAGAGGAACATGAGACGCTGGAGAGCTGGACTGCCCTCTGCAGAGGTGACTGGACCATGATACAGTTCAGGAGAAGTGACTGCACAGGCACCAAACTGGATCATAACCACTTTGGCAGCAGTGCAGCAATGAAAGCGCTGGGTTGGGACCTAATAGGAGTCTGTTAAGTGAGAATCCCCCAGAAAAAAAAGACAAATCCCATACTGAGATGCTTTAAGGGGAGTTTTGTGTATACAGCAAAGGAAGCAATTATTTTGTCCATTTACTCAATACTGCTGAGCTCTCAGCAGGAACAGTGTGTCTGGTTCCAGGCACTACATTTTACAGGAGATGGAGACCATTTGGAGAGCACCCAAAAAAAGAACAACGAAATAATATGAGATTTAAAAAGAAAAAGAAAGAAAAAAGGTGACTTATAAGGAATGGGGGAAATAATTGATTCTTTTTTTTCCCCTCTAAGAAAAGAACAACAGGAGGGGAGGCACAGTAGCAGTCTTCCAGCACATAAACATTTGTTATAGTGGGTGGAGGGACTAAGCAATTGTCCTCTGCATTCACCAGAAGCAGCAGAAGAAATGATCAGCTTAATTTGCAATAAAGATGATCCAGCTAAACACTAGAGAAACACTTGGAAGGGGTTAAGAATAGCAAAGCCCTGCAGCACAGTGCTGGGGGAGGCTGCAGAATCGCAGGAGGATTTCACAAAGAGGTAAACAAATGTGTTAAGGAAGATCTTACCTCAGAAGAGAGAAAAGAATCAAGGGGAGACAGAGGCCTTCTGAGGTCTTGGGCTATACAGTTTTGTGCAGGGTCAAAGACTTAGAGAAATCTCAGGGAAATATTTTCAGGTTTTGAAAAATAAGAAGCATCTTGCTACTGACCCTGAAAACTCAGCCTGGACATCCCAGGTTGTCTACACCACCCAGTGCAACACTGAGCTCAGGAGGTAAGAGCTCCATCTTGGAGCAGGTTGGCCGTGTCAGCAAAGCATTCCACTTAATTTAAGTATCTCCTCTGGAGTGGGGCTAATTAGCTGGGGCTGTGTGAAGCACGGTGGTGCTACGCTGCTTCCCTGGCTGGTGCCAGCTCACCCCAGACTTACCAGAGAGATCTCCACACTATCCCACAAGGAGGGCTGTCCTCAGGGAAGTTTCAGGGGGTCACTGCTCTGTTCTTGGACTTCATTGGTGGCTCTGAATGTGCCACAGAATAGAGGTGTTTGGTCACCACAACCACATTTCAACCAATTTGCTCTTCTGATGGAGTAACTATAAGATGAAATACCTTAGCTTATTTAGAGTGTTTCACCTGGACATGAAAAACAGGGCGCAAGCCGTCCGTGGCACTCCAGTAAGAGCTCTTTGCTCACTCAGCTTCGTGCTGATCTTTTCCAGAGATGCTGATTTTATCTGAGGAATAAGCACCTCCCACTTCGTCCCAGCACCACTGCTGAAGTCGCATCAGCAAAGCAGGCACGGGCGGCAGCCTGTTAGGTGGAGCCTCGGGCTCCCGCAGCCTGAGCCACTAGCGGGCGGTGTTTTGTCATTCATGCGCCTACGGCACTCGGGGAGACCGGGGCGGGGGGTGCCACGGACGAGAAGAGAAGGCACCGTGCCCCCGATTTGCTGCGCCTAAACCCTGCCTTTCTCTTCCCTCATTTCTGAGGCTTTCCCACAGACACAGAACGGAGGCAAAGCAAACACAGGAAAGTGGAGACTGTGCAGTGATAGCTATTGTGAACACAATTTTTTATAGTACTTTTCAATGGTTAAATAGATAGAATACATAGAATAGATGGAGTTAAACTGATGTGATAAAGACACATTTGGTGGCCTTCTATGACAGTGTTGATGGACAAAGAGAAGAGCAACTGATGTCATCTACCTGGACTTGTGCAAAGCATTTGACGCTATCCCTCACAGCATCCTGGTCTCTAAATTGGAAAGACATGGATTTGATGGGTGGGCCACTTGGTGGATAAGGATTTGCCATGTTGATCACACTCAAAGAATCACAGGATACATCCAGTTGGAAGAGATCACAAAGGTCATTCAGTCCATCAACCTATCACTGAAGGGGCAACAATAAACCATGTCCCTGAGTGCCAGGTGCCAGGTCTACATACTGCTTAAACACCTCCAGGGATGGTGACTCCACCACTGCCCTGTGCAGACCATTCCAATGTATGAGAACCCTTTCAATGAAGAAATATTTCCTGATATCCAGCCCAAACCTCCCCTGGTGCAGCTTGAAACCATTTCCTCTTGTCCTGGTGTTTGACACCAAGGAGAAAAGGCTGACCATCTCCTTGCTCCAACTTCCCTTCAGGTAGGTACAGAGAGCAATGAGCCTGCTCTTCTCCAGACTGAACAACCCCAGCTCCCTCAGTTGCTCCTCATAGGTCGTGTGCTTCAGGCTCTTCACAAGCCTCATTGCTCTTCTCTGGACATGCTCCAGCACCTCAATGTCTTTCTTGTAGTGAGGGGCCCAGAACTGAACACAATACTTGAAGTGTGGCCTCACTAGTGCTGAGCACAGGGGGATGATCACCTCCCTATTCCTGCTGGTCACAGTATTTCTAATAAAAGCCAGGATGCCATTGGCTTTCTTGGCCACCTGGGCACATTGCTGACTCATGTTCAGCTGACTGTCAACCAATACCCCCCAGGCCCCACTCTGAGTCGCAACTTTCCAACCACACATCCCCAAGTCTGTAGCTTACCATGGGATTGTCATGCCCCAGTTGGAGGATCTGGCACTTGGCCTTGTTGAATTTCATACAGTTAGCCTTGGACCATCCATCTCACCTCTCCAGATCCCTTTATAAAGATTCCCTATCCTCTAGCAAATCAACACAGCCACACAGCTTGGTGTCATCTGTAGACTTACTGAGGGTAAGATGCAAGGGCCAGCTGCCTGGCTGGACACAGAGGTGGAGCACTTCTGCTAGAGAACATCACTCAAAAGATCTGAGAATATAGGTGGACCATAGACACAAATTTCTGTCTGCAAGTATTCTGAATTGTGGAGCTTCTACCACTATTGAGATCCTCTTCAAAGAACTGGATTAACTGCCATCAGGAGCTGTGAGGTATCAGGCCAGTTTGGAACAGTTTGCTCACAGTCAGTCTGGACTATGTAAAGTGGATCCAGTGAAAGCAGTGACAAGCACCTGATAATACTTCTGGTAATAATTAATTGCCTGCCAGTAAAAGAGGGGCTAATAATAACTCTCAGACTCTTGAGGGGATCTTTATATATTTGTTTTATCAAGACTTTTTGTACAATCTCTCAACATCCTCCAGCACAAGGAGCTGGAAAGGACAAAGCTTCTGAAAGATCTGAACAAGTGACTATGTCTGGAAACATCTCACGTTACCTCACTGTCTATGAGGGTTGCTGCCTTCCTGTTCTGGATGGAGGCTCATTTCCCACTCCTTTCTCCCTTCTTCTGGGCTCTTCTAACACCACTAATGCTTGTTTTGCTGAGAGGTAGCTTCAGGGCTCTTAGGAGTGTTGTCATCACCCACTCTCCATCTTTATCTTCCTGCCTTCGTTTCCACACCATAGAATGACATGGTGGAGGTGCACTATGCATAGGAGTGCCCATGACAAGGAAGTATGGAGGTGAACCAGGAGAAATCATAAGCAGGACAAAGGAGTGATGGGGATGGCAAAATATGCCATTATCTGGTCTCCCAGTCCTGAGGGATGTGTGTACCTGCCATGCACTTTGGCTGACCTCAGCTTCCCATTTCCCACAGCAGAGCATGTTCCCAGCCTCTGTGGGGAGGACATCCGTGGGGACAGTTCCTGTTTCCCTGCCCTTTCAGTCATTTGCCTTCCTGAGCCTGATACGATTGTTTCTTTGGGCACAGTGTAAAAGATGCCAGCAAGGAACGGAAGGCTCTCATGCCTCAGCAATCTATGAAGAAGAAAAGGAGGTTATTGAACTTGGAAGCTGTTGAACAACTTGGAGCTGTTGATCTTCTTGATCAACAGTTGATCTTCCTGATCGAGAAGCTGATCCATCCATAGATAAATCATCCATCCAAAGGTTCTCAGCATTCCCTGAAACAACCTGTCCTCAAACTAATAAGCAGCCAGGTGGTGGGAAGCAGGGAAGCAGGGGCCTGCCATAAAACATAGCTGGTAGGGCTGCTGAAGGGCTTCCAGTTTGGAGAGGCCTCTTGGTTTTTTTCTTCAGGATTTCTGGCAATTATTTGAAGTCCTGTTAATGCATAGTGAATATAGTATATATTTTTTTAAGTGATATGGTTAGAAGTAAGAAAATCATTAAGACTCTTTGGGGCTTCTCTGGCCCTGTGCCAGACATGGCAAAACTTTCAGCCATTATTTCTATGGCAGGTGCCACCTTGGCATAGCAACTGTCATTTACTCTTCCACCTGTCCTGCACTATGAAGTCCCTGTCTTGTTTTATTGATAAACAGTGTCATATTGAACACAGCCATTACCAGCAAAATGCAGCATGGATTTTAATGGCCTGGATTCTCTCCAGTCCCTGAAGCTCTGAAGCGAGCACATGAACTCTAATATCTCTGTTGGCTCCCCTGCTTTGGCCCAGGGTGCAGCTGGTTTGGTTGTTTTCTTATCCCTCTGCTGCATATCAGCTCCAGTGCTGGGTGTCTTCAGCTGCAGCCCTGGCTCTTCCTGTCAAAAGCCTGCCTTGCTTTACAGAGGCATGACACAAAACTAATGTCCATTCTAATGTCCATTTAGCTCTGTTCAGTTGTGACATCCCTTCCCATTTTGCATTCAAGACCACCAGAGAGTGGTGGTGAATGGTGCCACATCCAGCTGGCAGCCAGTCACTGGTGATGTCCCCCAGGGATCAGCGTTGGGCCCAACCCTGTTCAATATCTTTATTGATGAACTAGATGATGGGATTGAGTCCATCATCAGTAAGTTTGCAGATGGCACCAAGCTGGGAGCAGGTGTTGATATGTTAGAGAGTAGGAGAGCTCTGCAGAGGGACCTTGACAGGCTGGACAGATGGGCAGAGTCCAACACGATGGCATTCAACAAGTCCAAGTGCCAGGTGCTGCACTTTGGTCACAACAGCCCCAGGCAGAGCTACAGGCTGGGGTCAGAGTGGCTGGAGAGCAGCCAGGCAGAGAGGCACCTGGGGATACTGGTTGATGGTCGGCTGAACATGAGCCTGCAGTGTGCCCAGGTGGCCAAGAAGGCCAATGGCATCCTGGCCTGCATCAGAAATAGTGTGGCCAGCAGGAGCAGGGAAGAAATTGTGCCCTGTGCTCAGCACTGGTTAGGCCACACCTTGAGTCCTGTGTCCAGTTCTGGAACCCTCAGGAAAGATGTTGAGCTGCTGGAAGGTGTCCAGAGAAGGGCAGCAAGGCTGGGGAGGGGTCTGGAGCACAGCCCTGTGAGGAGAGGCTGAGGGAGCTGGGGTTGCTTAGCCTGGAGAAGAGGAGGCTCAGGGGAGACCTTCTTGCTGAAGGGAGGTTGTAGCCAGGTGGGGGTTGGTCTCTTCTGCCAGGCACCCAGCACCAGAACAAGAGGACACAGTCTCTAGCTGCACCAGGGGAGGTCTAGACTGGATGTGAGGAAGAAGTTCTTCCCAAAAAGAGAGATTGGCCATTGGAATGTGCTGCCCAGGGAGGTGGTGGAGTCACCACCACTGGAGGTGTTTAGGAGGAGACTGGATGGGGTGCTTGGTGCCATGGTTTAGTTGATAAGATGGAGTTGGGTGACAGGTTGGTCTCGATGATCTCAAAGGTCTTTTCCAACCTGGTTTGTTCTCTATTCTATTCTAGTCTAGTCTAATAAATAAATAAATAAGAAAACTTAACTAATCATTGAGAATTGCTTTAGGTTTTTTTTACAAAGCACCAAAATTACACAACACCCCAGGAGTGAAAGAAAAAAACCCACACAACCAGACTTAAAGTGGAAGTGGAGATAGCTTTAAGTAAGTAAAGCACAGGTAACAACTAGTAAGAGAGGAGAAGGTGAATAGGAGAAGACAGGAATGATTAAAAATTATGATGGAATTGAAGGGGGGGAGGGGAAGACTGATAAAGCTATTTTTTAAGAAGTAAATTGACAATAAAATGAGTCCTAACCAGGGTATTGATCTGTTATCAGAGGGAAATGCTAGATTACTCAATAACGCAGACAAGACAAATGAAATCAATAAATGCTTCTATCCTGCTGCTGGGAAAAAGGAAAGTAGATGATGAAGACATTGTTGATGACACGTCTCTTCTCGTAGCAGCTCAGAGGAATTAAGTGCCACCTGCTAAAATAAGGCATTTGAAATCAGCAGGTCTGGATGCTTTGTATTGAATTTCAGCATTTTGTTTTGTTGGGAGGGTTGGTTTGTTGCTACACAGGATGCCTCTGCACTGCTTATTCTGATTTGCTTGCTTGACTAATCTGACAGCCTTCTGTAAAGGCATGACCAAATGGACAGATGAAGGGAGAGCAGTGGATATTGTCTACCTTGGCTTCAGCAAGGCTTTTGATACCGTTTCCCATAACATCCTCACAGCTAAACTCCATAACAGTGGGTTAGATGATTGGACCATGAGGTAGATTGGTAACTGGGTCAACAACAGAGAGTTGTGATCAGTGGCACTGGTCAGTGAGGACTGGGTTAGAGATCCCTTGGATGAAATAGAAGTGCACAAATCCATGGGCCCTGCTGGGGAGTAGCCATGAATTCCCTCAGAGCTGCCTGATGTTGTTACTGTTCCACTCGCCATCATTGTTGAAAGATCATGGAGAACTGGGGAGGTGCCTGTGAACTGGACAAGAGCTCATGTCACTCCAGTCTTCAAAAAGGGCAAGAAGGAATACCCAGGCAACTACAGATCAGTCAGCCTCACCTCCACCCCTGGAAAGGTGGTGGTGCAACTCATTCTGGAGGCTGTCACTAACCACATGAAAGAGGCCAGCATGGATTCACTAAGGGGAAATCTTGCCTAACTAATCTGATAGCCTTCTAAGATGGCATGACCAAGTGGATGGATGAAGGGAGAGCAGTGGATATTGTCTACCTTGACTTCAGCAAGGCTTTTGATACCATCTTCCATAACATCCTCACAGGTAAACTCCATAAAAGTGTGTTAGGTGATTGGACCATGAGGTACATTGGTAACTGGCTCAACAACAGAGAGTTGTGATCAGTGGCACAGAGTCCAGTTGGAAGCCTGTGGGCAGTGGTGCTCCCCAGGGGTAAATACTGGGTTCAGTTTTGTTCAGTATCTTCATCAATGACCTGGCTGAGGGGACTGAGTGTACATTCAGCAGGTTCACGGATGATACAAAACTGGGAGTGGGCTGTGCTGCCATCCAGTGAGGTCTGGACAGGCTGAAGAGCTGACTGAAGGAAAACCTCATGAAGTTCAATAAGGACAAGTGCAGAGTCCTGTGTCTGGAAAGGAATAACACCAGGCTCCAATACAGACTAAGATTTGCCCTGCTGGAAAGCAGCTCCGTGGAGAAAGACCTTGGAATCCCAGTGGACAGCAAGTTCTCCATGGGACAGCAATGTGCCCCTTGGGGGCAAGAGTGCCAACAGCATCCCAGGGTGCATTAAGAAAAGTGTGTCCAGCAAGCCAAGGGAGATGATCCTCCCCCTCTACTCTGCCCTGGTGAGACCACATCTAGAATACTGTGTCCAGTTTTGGGCTCCCTAGTTCAAGAGAGACAGGGATCTGCTGGAGAGCATCCAATGGTGAGCTACAAGGATGATTGTGGGGTTTGAACATCTCTGCTATGAAGAAAGATTGAGAGTCCTGGGGCTATTTAGTCTTGAGAAGAGAAAGCTGAAAGGGGTCTTATCAGTGTCTATAAATATCTGAGGGTCCTCTTCTGTCAAAATTTCCCCATTATGTGTTCCCCATTCAGCAGATTGCAGGGGGAGGGGGAATAGATAAATGCTTTTTTTCTGGTTCAAAAGTCAGCTTGTTTTAATGACTACCTGCTAGCTTGAATAAAGAAGGTACCTCTGTGTCCCCAGACTGGCTTCTCACCTTGATCATATGAAATCTTAGATCTACACATGGATGCTAGTACATGATTTTAGGGGCTTTACTCTGCTGTAGGCCAGCTCCCAAAAATAATTTGTGATCTGAAGTAGTGTCACAAGTGGCCATGTACAGCATCATCCTGAGGATTCTTGCTCATACATTTCAAAAACTGGTCCCATCTATGGGCAATGGCTCATCTCTCAGTCCTGGAAAGATAGCACCTATCTTTGCTATCCATAGAAGGGAAGCCATCTGAAGGACACAGCAAGACCATGGGAGAAGCAGAATGAGAACAGGAAAGAGCACTCACCAGAAAACAAAGCAGTAATGATACTGAGACAACATATGTGCCAAAGGACAGCTGACAGCCAACTTGAACACAGGTCCTGCCTCATTCAAGCTTAATACAGACAATGAATCATAGAATCAATAAGGTTGGAAAAGACCTCAGAGATCACAAAGTCCAACCTGTCACCCAACACCTCATGACTGACTAAACCATGGCTTCAAGTCCAATCATTTTTTAACACCTCCAATGATGGGGACTCCACCACCTCCCTGGGCAGCACATTCCAATGGTCAATTACTCCTTCTGTGATGAACTTTCTCCTCACCTCCAGCCTAAACCTCCCCTGGCACAGCTTGAGACTGTGTCCCCTTGTTCTGGTGCTGGTTGCCTGGGAGAAGAGACCAACCCCCACCTGGCTACAACCTCCCTTCAGGTAGTTGTAGAGGGCAAGGAGGTCACCCCTGAGCCTTCTCTTCTCCAGGCTAAACAACCCCAGCTCACTCAGCTTCTCCTCACAGGGCTGTGCTCAAGGCCTCTCCCCAGCCTTGTTGCCCTTCTCTGGACACCTTCAAGTGTCTCAATGTCCTTCCTAAACTGAGGGGCCCAGAACTGCACACAGGACTCAAGGTGTGGCCTAACCAATGCAGAGTCCAGGGGCACAATGACCTCCCTGCTCCTGCTGGCCACACTATTCCTAATACAGGCCAGGATGCCATTGGCCCTCTTGGCCACCTGGGCACACTGCTGGCTCATGTTTAGGCAGCTGTCAATCAGCACCCCCAGGTCCCTCTCTGTTTGGCAGCTCTCCAGCCACTCTGACCCCAGCCTGTAGCTCTGCATGGGGTTGCTGTGGCCAAAGTGCAGCCCCTGGCACTTGGACTTGTTGAATGCCATCCTGTTCGACTCTGCCCATCTGTCCAGTCGGTCGAGGTCCCTCTGCAGAGCCTTTCCACCCTCTAACTGACCAACATCTGCTCCTAACTTGGTGTCATCTGCAAATTTGCTGATGACTGACCCAACCCCCTCATCCAGATCATCAATGAAGATGTTAAAGAGGATGGGGCCCAGGACTGATCCCTGGGGGACACCACTGGTGACTGGCCGCCAGCTGGATGTGGCACCATTCACCACCACTCTCTGGGCTCGGCCTCCAGCCAGTTCCTAACCCAGCACAGAGTGTTGCTGTCCAAGCCACGAGCTGACAGCTTAGACAGCAGTTTACTGTGGGGGACGGTGTCAAAGGCCTTGCTGAAGTCCAGGTAGACTACATCCACAGCCTCCCCACGTCCACCAGACGGGTCACCTGATCATAGAAGGAGATCAGGTTGGTCAGGCAGGACCTGCCCTTCCTAAACCCATGTTGGCTGGACCCAAGCCCTTGGCCATCCTTCAGGTCCTACCAGTAGAGTTGAATTTAGCTGTAAATGGACTTTACTTGCTTTAATGGGTCTCCCTGATGCCAAAGACTTTAGTCAGCAGTAAATCTCAGGTGTCCAAGGTTGAAATCATTTAATCTCCAGCAAACTAATCCAACTCTGTTACACTCTGTGAATGCATTGCCTATCCTGCCAAAGGATGGAAAACTTCTAACTGTCCTAGAAAACATCTGTCCTGGGAAAAGCAAAGGCTGTCAAGGAATGGATATTGATTTCTTCTTTCCAAGAAAGGCTTGCCTTGGCCAAAAGGCAAGAAAGGGGCAATAAAAGTCTTATTCATGGAACAACAGAACAAAAGGAATGTAATTTTCTGCTACTGCAAGGAAGAGGGCAGGCTCAGGCTGGGACTCCTAGAAGTAGCATTGAAGTTAGTGTTTGCTCCTTAGAGAGACAATAAAACTTCATAGACTGCTATGAAAGGAGCTCTGTGAAAATGCCAAGTGTTTCTGATGATCTAGACCCAACTCTCCCTTTTAGGCAAGATATCTAATGGTGACAAAAGTAAAGATGACTTTATGCAGACCTGTGGAATCCATTGCCACAGACTGAGTCAGAGCCCCCCAAAAAGGCATTTATCCATGGCTCCAGCAGCTGTGTGTTGCAACAGAAAAGAGAACAGGCTTCTATCCAAGCAGGATAAAAGGGAAGGAGTTTCATCTGAGCCGCAGTGTCTTCATGCAGCAGGGACCAAGTGTTGGCTTTGGGTCATTGACTCCACTCCTTTGTAATAAACCCTAGATAAGCAGTCAAGAGCAATGCAGCTTGCCAGAGACAGGGTGGAGTAGAGCAGAGGACACAGAATCACATACAGAATCACAGGCTGTTAGGGGCTGGAAGGGACTTCAAAAGATCATCTAGTCCAATCCCCATGCCAAAGCAGGATCACCTAGAGTAGGTCACACAGGAATGCATCCAGGCAGGGCCTGAATGTCTCCAGAGAAGGAGACTCCACAACATCTCTGGGCAGCCTGTTCCAGTGCTCTGTCACCCTCACAGTGAATATGTTTTTTCTTATGTTCACATGGAACCTCCTATGCTCCAGCTTGCACCCATTGCCCCTTGTCCTGTCATTAGATATCACTGAGAAGAGCCTGGCTCCATCCTCCTGACACTCACCCCTTCATATATTTAGAAACAGTAGAATGGAATGGAATGGAATGGAATGGAATGGAATGGAATGGAATGGAATAGGATAGGATAGGATAGGATAGGATAGGATAGGATAGGATAGGATAGGATAGGATAGGATAGGATAGGATAGGATAGAATTAAGCAGGTTGGAAGAGACCTTCAAGATCACCGCGTCCAACCTATCATCCAACACCATCTAATCAACTAAACCATGCAACCAAGTGCCACATCCACTCTCCTCCTAAACACCTCCAATGATGGCGACTCCACCACCTGCCTGGGCAGCACATTCCAGTGGCAAATCTCTCTCTCTCTCTGTCTGTGAAGAATTTCTTCCTAACATCCAGTCTAAACCTCCCCTGGCACAGCTTGAGACTGTGTCCTCTTGTTCTGGTGCTGCTTGCCTGGGAGAAGAGACCAACCCCCACCTGGCTACAACCTCCCTTCAAGGACTTGGAGAGAGCAAGAAGGTCTCCCCTGAGCCTCCTCTTCTCCAGGCTAAGCAACCCCAGCTCCCTCAGCCTCTCCTCCCAGGGCTGTGCTCCAGACCCCTCCCCAGCTTTGTTGCCCTTCTCTGGACTTGTTCCAGCAGCTCAACATCCTTCCTAAACTGAGGGGCCCAGAACTGGACACAGTACTCAAGGTGTGGCCACCAAGCTAAAGAGACCCAGCTTCTTCAGCCTTTCCTTGTGAGGGAGGTGCTTCACTCCCTTAATCATCCTTGTGGCTCTGTGCTGGACTCTTTCAAGCAGTTCCCTGTCCTTGAACTGAGGGGCCCAGACCTGGACACAATACTTCAGATGCAGCCTCACCAGGGCAGAGGGACAGGAGAACCTCTCTCGACCTACAAACCACCCCCCTTCTAATACACCCCAGGATGCCACTGGCCTGCTTCAGTTCCTTAAAAGAGCCTTCACTTTTACCCCCCACAACTAGGTATCCACACCTCAGTGTGGTCATCTGTGGCCAGAGGCAGTCCCAGTACCACTGGAAATAAACTCAGGGAGTAGGGTCATGGTGTGCTTCTGGAAGGACTTATCAAAGCCAAAAGCAGTGACTGGAGGAAGTCTCCTGGGGCCCAACCGTGCAAGCACGGCGGTCCTGACCGTGTGCTGGCTTGCAGTGATAACATTGTGTGCTGAGGTTGGCAGGCAAGCCAGGTGAAGTCACAAGAGGAAAAGCTTCCCACCCCACACAGCCTCAGTGGTCACATCCACAGCTCCTCACCCACTACCACCCCAATCACACTCCACCCAGATAGCCCTCCTGTGCCACAGTGGACATGCTGCCCTGTCTGGCTTTCTTCCATCATGCTGGAGTAGGGCTGGCTCACAAGTGGCCATTGTGTTTCCTAGGACCTATTGTTACAGCAAGTACCTGCTCATACTAGCCATGCAAAGGCTCAGAGCCTCTGCTGTCACCTATTAATATTGCCCCCAACTCCATCAGCACCAGAGCTCATTTGTCCAGTGCTGTTCTTAGGGGTTTCTTACAGCATGTTGCACCACCAACCCTTCCACTCTTAGCCTCTGCCAAAGTTTATATCTGTGGAGAATAAGGTAAGAAATTAAGCAAAGCCATCATGGGAATCTATTTTTTCACAGAATCACAGAATCAGCCAGGTTGGAAGAGACCTCAGAGATCATCAAGTCCAACCTATTACTTAATATCTAACACCACCTGACAACTAAACCATGGTTTCAAGTGCCATGTTGAATCCATTTATGAACACCTCCAGGGATGGTGACTCCACCACCTCCCTGGGCAGCACATCCCAATGGCAAATTACACTTTCTGGGAAGAGCTTTCTCCTCAACTTGAGCCTAAACCTCCCCTGGCTCATCTTGAGACTGTGTCCTCTTATTCTGGTGCTGCTTGCCTGGGAGAAGAGACCAACCCCCACCTGGCTACAACCTCCCTTCAGGGAGTTGGAGAGAGCAAGAAGGTCTCCCCTGAGCCTCCTCTTCTCCAGGCTAAGCAACCCCAGCTCCCTCAGCCTCTCCACACAGGGCTGTGCTCCAAACCCCTCCCCAGCTTTGTTGCCCTTCTCTGGACACCTTCCAGCAGCTCAACATCTTTCCTAAACTGAGGGACCCAGAAGTGGACACAGGACTCAAGGTGTGGCCTAACCAGTGCTGAGTACAGGGGGCAAATCACCTCCCTGCTCCTGCTGGCCACAGTGTTCCTAATCCAGGCCAGGATGCCATTGGGCTTCTTGGCCACCTGGACACACTGCTGGCTCATGTTCAGCTAGCTGTCAATCAGGACCCCCAGGTCCCTTTCTGCCTGGCTGCTCTCCAGCCACTCTGTCCCTAGCCTGTCACATTGTATGAGGTTATTGTGGCCAAAGTGCAGCACCCAGCACTTGGACTTGCTAAATGCCATCCTATTGGACTCCTTGTTTTTTTGTCTCAGGAATACAGGAGAACAACTGTTCAAGCTTTAAAGCTCTAAACATATGACAAAGGCATAGATGATGGTATGCAAAGGAATGCCTGGCTTGGCAACATTAATCAATTATGATTAATACCTCTTATCACTGAGCAACTCAGTGGACACTAATGATACCTCACTCACTTTGAGACATTATTGCAGCATAATCCAATACAAAGAAGAACCAAACACTGCTGAGTTCAGGTGAGAGGCATGCTTCTAGCTCTTGCCCTCTTCTCCCAGCAATGATGGGAGCACACTGCGATGGGTTAGGAACTGGCTGGAGGGCCGAGCCCAGAGAGTGGTGGTGAATGGTGCCACAGCCAGCTGGCAGCCAGGCACCAGTGGTGTGCCCCAGGGATCAGTGCTGGGCCCCATGCTCTTTAACATCTTCATTGATGATCTGGATGAGGGCATTGAGTCCATCAGCAGTAAATTTGCTGATAACACCAAGCTGGGGGCAGAAGTTGATCTGCTGGAGGGTAGAGAGGCTCTGCAGAGGGACCTCGACAGGCTGGACAGATGGGCAGAGTCCAACGGCATGAGATTGAACACATCCAAGTGCCGGGTTCTGCACATTGGCCACAGCAACCCCAGGCAGTGCTACAGGCTGGGGTCAGAGTGGCTGAGAGCAGTCAGGTAGAGAGGGACCTGGGGGTGCTGGTTGATGGTAGGCTGAACATGAGCCTGCAGTGTGCCCAGGCAGCCAAGAGGGCCAATGGCCTCCTGGCCTGCATCAGGAACAGTGTGGCCAGCAGGAGCAGGGAGGTCATTCTGCCCCTGTACACTGCACTGGTTAGGCCACACCTTGAGTCCTGTGTCCAGTTCTGGGCCCCTCAGTTTAGGAAGGAGGTTGACTTGCTGGAGCTGGTCCAGAGAAGGGCAATGAAGTTGGTGAGGGGTTTGGAACACAGCCCTGTGAGGAGAGGCTGAGGGAGCTGGGGTTGCTTAGCCTGGAGAAGAGGAGGAGACTCAGGGGTGACCTTATTGCTGTCTACAACTACCTGAAGGGGGGTTGTAGTCAGGCAGAGGTTGGTCTCTTCTCCCAGGCAACCAGTACCAGAACAAGAGGACACAGTCTCAGGCTGTGCCAGGGGAGGTTTAGGCTGGAGGTTAGGAGGAAGTTTTACACAGAGAGAGTGATTGCCCATTGGAATGGGCTGCCCAAGGAGGTGGTGGAGTCACCATCATTGGAGGTGTTCAGGAGGAGACTTGACAGGATGCTTGGTTGCATGGTTTAGTTGGTTGGATGGTGTTGGATGATAGGTTGGACACAATGATCTTGAAGGTCTCTTCCAACCTGTCTACAGCCTCCCTTCAGGTAGTTGTAGAGAGTAATAAGGTCTCCCCTGAGCCTCCTCTTCTCCAGGCTAAGCAACCCCAGCTCCCTCAGTCTCTCCTCATAGGGCTGTGTTCCAAACCCCTCACCAACTTTGTTGCCCTTCTCTGGACTCATTCCAGCAAGTCAACCTCCTTCCTAAACTGAGGAGCCCAGAATTGGACACAGGACTCAAGGTGTGGCCTGACCAGTGCAGTGTACAGGGGCAGAATGACCTCCCTGCTCCTGCTGGCCACACTGTTCCTGATGCAGGCCAGGATGCCATTGGCCCTCCTGGCTGCCTGGGCACACTGCAGGCTCATGTTCAGCCTACCATCGACCAGCACCCCCAGGTCCCTCTCTGCCTGGCTGCTCTCCAGCCACTCTGACCCCAGCCTGTAGCTCTGCCTGGGGTTGCTGTGGCCAATGTGCAGAACCTGGCACTTGGATGTGTTCAATCTCCTGCCCTTGGACTCTGCCCATCTGTCCAGCCTGTCGAGGTCCCTCTGCAGAGCCTCTCTACCCTCCAGCAGATCAACTCCTGCCCCCAGCTTGGTGTTGTCAGGAAATTTACTGCTGATGGACTCAATGCCCTCATCCAGATCATCAATAAAGATGTTAAAGAGCGATAGACCACAGAAAGTTTGTTCCCCATGTAAATATATCCAGACACTGGAAAAGCCTTCAGCTTCCCCTTTTCCCTTTTCAACCTCTTCCACTGGAAGGCACACTTGTAATTCTTCAACATCCTCAAGCAAAGTTCTCCCATCCAGGAACCACCAACAAAAGCACTAACCAGAGCACATGGGAAGTGAGTGTGTTAGTGCTCAATGGCACGTGTTTAGCCACGCCTGGAACAATTCATCTTGACGTTCCTTACCGCAAGCTGTGTGAGTTACCCCAGCCACAGCATCATCCTGGAAGTTTGTCATCAGCCAGAGAGCTGCACCAGCCCCCACTTCTTCCCTGTTCCTGCTTCCCAAGACAAACTTGCCAGCTGGTAGGCATGGCCTGTATTGCTTACTCTTTGACATGTGACTTTCAGCAGCTGATGTTATGCTTGGCCCCATCTTTCTGAGCGACCCAGACCATCACAGTAATGCTTTTTGGTTTTTTGCTTGCTTGCTGTTTTTTGAGTCATTCCTACTGATCAATGTCTATTTTGCTGTCTTTTAGATTGTCAATAGTAGAGTTCATTAGTGCACAGCCACAAATGACTAACTTTACAAGGCATAATCCCCCCTTGCAATTAATTACACATCTCCAGCCATTCGAAGGAGCGACTTGTTTCCTGTAAGGGTTTAGTGACTGCACTGCAAGAAAAGAAACCAAAACTCAGCAACAACAAAAAAATCCCTAAAAGCACTGTGCCTGCACTATCTATTGCTGGCTCAGTCTGCTTTGTGTAGTTTTATTTTGAGTGCTGTAAGGTACAGTTACCATTTGATATGAAGGGTCTTCAAGTGGGCCTCCAATTAAGAACAGTAGGTTTCCTCTCTGGCTGGGACTAAAGCAAGCTTACATACATGCTTAACTTCATCTTGTGTCAGAGGAGCTAGTCTCAATGCACACTAAAATACAGGCTTTCTGGTTTTGCAGGACTGGGCACCAGGAAGATGCACAGCATGCAGCAAGGGAGGTGAAACAGGAGGTTAGGCAGCCGAAGCTTTTCTTTATGCTGTCGTGAATACAAACTTCTTCTCACATCTTCTTTTCAGTTGTTAAATACACAAATACAGCCTTGCATTCCCATGCCTGGTTGCCTCAGGGGCAGTACACACATTGCACAAATTGCAAATAAGCAAATATATGGATTCCCTGATGCCAAGGGAGTTTTGAAGACTAACTATTTACCCCCTAATTATACCAACACTGGTTGGCTAATGAATGAGGTGAGGTAACACCCTTGGCTGGTAATATTTGGGATGCAAAAAAAGTAGGTTATTCCATCCCAGGGAGGTGAAGGCCTCATGGTTCTGGCATCTTTACTCTGCAGGTTTCCCATCTGGGACAGAATCCCAGTATTCTGTATCTGCAGGAATGTCTGATCTTTTCAGATTTATTGGAGGACCAATGTGGAAGAAGGTATGAAATCCAATGGCTTTGCTCAGTGTAAACTAAGGGTCCAAGTGACACAGATCCTTCCTGAAGAGGCACTTTCCCCCACTGTCATATCTGACTAATGTGAAAACCACTGACCTCTTAGAAGATTTCACTTTAGCTATGAGGAACACTTTGTTTTCCTGCATCATCCAAGTGATGGTTGGATGCGATGATCTTGATGGTCTCTTCCATCCATGGTTTATTCTATGGTTTATTCTATGTATGGCTTGCCCATCTGTGTCAGACCACACACCAGAGAGGAAGCTAGCACACTCCAGGTGGCTAAGGTTTGGTGTTTCTGACTGGGAGCAGAGACTTGATTCTAGGGTGAAACTGTTAGTCATTGCTGTGAGGAAACACCAGGCCTTGCAATGTCCTATTGGATATTAAACTTGTAGTAACCCTCACCATAGTCTCTTGACTAGGACCAGGAAACACAGAGCAGCGTCTTACAAGCACTTCCTGCGTGCTCAGCACCCCAAGATGATAGCCACATTAAGCATTTTCACACAAAAAGCCTAAATGCCAAAAAGGGCTTCAGAGCTGGGACCATGACTACTGCATATGGAACTTGCCCTGTGATCCATGAAGTGAAATAGCAAATACATTCCTTTGCTCCTACCTTCCTTCACATTACTTTTGGGAATACACACCCAGAGATCTGATACAGAGGATCCAGACCATGCTAGACCCACAGCACCTCCCTGACACACACACCCCAGATTATAACAGTGTCACAGTATAACCAAGGTTGGAAGAGACCCCAAGGATCATCAAGTCCAACCTCTTCCAACAGACCTCACAACTAGACCATGGCATCAAGTGCCACGTCCAATCTCCCCTTGAACACCTCCAGGGACGGTGACTCCACCACCTCCCTGGGCAGCACATCCCAATGACGAACGACTCGCTCAGTGAAGAACTTTCTCCTCACCTCGAGTCTAAACCTCCCCTGGCACAGCTTGAGACTGTGTCCCCTTGTTCTGGTGCTGGTTGCCTGGGAGAAGAGACCAACCCCCTCCTGTCTACAATCACCTTTCAGGTAGTTGTAGAGGGCAATGAGGTCACCCCTGATCCTTCTCTTCTCCAGGCTAAACAACCCCAGCTCCCTCAGCCTCTCCTCACAGGGCTGTGCTCAAGGCCTCTCCCCAGCCTTGTTGCCCTTCTCTGGACACCTTCAAGTGTCTCAATGTCCTTCTTAAACTGAGGGGCCCAGAACTAGACACAGGACTCAAGGTGTGGCCTAACCAATGCAGAGTCCAGGGGCACAATGACCTCCCTGCTCCTGCTGGCCACACTATTCCTGATGCAGGCCAGGATGCCATTGGCTCTCTTGGCCACCTGGGCACACTGCTGGCTCACATTTAGGTGGCTGTCAATCAGCACCCCCAGGTCCCTCTCTGCCTGGCTGCTCTCAGCCACTCTGACCCCAGCCTGTAGCTCTGCATGGGGTTGCCGTGGCCAAAGTGCAGCACCTGGCACTTGGACTTGTTAAATGCCATCCTGTTGGACTCTGCCCATCTGTCCAGCCGGTCGAGGTCCCTCTGCAGAGCCTTTCCACCCTCTAACTGACTAACATCCGTTCCCAGCTTGATGTCATCTGCAAACTTGCTGATGACTGACTCAACCCCCTCATCCAGATCATCAATGAAGATGTTAAAGAGGATGGGGCCCAGCACTGATCCCTGGGGGACGCCACTGGTGACTGGCCGCCAGCTGGTTGTGGCATCATTCACCACCACTCTCTGGGCTCGGCCCTCCAGCAATTCAGAATAATTATCTAGGTGATTAATTCTGCTTTCAATGCATTTGGAGAGATCAGCAGGACTTGGAGACACATAATTTGTGTGCTTGCCCCCAGAGACCCTTACTCTAGCTAGCTGGAAAAATACAGTATTTAGGGCACGCATTCAATGTGACACCTGTTGTACAAAACATTGCCAATATCTCACTCACCTTTCCCTAATTGTTTTATTCCTCCTTCCATCTTTCTTTTCTGTATCCTTCTGCTTCAGCTTGAGTGGGTTTTCATTTCTACTTTACCCCATGACTCTATCTTCAACACCATCTTCTTGGATGACCCACAATAGTAGCACAAGGCACTTCTGCCCCCCAACTGATGGGCTTCATCTCCACCACAAAAGTATATCACAGGAGTATTAGTCCTGTATGGAAGATCATGAGCCAGCAGTGTGCCCAGGTGGCCAAGAAGGCCAATGGCATCCTGGCCTGCATCAGGAACAGTGTGGCCAGCAGGAGCAGGGAAGTCATTTTGCCCTGTACTCAGCACTGGTTAGGCCACACCTTGAGTACTGTGTCCAGTTCTGGGCCCCTCAGTTTAAATTGAGGGACTTCAAAGGACATTGAGACACTTGAATATGTCCAGAGAAGGGCAATGAGGCTGGGAGAAGGCCTTGAGCACAGCCCTGTGAGGAAAGGCTGAGGGAGCTGGGGGTGCTTAGCCCGGGGAAGAGGAGGCTCAGGGGAGACCTCATTGCTGTCTACAACTACCTGAAGGGGGATTGTAGCTAGGAGGGAGTTGGTCTCTTCTCCCAGGCAACCAGCACCAGAACAAGGGGACACAGCCTCAAGCTGCAACCAGGGGAAGTTTAGGCTGGAGGTGAGGAGAAAGTTCTTTACTGAGAGAGTCATTTGCCATTGGAATGTGCTGCCCAGGGAGGTGGTGGAGTCATCATCACTGGAGGTGTTCAAGAAGGGATTGGACATGGCACTTGGTGCCATGGTTTAATCATGAGGTCTGTGGTGACAGGTTGGACTTGATGATCTTTGAGGTCTCTTCCAACCTTGGTGATACTGTGGTAAGACATCTGCTGATTACTCTTAGATCCTTATTGCTTCATACAAGAAAATCCTGTTTATAGCCTGGAGCCTGAAAAGACTTCTGGAATTTGAAATGCTTTCTCCCTTCCATTTTAAGGGCAAGCAGCTGAAGAGACCAAGAATCTTTGCCTTCCAGATATCGACTTTACCTTTACATCCTGCAACTCAGCAAATGTGCTATCATATATCCCAGTGTTTACCCAGCCTGTGCAACCCGATAGGCCACCTATATTGCAGGGGGAGATTAACATCTAAGAATGAATGGGAGGTAACCTTCCACACAGCCAAGATATATTTTTGGAAGGGAAAGGCAAGATCAGAAAGGCTTACTAAACTCTTTGATCACTTAAGTTTCTGCTTACCAAATGACTACCAGTATCCTTTCCATAAACCCATTTATTCTTAGCTACATGAATTCCCATCCCAGTTTCTACAACATTAACATCTGCTCCTAAACGACATCTCTCCTCTCAGCTACATCATTCTCCCTCAGCAGTTCAAGTAACCCATTTCTCAAGTGTTCTTCTTGTTTCTGATTGAAGACACATCATGCATCTTGCTTGCTGCACCCTTCTCTCAGCTTCCACAGTATCCCAATCGCTTGGCAGGAGCTGCGAGTAGGACAGAGTTTGCAAACTGCTACTTCTAAGTTCCCCACAAGAAAAGGCAAAAAAGAGAGCATCTACTTAATTAATTGCTCATAGCTTCTCTCATTCCCTGTCAGTTGCCATGTTCACATTTGCTGCAGCTAACTCATCTCATTTCTAGCCAAGCACAGCAGGAGCTGAAGAAATCTAAGTCTAGCAGACTTACAATATCAGAAGTACTCCCCCGCTTCGCTTTCATTATCTCCATCACCTATTTTATTTTCTCCATTCCCTTTTTCTTCTCCCCCTTTCATTTTTTGTTGGCATGTTGTAGGCTAAGGGAAATCAAGAGGTAATTGGTATAACCATGAAGAAAAGTCCTCCAGAGGCTAGAGAGTCCCAGCAGGACAGGCAGCTCATCCCAGGATGTTGTAATCTGTTAGTCTGTTCTGGATGAAGAACTGAGCCTGGATGTGGATGTGTTCCTTTTGCCTGGATACCTCTGGTATCTATATATATTTGTGAATAGAATTTCCATTTAAACTTCCAATCCAGTGTCATTTTTACTCCTTGGGAAAGGGGTAAAATATCCTTTCTGTCCTCTTGCACTGGCCAGCTCATGGCTCAAAACTAGGATCACAGTATCACAGTATCACAGTAACTAAGGTTGGAAGAGACCCCAAGGATCATCAAGTCCAACCTGTTCCAACAGACCTCACAACTAGACCATGGCACCAAGTGCCACGTCCAATCTCCCCTTGAACACCTCCAGGGACGGTGACTCCACCACCTCCCTGGGCAGCACATTCCAATGACGACCGACTCGCTCAGTGAAGAACTTTCTCCTCACCTCGAGTCTAAACCTCCCCTGGCACAGCTTGAGACTGTGTCCCCTTGTTCTGGTGCTGGTTGCCTGGGAGAAGAGACCAACCCCTTCCTGTCTACAACCTCCCTTCAGGTAGTTGTAGAGGGCAATGAGGTCACCCCTGAGCCTCCTCTTCTCCAGGCTAAACAACCCCAGCTCCCTCAGCCTCTCCTCACAGGGCTGTGCTCAAGGCCTCTCCCCAGCCTTGTTGCCCTTCTCTGGACACATTCAAGTGTCTCAATGTCCTTCTTAAACTGAGGGGCCCAGAACTGGACACAGTGCTCAAGGTGTGGCCTAACCAATGCAGAGTCCAGGGGCACAATGACCTCCCTGCTCCTGCTGGCCACACTATTCCTAATACAGGCCAGGATGCCATTGGCCCTCTTGGCCACCTGGGCACACTGCTGGCTCATGTTTAGGCAGGTGTCAATCAGCACCCCCAGGCCCCTCTCTGCTTGGCAGCTCTCCATGTAGCATCATGTAGGATGTAGCATCATGAACTGTTACACTAGGTCCGCAGCAAACACCAGCTGGTTAGTGCTGAGTGTAGGAGCAGCTCAGCTAGTGGTTTACATCTCATTGCTGCACACTGGACTACACTTAGATGGTGTTGTGGTTTGAGCCTTAACTGGAGTTTAAGAGCTCAGATGGTAGCAAGGAACCACGAAATCCTCCCCCTGTCCCAGGAGAGACTGGAGGTCGATCTACCAAAAAACAATCTGGAGTTGGTTTGGAAGCAGGAGAAGTAAACTTTTTAACTCTATATATATGAAGAACAGGGAGGATTTGCATATTTATATATGTATTTACATCTTTTTATATATATATGTGTGTATATATATATATCAATAACAGGGAGGATTTACAAGGGTAAGGAATGAGGATGAATAGGGAAATAAACAAAACCAAATGTGGATGGCCTTGTATCTCCCTCAGTGCATGTGGATTTCAGTCCTCTAGAGAAGCGAGGACGTGGCAGGGAGAAGATCAGGCCAGACCACATGGCAGAACCAGGAGGCCAGCAGCAGCTGTTGATCCTTTCAAGCAGGCAAGGCAGGAGCAAAGAGCCAGATGGCTGCAGAGTCTTCCTTTGTATAGGCTTGCTGGACAGGAAGGGGGAGTGGAATAGACCACCTTCGACCCAGGGGACCCCTCCTCCTGGGAGGGGGAAATCAAGTCCCTCTCTGTTCACCTGGATCAGGTTTCTTTTGTCCCCTGGGGAAGCAGGGGTCTCACAGCCCTCCCCCAGGGTGGGTGTAACTCGGCACAGATGGCTACACAGAGTGTCTCAGAAGAGCACTAGCAGATACCAGCACTCTTAAGGAACACCATGTAGATGTCCATGGGAAAACATTGTCCAGAGGCATGCCTTCAGGAGGGTGCAGCTGCCTCACACTTATCTGTAGCAGGGTGTCCTGAGTTAACAGTCTGGTCTCACTAGCCACCCCCATCACACACAGAAGGGAAGGACAGTAACACAAAAAAATATCTCTGGGTAGAGGTAAGGAGTTAATGAGATGATATACAGTGACTTTAGCCTATTGTCACAGAAAAGCAGCAGCAGAAGCCAAGCCAGAGATAAAATGGTTCCTCCCACCCCGAGCACACAGCAGCCAGCCCAGCAGAAAGAAAGAACAACCCAACACCAGAAACTGGAAGCAGCAATTGGAAACAGGACATCTATCATCATACAAGCTGAACTTCCAGCCCCCTGATAACTCCCTGCAGCCAGCATCTCCATTTTAAAGCTGGTATTGAATAATCATCTCCAAATTCAACTGGCCAAACCCATGACATTATGCATCCCTTATTCTATCCCATGCCCAGCAGCAATTAACATCGTATGTCATTCACTGCCCATTCTCACTCAGAATGAGATCTCCTTGCTGTATGCAGCAGACTTCTCACTGCAGCTGCTCCGGAGCTCCACCCTGTTCTAGTACCGTCTGGATCAGCCCATGATCAGTTCAAATGGCAGGGCTGTGTTTCCCCACCCAGGGCAGTCAATTCCAGGTCTACTGGACACCTCTTCAAGCAAAAGCAATCTGTGGCCTGCATTCTAGTGCTCTGCTTCCAATACATCCAGATGCTGTGATCCACCTGTCGCACCAGAAATACAGATGGGTTCCACTTGTTGTCATTTGATGGCATCAGAGTACACTGAGCCAGCAGCTGCTAAAGCTTTATACTCTCATAGGTTAAATTTACCAATCTATTGGATCCATACAGTTCAATAAACCCAGCTGTCCATCTCCTCCATCTGGTTGGAGGTCGGGCCCCTCTAATTCTGACTGGAATCACATCTTGTGAAGATGCTTTGGAAGTCCCTTCAGCAGTATCAGTTTGTCTGCTATTTTGGGGCAATTTTCCACTAAACACTGGGACAGAGTTTTTCTGGGGAGAATTTCCTTGTAATTTACAGACTTGTGCAGCTAGGACTGAAGTGAGTATTCTGTCCCACTTCCTTATGTCTTCCCCATGGTCACCTAAATAAAACCACAGGGTACACCGTGATGCTTACCTCCCAGATTCTCTCACTTGGACAGGGAGGCACCTGCTCCTCGTGGCTGAAACATGGGGCCATACAGGATGGGAACAGGACATGTTCTTTTTGAGTTTATGGACTTCCCAGGAGAGTTCCATCAAAGCTGAAACACAGGCCTGGACAGACCTCCCTCATATTGTCAGACCCTGGCAGTCATTTCATTCACCATTCACCTTTAGTTTAACCACCTCTGATTCTTGTTCTTGTGATGACCCTGATTCATCCTCATCCTTCACAAGGTGAACTCATCTCCTTGTGTATTTCTTTTTCCATATGGGGGTGAGAGGTACTGGCACAGGCTGGTTCTCTGGTACAGTTGCCATGCCTGCTATTGGGTTCTGAGTAGCCACGGTGCCTACCAGTCTGTCTGTATGTCAAGAGACCTTCTCTTGCCCCTGAGTGCTCTGAACAGTGATGAGAAGGGCCCAATAGGCATTGGCCAAGCCCCAACACATCGCAGTGATTTCTGCCTCTCAGCAGCTATGGGATGACAATAGACTTTCACCAAATATTTTACCAGTTTGTCAGGATTTTGCACTTCTTATGGGGTGAAATTCCCAGAAACCAGAGATGACCACTGTCCTAGGCACTTACCCATACTCCCCACACACCCTGCCACTCATAATTATCTATCCTGGGGGTAGATCTCCAGCTGGTATTCTTGGGAAAGACCTGTATTACTGTGGACAAGACCTGGCCCATCAGCTGGGTGAGATTACATCTAAACCAAGTGGCTAGTGGAATCACCATATCATAACATGCCAGTAACCATCACAGCCACATGATAGCATTAATCCAGTCCCTAAGGTGATAAGCACCATCGGGCAGAGCACATCAAGCACAAGTACATGAGGTTTTGTGTAACATAACCAGGGCCAAGGCCCAGCACACTGGCCCCAGCCACCCCCAGCATACCACAGAAAGAAAAGGACAAAAGAAAAACAAACATATACACAACTCTTTTAACAAGGCTTAATTAAACCCTTGCATTATCTCAATCCCTTTTGTGCTGCTGCCTGGCTTTCCAAAATCAACTTTCTTGGTTAAGACAGCCCACCCTTCAAGCCACAAGCTGAGACACCAAACACAGGCACCCCCTCACACTGAGATGGGAGGGATAGTGACACCAAAAAAAACCCCTCTGTGTTGAGATAAGGAGTTTAATGAAATGATAGGATGGACATTTACCTTAACCTGTTTCACAGAAAAGCAGAAGCAGCAGCAGATGCCAGCAATAAAACAGTCACCCCCACACACACACCCCAAGCATGCAGCAGCCAGCCCTGCAGAAAGGACCAACACCCCAAAACTGGAAACTGGAAGCAGTAACTGGAAACAGAAAGCCTCTCATGTCACAGCCCAAACTACAAGCTCCATGATACTTTGCTCCAGCCAGAACTTAGAATCATAGAATTGTACAATCAATAAGGTTGGAAAAGACCTCAGAGATCATCAAGTCCAACCTATCACCCAGCACCTCATGACTAACTAAACCATGGCACCAAGTGCCACGTCCAATCCCCTCTTCTCCAGGCTAAGCAACCCCAGCTCCCTCAGCCTCTCCTCACAGGGCTGTGCTCAAGGCCTCTCACCAGCCTTGTTGCCCTTCTCTGGACACCTTCAAGTGTCTCAATGTCCTTCTTAAATTGAGGGGCCCAGGAACTGGATAGGAACTGTGGCCTAACCAGTGCTGAGTACAGTGGCAGAATGACTTCCCTGCTCCTGCTGGCCACACTATTTGTGATGCAGGCCAGGATGGCATTGGCCTTCTTGGCCACCTGGGCACACTGCTGGCTCATGTTCAGCCAGCTCTCAACCACTACCCCCAGGTCCCTTTCTGCCTGGCTGTTCTCAGCCACTCTGACCCCAGCCTGTAGCACTGCATGGGGTTGTTGTGACCAAAGTGCAGAACCCAGCACTTGGGACTTGTTGAATGCCATCATGTTTGGCTCTGCCCATCTGTCCAGCCTGTCAGGGTCCCTCTGCAGAGCCCTTCTACCCTCTAACAGATCAACTCCTGCTCCCAACTTGGTGTCATCTGCAAACTTACTAATGGTAGACTCAACCCCCTCATCCAGATCATCAATAAAGATACTGAACAGGATGGGGCCCAAACTTTCATTTTGAAGCTGGCATGACATCAGCATGGTATTGATTATTCATCAGCAAATTGGCCAAACCCATGACACAGGTTTATCCATCTCAAAACAGGACTCATCATTTTTTCTGTCTTTCCTGTTCTAAGCATACAGTGCAGGGGCTTCTGGTCAAAAAGCACTCCAGAATGAAACCTTAGTAAGTCAGGCTGGTGGTGATGTGGCCCAGTAGGCCACTGTGGGAATGAACATGGGGGGGGAAATAAAGAAAGAAGCCAAGTTCAACTCTTTCTCTGTTTGACCTCAAGTGTCTTGGGCAAATGGCCCTGCCTTTCAGGCTACAGCATGTTCTAGGATGAAATTCACTCACATCTGACAAGAACACTCCTTGAAATGTCAAAGAACAATACCTAGACAGCTAGATAAAATGCAGATGTAGATCTCAGTCTTATATGGGCAGGTTACAAGAGGGGCAAAAAAGAAGAACAGTGCCACTCTTTACCACCAGGGCATTTCAGCCTAATATTACATACACTTCATGTCATATGCTCTGCTGATCCACTGAGCAATCTTCAACATCATGGCTGCCTCCATCTCGACAAACAGCAGACTCCACTGGTGAGTGGGCTAGGTGTTGTTTCCCATCTGCCATGAAGATAAGGAAGTTAAATTTGGTCATTTACCTGCTGGTCTTAGACCTGGCTGCAACACTTACTGTCTCCACTAGCTCTGTATTGTGCACCAACTGATCTGGTGTGCCCTCTCTGAAAACCTGTATGAGATCAGGCTCTGACAGAGAGATAGGAAGAAGGACAGCTTGATTATGGATCCCAGTGGACTGAAGCAGAAACCAGATACCAAGTTTCTAAGGCTGTCACCAAAAGCAGACTTTGGGGACAATACTGACAGGTACCACAGACTTCCATTGTGAGGTGGCAGTGCAGGGCATCTAAGGACCGGACTCAGGAGCTAACAGTGAGTGCCCTGTGGGACACTGGTGCACAAATACCTCAAGAATGAATATTGTGTAACTCTTAGGTTAATAGCTGTGTAACTCATAGGTGGGCAGATAATCAGAACCCATGTCAAGGGGAATCTGGTGTTTGCTGTCTTCAAGGTGTTATGCTCCTATTCCTGCCTAGCATGAACAGGGTCAGGGTTAACAATAAATATTGAAGTGCTGGAAAAGACATTTTGAAGGCTTGGAAAGAGGCATAAAATTGAGTAGATGGAATGGAATGGAATGGAATGGAATGGAATGGAATGGAATGGAATGGAATGGAATGGAATGGAATGGAATGGAATGGAATTTAATAGAATAGAATAGAATAGAATAGAATAGAATAGAATAGAATAGAATAGAATAGAATAGAATAGAATAGAATAGAATAGAATAGAATAGACCAGATGTGGAATGAGTCCATAAGTGGTTAAGCAACACTCAGGAGGATGGCAAGTGTGAGACAGCCATGAACTGGGGACAAAGACAGTCCACATGAGAAACTGAAACCTGATGGAGAAGCCACAGAAGTAACATGAGCTGAAAAATGGCCAGGGTAAGGCAGCAGGTCCTGGGAAACAGAAGGCTGGGAACTGCAGCACTGCAGTAACTGAGGACAACTGAGCTTTTTGCTAAGACAGAGTAGGCAAAAAGTCAGGGTTTAGAGGAAAAACTTGTGAGATTTGACAGGTCCATATGCAAGACAGAGCTTGGATATAGGAAAATGTGCTATAATCTGGATGTCATTGTCAGGGAGAGCAGCGAAAGTGCTGGGGATGATGAAGAGAAGTGGTCTTGGGAAAAGGCCCAGATTTCCCACAAATCAAGTTCCAGATGTTGGTAAGGGGTGATGGAAGCTTGGAGAAATGAGGAGATGCTGGAACGAAGAGATGGTAGGACAAGATGTTGGACAGAAACAAGGGAAAGAGAGCAGAGGGGGAGAACAGTTCAAAAGCATAGGAGAGATCAAAGCTGGTGGGGAAAACAAAAGAAAAAGGGAAACTCTTACAGGTGGCTAGGGCAACACTAGATACTCCTGTGAGAACATTTGAGATTCTGATACTGAAAATAAGCTTCAAGGTATCCAAGCAAGTATGGGAGAGGAAGAACTTGGCAAGGATAATGTGCATACGGGGAACACAGGAAGAGTTTGCTCTAGTCTGCAAGTTTGCAGCATGTGGAAGTGATTAGAGGCATGATTACAAGGCTAGCACTATGTAAGAGCCTTAGGATCATAACAACCAATGAATAACATAGTGTAGAGGAGACATGGGATGATAACAGCCAATGAATAACGCAGTGTAGAGGAGACATAGGATGGTAACAGCCAATGAATAACGCAGTATAGAGGAGACATGGGATGGTAACAGCCAATGAATAACACAGTATAGAGGAGACATGGGATGGTAACAGCCAATGAATAACGCAGTGTAGAGGAGACATAGGATGGTAACAGCCAATGAATAACACAGTATAGAGGAGACATGGGATGGTAACAGCCAATGAATAACGCAGTATAGAGGAGACACAGGATAATAACAGCCAATGAATAACGCAGTGTAGAGGAGACATAGAATGATAACAGCCAATGAATAACGCAGTATAGAGGAGACACAGGATAATAACAGCCAATGAATAACATACCCAAGGAAAATACAAGAGAGAGCTGCATAAGTTTGTTTTATGACTAAGATGGAAAAGTGAAACAGCAAGTCAAATTGAAGCTTTTCATTGATTTCACTGGAAGTTTCTACTAATGACAGTTCCTTCCTCTAAAGAAGTCCTTTTGTTTCACCTTTCATCATTGAAAATAGTTGGAGCAGTGAAGCTGAAGTCAAACCATCAGCCATGGAAAAAAATGTGAAGGACTTTGGCCCCAACTTCTCTGACAGAATCTTCAGAGGGTTTTTTCCAAGTCAGTAATTTTAAGCACCATGACTTTTCTCTCCAATTCAAGAAGGAGGACACTAAGGCTAGGATTATTTTTCTCTTTTTCTCTTTTTCTCACTCAGAAGGAAAATTCTTCTTTCCAGCCAGCTCCATGACAGATTTCATTGACATTCTCTAGTGGTTAAGATACGATACACCAGTTTGGCACCAGTTACTGGTTCCAGAAATTACCTACCTTCCCAGTAGTGGCTTATTGGTTTGTAATTCAAGGGTCCTCAGTTCAAACCCATAAAATGGACTCTCCCAAGTGTATCTCTGCTAGTTGCTTCCCTGTAAAAAAAAGAAAGAAAGAAAATAAGAAAGAAGCTTAAGGAATTGCCATGGGCCTACAGATAGCAGTTACATGTTGAAAAATCATACCCTTTTTTGGTGGTAGTTAAGATTTGTACAAGAACTACTTAGGTGCCTAATAACCCAAGACAGAGAATTAAGTTATTTCTGGGGAAAAGAAAAACCATAAAGACAACAACTCCCCCCCGGCCTGTGCATTCCTTCCCATTATCATAACTCTATTGTGTACAGCTCTGGGTAGTAACATACCTTCAGATGACTTCAGATGAAATACATTTCCAGCTCCACTGGGTACAGAAAAGTATCAGCTATCTCAGCTTCTACAAATCCCTATAGCTCACAACTGCTGTGCTGCCGTGCCAGTCACAGCGGCACACCTGGTGCGCCATAAAGCTGGGAGATTATTCCACCCTCACCTCATCTGAAGTTTCTTTGGTACCTTGCTCTCGACTGGAGTCTCATGCTGGTTGCTGGCTGCAGGCAAGTCAGCCTCCCATGCTCTGCAACGTTTTCTGCAGAGCTGCTCAGGAGATTACAGCAGTGATGGCATTTTATCAGTGCTGCTATGAGGTGAGTGCAGACACGATAAGGAAGCGTTAAAAGTCAACGAGGTGCCATTGACAAGGACTGAAGCTGGGCTCGCGCTTCCCCGCCGATCATGTGTGTGCTGACACTGCGCAGTCCAGTCGCCTTCTCACCAGCTGCTGCTTTGGCAGGCAGCACCTTTCACCCTCTCTTTTCAGTAGACTGCCTTCTGTGTAGCCAGCCAGCTCATCTCTGCTGGAAGCTGTCACAGCTACAGGCCAGCCTAGAAATATTTTCTTATTACAGTATCACAGTGTCACAGTATAACTAAGGTTGGAAGAGACCCCAAGGATCATCAAGTCCAACCTGTCTCAACAGACCTCACGACTAGACCATGGCACCAAGCGCCACGTCCAATCCCCTCCTGAACACCTCCAGGGATGGTGACTCCACCACCTCCCTGGGCAGCACATCCCAATGACGAACGACTCACTCGATGAAGAACTTTCTCCTCACCTCGAGTCTAAACTTCCCCTGGCACAGCTTGAGACTGTGTCCCCTTGTTCTGGTGCTGGTTGCCTGGGAGATGAGACCAACCCCCTCCTGTCTACAATCACCTTTCAGGTAATGAGGTCACCCCTGAGCTTCCTTTTCTCCAGGCTAAACAACCCCAGCTCCCTCAGCCTCTCCTCACAGGGCTGTGCTCAAGGCCTCTTCCCAGCCTTGTTGCCCTTCTCTGGACACATTCAAGTGTCTCGATGTCCTTCTTAAACTGAGGAGCCCAGAACTGGACACAGGACTCAAGGTGTGGCCTAACCAATGCAGAGTACACAGGCACAATGACCTCCCTGCTCCTGCTGGCCACACTATTCCTAATACAGGCCAGGATGCCATTGGCCCTCTTGGCCACTTGGGCACACTGCTATTAAACCCTCTTGAGTTCTCCAGTGAGCATTAAAGAGTTTTTTCGTTGTTTAAACACAGCGATGGAGAAGTAGCCTGGTTGCCTCAGTTCCTCCCCACCATTCCCTCCGAGAAAGCAAAGATATGCTCTCTAAAATGACTGCTTTCACAGGCCAGTGCTCATACGTGCTGCCTGGAGCAGAGCAGAGCCTCCAGCACCATGCCTGGCATATAACCCTGCTCAGGCAAGCCCCAAGGCTTGGGAAACTTGCCGTGACTTCCAGCTTCGTTGGGACCTAAGTGTTTTCCCATCATGTTTTCAGGGGCAGGTGAAGAAGCTCAGAAGAAACTTATTTCATTTTTGCAACTACAATCCCTGGGCTGGAACCACACAAGCAGCCAATAAATTGTAGGCTTAACCATATCACAGGATGATACCTGCTATTAGACACACATCAGTCTGGCTGCATCCTTGCCATGATGACCATTAATTCCACACAGCAACAGCAGAGACAGCCTAAGTAGATACAGACTGTTTCAAAACAGCCTGAAACACAGGAATTTCTTTGATAACCTACATAATAAGGATCCCACACATACCAATGAAGCTACCACAGCCAAGGCCCAGTGGCTCAAGCAGCACTGCTCTAGAGAGCAGCAAACTCACCAGAGCACCACTAACAGGCTCTGACACACAGCAAATCCCCGCAGCCCTTGCAGTGAGCTGAAGGACTCCATTAAATTCTCATGGGGCAAATGTGATTGTCACAACTGAACCCTTTCCCAGCTGGCACCAACGAAGTCCTTACCAGCAGCCTCAGCACAGAAGGCCAGGTCTGAAAGAAATTCTCTGTTCACCTCCAGAGAGGCCCTGCCTGTGCAAGGTTGAGATGTACCAAGCATTTAACCAAGCAAGATGCATCCTGGCTGGGCTTGGCACCCTGAATTTACATCCAGAGGAGGGAAGAGAGAGCTGCTCCTTTTTGGTGTCTGCTTGCTGGAAAACAGCTCCTGAGATATCCATGTTTTCTACTTCCTACTCTTCCTAAAGACACTAGGGGCAAAACCAGTCTCTCCTTGCTTCTTGAGATTCAGGAATAAACACATCCCACTGATGCACAGTGCAAGAAGTAGGCATCACAGGCAGAGCTTGCTGCTTGCTCCCAGGAGGCCAGGCACAGAGGGTTTAGCGCTGAGGGCACGGTGTCAGGGCTGGGGCAGCCCTCAGCACTCCATACCATGCTTACATTGGCAAGCACTGCTTCCTGTGCTGTGCAAAGCATATCTTGGGCTCCCAGGAGACTCAAAGACCCATGAATATTGTTAAGGGGAGATGTTTCTTTCCCAGAAGAAACAGATTTCCAGCACAGGAACTCTGTGGATGCTGTTGCCCTGTTTATATTTGAACAGGGGAGGAGGCTGTGACAGTATCTGTGATGTGTGTCACTGTCAGGATATTGGGAAACAGCAGTCACAGGCTATGTACAGTAAAGGCCTTACAGAAATACCTAGCAGATGCTCTTCCAGCTTAAACTGAAATAGTTTGCCCATTGTCTGTAATTTCTATTTCTCTCTCCACCCCACCCCTCAGGACAAAGGGTTTGTTCAAAGACAGGATTGTGCTCTGCCAAGTACCACAATGGAAAACTCAGTGGTTTGTACTGCTTTGGATTCTTCTTTTACATTATTTTTTAAACACACCCTTCCCCCAACCCGGGTGAAAAAAGGAGTCCCCGAACGGAAAAGGGCAGAAGAGGCACCTTCAGAGGCAGATTTGAGCAGCCAGAGCTGCTTTAGCCTACAAGCAAGGGCAGCATAGGCAGCTGCCAGGTTCCCCCAGGTGCCCTCTCCACGGGGGCTGGGTCTATTGTCCTCCCTGTTTCCAGACACAAGTGAAGCATTCCTTCTCCTTCAATCCTATAGCCAGCTGGGCTTCCTCCCTTGCCTGATGGCGCTACACAGCCCACAAAGCCTTTGCCATGCAAGCTTGCTCCTTATCTTTTCCACTAGGAACATGTAATTCTTCCAGAGCTTTAGCAATTTTGGAGAGGAAAAAAAATATCTGAGGGGGAAAATTGGGTATTCTCCAAGAGATTGGAGAAGAGTTTGCTTTGCCCAACATGCTCTGGTACCAGGGGCCCTACAGCTGGGCTGGGTGACTCCCCACTCGGTTTACAGGCTTCAGTGGTGCAGTGCTTGCATGCTGTGTTCCCCCTTGGATCCAAGTTTGGCAGCCCTCGTGTCCTGAAGGGACAAAAAGCCTCAAAATGCTCTGAACCAGGCAATGAGGCAGGAGCCAGCAGGTCTGGTTTTCCAGGAAAATGCCCACGTTGTCTGAACATGCCCTGGAGTCCAAGTGGGCCAGGTGTGTCTGCCTTTGGCCACCTTTGGAGAGAACTCAGTCTGTAGGTTACAGTGCCAGGGTTTTATCTCTCAATCTTTGTTGTCACTGGCCAGCATTGTCTCAGGAAAGCTATAAGTACCAGCCCAAAGAGCCAGAGCTTTGCCTTGCAATTGTCCAAACGCTGGGAGAAGTCACAAGCCTTGCTTGCAATCCAAGCTGTGCTTCACTTTACCCAGACAAGACTGCAAGACTCCTCACTGTATAGCATTGTAAAGCCCAGGACTAGGCAGACATGTCTTGCTGGGCTGAGAGACAAACCCCAGGAGGAGCCAAGAGTCCCCAGGACAGTTTTGATTTACCGGAAGAAGCAACGAGCATCGCTGCGAAGACTGCAGCTGAAGAACCTCTCCGGATAGGCAAAGCTACAAAGCCAACAAGCCCTGCAAGCCTCAGCAGCAACTTCTTTGCTACACAGCTTTCAGCTACAAAGCCTTTGGAGGTGAACCCTGTGTGTGCTGCAGCAACAAGCTGCAGAAGCCAACAGAAAGTGAAACTATTCCTGCAGCTTTCACGTGGTCAGTGCCACTTTGGTGGTGTTTAAATCCCCATGTGTGCCACGGGGTACCATGATCAGTGAGAGGAGGCTCAGGGGAGACCTTCTTGCTCTCTACAACTCCCTGAAGGGAGATTGTAGCCAGGTGAGGGTTGGTCTCTTCTCCCAGGCAACCAGCACCAGAACAAGAGGACAGTCTCAAGCTGCACCAGGGGAAGTTTAGGCTGGAGGTGAGGAGAAAGTTCTTCCCAGAAAGAGAGATTGGCCATTGGAATGTGCTGCCCAGGGAGGTGGTGGAGTCACCATCACTGGAGGTATTCAAAAGGGAATAGAATAGAATAGAATAGAATAGAATAGAATAGAATAGAATAGAATAGAATAGAATAGAATAGAATAGAATAGAATAGACCAGGTTGGAAGAGACCTTCAAGATCATCGTGTCCAACCTATCATCCAACACCATCCAACCAACTAACCCATGGCACCAAGCATCCTGTCAAGCCTCGCCCTGAAAACCCCCAGTGACGGCGACCCCACCACCTCCTCGGGCAGCCCATTCCAATGGGCAATCACTCCCTCTGTGTAAAACTTCCTCCTAACCTCCAGCCTAAACCTCCCCTGGCACAGCTTGAGACTGTGTCCTCTTGTTCTGGTACTGGTTGCCTGGGAGAAGAGACTAACCTCTGCCTGACTACAACCCCCCTTCAGGTAGTTGTAGACAGCAAGAAGGTCTCCCCCGAGTCTCCTCTTCTCCAGGCTAAGCAACCCCAGCTCCCTCAGCCTCTCCTCATAGGGCTTGTGCTCCAAGCCCCTCACCAGCTTGAAGCCATGGTTTAGTTAGTCATGAGGTGTTGGATGACAGGTTGGACTTGATGATCTTTGAGGTCTTTTCCAACCTTATTGGTTCTATGATTCTATAATTCTAATTACAAGATCTGATTTTTATCAGCATCTGTTGAAGGTCTGTTGCCCTAGAGAATTCTAGCGTTCCCCCCTTGTGGACAGTCTCTGGCTCTGTTGCTGATGTTCTCTTTTTTCTTCACAGTTTACATTGTTGTGTGTTGTTTCTGGATTTTTGCTCATGTTGTTTCAATTGCTACCTGTTCCTGCTGGTGAGAGATCTGTTCCACAACCGAATGTTTCGAACCAGTAAATAGGTTTTGTTAACATTTTCCATGGGATTTATTTTAATTAATAAAGTTATTAATGGTTTTATTCATTGTTCTGCCTATTGAATATTAATGACCTCCCTACAGTCATGACGCCCCAGCACCCACTGCCCCACAGCATGGCCATCTTCACTCTGGCTCCTGATGGGCACCCTTGGCTCCTGATTCCTCTGTGCCACCAGTCCTCAAAAGCATTTTAGCCAGGAGCCTAGCAAGCTCCCCACTGACCTAGCAAGTGCCTCCTGGGTGGTTGTTCAGTGCCTGCTCCAGCCCCAGTCAAGAGCAGCAAGCTTGCCAGCCTGGCAGGCATCCCTCCAGCATTTTTGCAAGAAGTTGCCTTACCTTGTTTGAGCTTCAGGGAGCTCAGTTTGGGGTGAAGGGTAGGTCAGCTCTTATCTCCTATCTACACGCACAAATGTAACTCTTAACAGTTCCCTTTCCAGATTTGAGAGTTCCTGCCCAGCAGCAAAGCAAGGACCATGCTTTCCCGCTCCACTGAAGCCTTGTAGCAGGAGGCAAGCAGTGCCAAAGAGCCACAAAGATTTCTTAGGGACAGCCCCCCGCCAGCCTTGAGGAAAATCCTGGGGGTATCTGACTTTTCTCCTCTGCAGCCTTTGATGCAGGCCTCACAGCTAGGGGAAGGAGACACAGTTCCCCCTGGCCCAGGCTACTGAGAGCAGCCATAGGTTGATGCTTAGGGATGGCAAGAGCAGAATGAAACCCCCAGAGGACCCTGCAGGCCCTGTGAGATTCAGAGATTGCAGAAAGCCAGACTGGCCCCCTTCTCATTCTGAAAAATGTGCAGCTGTGGTGGATTTAAGATCTTGAGCTACAGGATCTTGCAGTTTGTTTAAGCAAATACTTCTTTTGTCAGTTTTCCAAATGCCTGCTCACATACAGACTGTCATAGCAGCCTTCAAACATTCATCTGTGGAGAAACTTTCTGGGAACCTCTGCCTGTATCCTTGCCTTGCCTTCTGACTATTTTAAGACCAATCACATAAATATGAGCCCACGTGGAAACGGAGGTGTGACAGACTGTGTTCTCCAAAGCTTTGCAGAGGTATGTGACTTAGGGAGCCCTGCTCAGACTGCTGCTGCCTTGTCCCTAAAGCCAGCACATCAGTCTCAGCTTAAAGTCCAAACCAGCAAATCACATCTACGTCCCTCACTGCTGGAGGCCACCACAAGACAAAGACACCACAACTGTGTGGGGGTGGGTGGGAAGGGAATAGTGGAGCCGGCAGAGACAGTCAGTCCCACGTGTTTTCTTTCCTTAAAGATAAAACTTTACCCCAGTCAAACGAAAAATCAGGAACAATGCAGGAATTTTCAAGAGGCCCAAGCTGCCACCTGACTCAGCGTCTAGGCAGGATATCGATTAGCAAGGCTATTCTTTATTCCTCTGCTATTGTTTGAGACTGGCCTCCCTCATGACAGCAACAGGCGTGGGAACACAGCAGCTTCGGTGTTAAAAAGCACTTTTATCACTCAGCTGGGCAGAGGGGTCTCTGGGAACCAGAGATGCTGTTTCTGATAGTCAAGAAAAGGCATTCAAACCTAGAGCCTTATTCTGAGGTCTCTGGGGTCCTGCTCAACAGCTCTGAAGCACAGAGTACAGCACATCCCCAGCCAAGTATTTCTTCTGATTTGTGTTCAGGCTCCAGTGAGTGTGCTCACCTCTAGTGAGAGGTGCAGAAAGAAAACATCTGTGCCTGCTACAAGTTCTGGGATTTTTCCTTCAGCCCCAGTAGCTGCTGTGATGTCTGCTCCAACAGACGTACCCACCATAGCTTTAAACAAGCCACACCAGGTTCTGAAAGTGATCACAGAATCACCAAGGTTGGAAGAGACCTCAAAGATCATCAAGTCCAACCTGTCACCACAGACCTCATAACTAAACCATGGCACCAAGTGCCTCATCCAGGTTCTTCCTAAACACTTCCAGTGATGGTGACTCCACCACCTCCCTGGGCAGCACATTCCAATGGCTAACAACTCTCTCTGTGAAGAACTTTCTCCTCACCTCCAGCCTAAACTTCCCCTGGCACAGCTCGAGACTGTGTCCTCTAATGTGGCACAGCACAGAGAATAGCCTTGCAACTCCTGTCCTCATCGCTCCTCTTGAGAATAGAATAGAATAGAATAGAATTAACCAGATTGGAAAAGACCTTTGAGATCATCCAGTCCAACCTATCACCCAACACCATCTAATCAACTAAACCATGGCACCAAGCACCCCATCCAGTCTCTTCCTAAACACCTCCAGTGATGCCCACCTCCCTGGGCAGCACATTTCAGTGGCCAATCTCTCTTGCTGTGAAGAATTTCATCCTAACCAGCCTAAACCTCCCCTGGCACAGCCTGAGGCTGTGTCCTCTTGTTCTGGTGCTGGTTGCCTGGGAGAAGAGACCAACCCCCATATGGCAACAACTACTTCAGGTAGTTGTAGACAACTTGAGAGCTTTAAGAGAGCCACTCACACGTCCCTGCAGAAGACAGGCAAGCTGGCTGTGAGAGGGGAGCCTGCCCTTACTGAGCAGGTTTTCCTAGGCAGCTTGGGCCTCAGCCTGCAATAGCCACCACAATAACGTTAGCAGGTGAGGGTATCTCCTCCTTATTCCATAGAACCAAAAAGCTGTGGGGGTGGCATGCATCGTTGCCGCTTAAACTATCGGGGTGCCTGCAAGCCTACAAACAAGCCAGCACAAGTCTCTACCAAATGAACTGACAGACAGTTGTACAGCTTCCTGGTAGCTCCAGGCAGGAATAAAGCAAAATCTGTGGTTTCCTGGTAATTCTTGATGCATTAAAAAGCAACACACTTCAGCACTTGAACACATCTGAGCGGACTGAGTAGGGGTCAAACGGTGACCACCAACCAGGTTTCTGGCCAGCCGAAATATCTCTGGCTCCCCTCAGGGCTGTACAGCTGCCTCCTCATTTTATATTCTTTGTAGGTTTGTTCTTCATTTGCCACAGAATTTCACACTGACTACTGACACAGAAGAATAGTGAAGAGGTGATTGGCAACAGTCAGCATGGCTTTGCCAAGAGCAAATCCTGCCTGACCAACCTGGTGGCCTTCTATCAACAGGTGACAACATTCATAGCTGAGGGGTGAGGAACTGATGTCGTTTGCCTGGAGCTGAGCAAAGCCTTCAACACTGTCCTGCACCACAACCTGGTCTCCAAGCTGGTGACATGTGGGTTTGATGGGTGGACCACTAGATGGATAAAGAGGCCCTGTCCCTGGAGGTGTTTAAGAGCAGGCTGGATGAGGCTCTGGCCAGCCTGATCTCATGTGAGGTGTCCCTGCCCATGGTTGGAACTAGATGATCCTTGTGGTCCCTTCCAACCCTGACTGATACTATACTATGATACATGTAACCATCTTATATATGTATGTGGAGGTCTTTGTTTTCACCTATCCTTAGGGGGGGAAAAAAAAAGTCAAACTCCTTCAGGCACTGACTGAAAAACACCAACATATGAGTTCACTTCAACCACACCTCAAATGAAAGTGCACAGTGGAGAGTGGATCTCCAGATACCAGGCATGGTCCCTGTGAGCACTAGGTATCACAGTATCACAGTATAACTAAGGTTGGAAGAGACCCCAAGGATCATCAAGTCCAACCTATCTCAACAGACCTCACAACTAGACCATGGCACCAAGTGCCACGTCCAATCTCCCCTTGAACACCTCCAGGGACGGTGACTCCACCACCTCCCTGGGCAGCACATCCCAATGACGAACGACTCGCTCAGTGAAGAACTTTTTCCTCACCTCGAGTCTAAACCTCCCCTGGTGCAGCTTGAGACTGTGTCCTCTTGTTCTGGTGCTGGTTGCCTGGGAGAAGAGACCAACCCCTTCCTGTCTACAACCACCTTTCAGGTAGTTGTAGAGGGCAATGAGGTCACCCCTGAGCCTCCTCTTCTCCAGGCTAAGCAACCCCAGCTCCCTCAGCCTCTCCTCACAGGGCTGTGCTCAAGGCCTCTCCCCAGCCTTGTTGCCCTTCTCTGGACACGTTCAAGTGTTTCAATGTCCTTCTTAAACTGAGGGGCCCAGATTATTCCACCATCTAGAAGCACTCTGCAACATTGCTTCACACATAAGAATACGCCGTTTGGTAACAGTGTTAACTGCACCATCTCTTTCTGCAGCCTTTCATGCTTCACTTGTATTCTTTTCATGCATTTTTCACCTTTCCAAAGTTCAAAAGCAGTCAGGACATACTGTGTCGAGTTCTGGGCCCCTCAATTTAAGAGGGGGGAGAGGTCTCGAGCACAGCCCTATAAGGAGAGGCTGAGGGAGCTGGGGTTGTTTAGCCTGGAGAAGAGGAGGCTCAGGGGAGACCTTATTGCCATCTACAACTACCTGAAGGGAGGTTGTAGACAAGTAGGGGTTCATCTCTTTTCCCAGGCAAGCACCAGAACAAGAGGACACAGTCTCAAGCTGTGCCAGGGGAAGTTTAGAAAGGTCTTCCCAGAAAGAGTAATTGGCCATTGGAATGTGCTGCCCAGGGAGGTGGTGGAGTCACCATCCCTGGAAGTGTTCAAAAAAGGATTGGATGTGGCACTTGAAGCCATGGTTTAGTTAGTCATGAGGTGTTGGGTGATAGATTGGACTTGATGATCTCTGAGGTCTTTTCCAACCTTATTGATTCTATGACTTGGCCAAGATGCTCCTTCCCCACTATGACAAACAGACAACAAAGAAATGTTTTAACAGGTGATAGTCTCCCTTCTTCATGTTAGCACACAAACACTGTATATTAAATGTGATGGACACATTATCCCAGGACTGTTTATTCATGCTGCCTCCATGCCAGCTCATACTGAATGCCTAGCACAGAGCAAGCCATGCACCAGGTTGGGAAGCTGAGGCCCAGAGCCTGACTCACTTTGCCCATACAGCACCATAGACAATACAGCCTGGAATCACCTGGCTTTGGTAAAAGAAAACCTACTCTGGCACTAATCTGCACATGAGTCCAGAGATAACAAAACAGCTACTGCATCAGCTCAGGAGCTCTGCAAAGCTGTCCTTATCACACATGTGGGGCAGTCAGGAGTTGAGCAATCCATCATCTTACCCATTACTCCACAGTCCAAAAAGCAATCCAATAAATGCGGCAGGTTGCAATTTAGACGACAGCTCCTCCCTCCCTGAGCTCAGTGGCGTGGTCATAGTTTCACTGTTTACATTCTGACCTTCCTCTTCCAACCTTATTTTGCTCTCAGAGAGTGAAGGTCCATCTATAACTCACAAACTAAACAATCAGGACCAAGGCACAGGTTCCAGCATGGTCTCGCTATCGTCAGTGCTGCTGTGTGGCCAGTGTGCTCCCTGGAAATGTCTCTCCAGGACAATGATAGTCTGCCAGGATGCTCAGGTACTGGCCTGATGAATACAGGCTCCCATAAGCCAGTGTGGACAAAAGTGCCTGTTTAGAGTCTGAAGGAGGGAGAGGAAAGCGGAATGGACATAAGCTGTGCCACGTCATTTGCTCTGAAGATCATGAGAGCAGTCTTTCATCAGTATGAATACATTGTCTTCTCACCCCATACTGACCAAATCACAGATATTACCTGCAGCAATAAACACCATGTTTGGGAGATCATGCCTCTCTTCTCAGGGGGCTGGCCACAAGAATGCTTCCTACCACTTTTCTGTGAGGAGTTCAGCCTATTCAGGAGCCTGGAGTAGTTAAAGATCAATGTGCTTCCTGTGTCAATGCAGCAGCTCATATTCCTATCATGAATTTCAGCTGCCATCAGACTCAGCACACTGCTTTGTCTCCTGGCCATTTTAGATGGCCATTCACAGTCTCATGCTGCACCAGGGGAGGTTTAGACTGGATGTTGGGAAGAAATTCTTCATGGAGAGAGAGATTGCCCATTGGAATGTGCTGCCTGAGGAGGTAGTGGAGTCACCATCACTGGAGGTGTTCAGGAGGAGACTTGATGGGGTGCTTGGTGCCATGGTTTAGTTGATTAGGTGGTGTTGGATGATGGGTTGGACTCAATGATCTCAAAGGTCTCTTCTCTTCTCTTCTCTTCTCTTCTCTTCTCTTCTCTTCTCTTCTCTTCTCTTCTCTTCTCTTCTCTTCTCTTCTCTTCTCTTCTCTTCTCTTCTCTTCTCTTCTCTTCTCTTCTCTTCTCTTCTCTTCTCTTCTCTTCTCTTCTGCCTTCCCTTCCCTTCTCTTCTGCCTTCCCTTCCCTTCCCTTCTGCCTTCCCTTCCCTTCCCTTCTGCCTTCCCTTCCCTTCCCTTCTGCCTTCCCTTCCCTTCCCTTCCCTTCCCTTCCCTTCCCTTCCCTTCCCTTCCCTTCCCTTCCCTTCCCTTCCCTTCCCTTCCCTTCCCTTCCCTTCCCTTCCCTTCCCTTCCCTTCCCTTCCCAAAAGCTACTTTGGCATATCTGCACCAAGAAAAGCAAGTAAAATTTATTCTTAACACAGAAGACTCTTCCTCAGCGAGCAATCAGAGCCCCCAAATTAGGAATGTATTGGTGCCATGGAGCACATGTGCCGATGGATAATAGTACCCAACAGACACATACAGAGGTAGATAGATACATTCCTGCTAGCTGTGAATTTGGTCATGTTCTTTTCCCTATCCAGGTGATTTCTACTTAAATGTTGTCTGTGCTCCACTGTGCTTTGGGACATATCCCTCTTCACAGAGAGAGTTGTTAGCCATTGGAATGTGCTGCCCTGGGAGGTGGTAGAGTTACCGTCCCTGGAGGTGTTCAAGAGGGGATTGGATGTGGCACTTGGTGCCATGGTCTAATAGTCATGAGGCCTTGGGTGACAAGTTGGACTTGATGAACTTTGAGGTCTTTTCCAACCTTGTTGATTCTATGATTCTATGATACTTCAGTAATTTCCCTTGTACTTGATCATAGAATCATAGAGTCAGTAAGGTTGGAAAAGACCTCAGAGATCATCAAGTCCAACCTGTCACCCAACACCTCATGACTAACTAAACCATGGCTTCAAGTGCCACATCCAATACCCTCCTGAACAGCTCCAGGGATGGGGACTCCACCACCTCCCTGGGCAGCACATTCCAATGGCCAATTACTCTTTCTGGGAAGAACTTTCTCCTCACCTCAAGCCTAAACTTCCCCTGGTGCAGCTTGAGATTGTGTCCTCTTGTTCTGGTGCTGGTTGCCAGGGAGAAGAGACCAACCCCCACCTGGCTCCAACCTCCCTTCAGGGAGTTGCAGAGAGCAAGAAGGTTTCCCCTGAGCCTCCTCTTCTCCAGGATAAACAACCCCAGCTCCCTCAGCCTCTCCTCACAGGGCTGTGCTCCAGACCCCTCCCTAGTCTCATTGCCCTTCTCTGGACACCTTCAAGTGTCTCAATGTCCTTCTTAAACTGAGGGGCCCAGAACTGGACATAGGACTCAAGGTGTGGCCTCCTAAATAGCTTCATCTAAGGAATTTGTGAAAAATAAGATGAATAATTTCTCTCTTTACTACTTTTCTTGATAAGCTGAAGAAATCTGGTACACTCATACATTTACCTGTGTAGAATCTGATGCACTGACCTCAGCCTGCTACAGAACATCTGCTCCCAGCAACTTACATCGTAATTCATGTGGGAAGGGACCTCAGGAGGTTTGAACTTCCTGTTCATTGACTTTATCAGCCAAGACCAGCCTTTCTTTTTAGCACCAGTTTCCCCAGCAGCAGTTCATATTTAGTAGACAAACTAGGAGTCTAGCCAGCATGGTGGTACAGCTCAGAGGGCAGCCTATTATCATAGAGCAATTTGGAAGCTGCTCTATGTAACACAAAAAGCCTCAAACATCCCCAGAGCTCAGAGGACTTTAAGATGGTTTAAGGTATGCAAGTGGTGGGTTTTCTGTGCTGTGTCCCCATTTTCCTCCACTGCAGCTTACTACCCAGTCCAGAATAAATTTCTCCATATTGACCACAGTTACTCTGCCATCACCTGTTTCAATAACTGGAAATGCTGCAGGACATTTCTGACCATCACCAGCTGGGTTCAGCAACTTGGACAGGAGGTAACAGCAGAAGACTGAAGGACGCAGGAGGCCCAGAAATTTCTGTCCTTGGAGATGTCTGACTGTTACCAAGGCCAGATAATATTAATGTTGGCATCACATGAAGTTTCTTCAACTCCATCTTCTTTTTTCACAGATGAATCACCACACAGCCTTGTTACACTTGGAAACAAAATGTGAGTTCCCATCCAGTGCAGCACCAAGCAGATACCACTCCACAGATCACCGCTGACCTCTTTGTGGATTCCTGTAACGCTGGTCTATTTGCTTACACAGCTGCAGGCTACCATTTCACATCACTTTGATAGCTGAAAGATAATCTTGTGCCATTCCTGTGATGGAGTTTCCACGTGGATCCACTTTCCAGAGTAGACAATGATTATTTTAAATTATATATATATATATAAGTGATTCATCAAGACATCTTTTTTAATGCAAGGATGATCACAGCGTTCTGAGCAGAGGGGAAAACAAAGGGAAGGATTGCTCAGGTGGAAGGACAGTTGTGTGACCTGAACCAGAAAGAATTTGACTGCAAGACTGGCTTGGATTTGCCCCCACCTATCAGATAGGAACAGGAGAACTTCACTCGAAGGTTTTTGTAGGGAGTGCAAGAAAAAGTCAGAAAGGCAGCTCCAGGAGCTCCAGGAGAAATGTTTAAGTCAGGTTGAGATTTACTCTGGACTGTGGCACTTGGGGAGTTCTGCAGCTCTTAGGAATCTGATGGCATTAACTCTCTCAGCAACTACCCTCAAGACAGTGTTCCTCACGTTTTCCAAACAATTTGGGAATTGCAAATGAGTGCAGATTTCTCAGCTCAGTAATTGTGATGTTGCCTCAGCATTTTTCTCTTAGCTTCTATGCACTTCAAAGCCCTTTAGATTTTCTCCCCAAATGCAGCCATCCATCCTCCTCCAACAAATCTTAGACATCACTGATTATTACCAATAAAATTATTGATGTTAGAAATGCTGATGCAGGAAGATGAGGCTACTCAGGAACATTTTACCAGATGTTAGTTGAGTGAAACTGCATCATTTCGTGCAGCACATCGCAAAACTTCATTCTTCCCTGCTGTGTTTAATTGTTACTTTCCCTGAGAGAGCAACATGGTTCTTCAACATGAGAGGAAAGCAGGGAAAGAGTGTGGGAATAGCAGACAACATCAAGGCCTTCCATTTCCCTATTCTCTGCTTCTTGTGAGCAATTTGCATAGCTTTTAACCACTGCTATTCATATTCTGAAGTGCCCTTTCAGTGGGCACATCCTGTGGTGTCCCTAGCTCGGTGACAACACTCCTGAACACTGAGTGCCTTGTCAAAAAACAGTTTTGGGTTCCTCTTGGTCTGAAAGAACCAATTTACTTTCCTCCTTCAACAGGCATAGTGTAATTACAGGAAGCCCCCACATTATACCGTGTGGGTATCACATGCCCAGACCATCTATCCTACTGAAGTGCTGTGCTGTGTTACACCCATCCTGGGGGAGAGAGAGGTTGTGAGAGCCCTGCTTCCCCCAGGGCACAAAAGAAACCTGATCCAGGTGGACGTGGCTTCCTCCTCCCAGGAGGAGGGGGTCCCCAACTCTAAGTTGGTCTGTTCCTCTCCCCCTTCCTCTTTAGCAAGACTATAAAGGGGAGGGGGGGGGGGACATGGCAGCCATCTTTCTCTTTGCTGCTGCCTTGCCTGTTTGAAAGGACCAGCAGCTGCTGCTGGCCTCCTGGTTCTGCCACGTGGTTGGGTCTGATCTTCTCCCTGCTGCATCCACGCTTCTCTGGAGGACTGAAATCCACATGCACTGAGGGAGAGACAAGGCCATCCACATTTGGTTTTGTATATTTTCCTATTCATCCTTATTCCTTACCCTTGTAAACTCTCCCCCTGTTATTGAGATATATTTTTGTTTGTTTATTGTTTAAAAATTTACTTCTCCTACTTCCAAACTGACTCCAGATTATTTTTTGGTAGATCAAACTCCAGTTGAGGCTTAAACCACCACAAGTGCTTTGCTTAAACTTCTCTGTTTCTCATACACACATAAAACCAAAACCCAACCAGGTAATTACAATGCTTGTTATATATTGATAGGTATTTTTGTCCTATCTCAGTCAGGAGGAGGGGTGTCTTTTTTTTAAGGAATATAAGTTTTAGTTTTCTCTCCAAGAAGCTAAACTCTGAATACAGAATTGCAAGAGTCAGCTCAGAAGCAGAATTTATAGCTACTTGGACTTACTTGAATCAAGTTTAAACATCTCTTCCTTTTCCACCATTTAAAAGAAAACAGTAAAAATCAACAAACAAACACAATCCTGTCTTGACAGCACTTACTGGTCAGATTTTATCACCAGGTTTCTGCATGAGCTTATGCCAGGGTCTAAGCAGAGTGCAAGCCCACTTGCATACAACCTGCCAATCACCAAATCAGAGATATGAAAAAGCCAGCAGCCCATAAATGAAACATCTTGCTGCAGGCTAGCATATATTTTTCTGCAGGGTGTCTCGTGATCACACTTTGTCTTTGCCTCTGCTAGCATTAAAAACAAGGAGTTACAGCATGCAAAGGACCCAGTGAGAATGCAGCACCCGGATGGGGCAGTTGACAGCTGACAGATTCAGAGCACTGTGCATTGCTCTATGTATGAGGAGCAAAGGGAAAGAATTTAAATGGAATTAAATGGAAAGCTAAGTGAGGAAAGCCCTGCATTCGGCCATCAGCAGGACTTCAGTGCTCAGGGAATTTCCTATACCTCCTCCCCATTCCTCAGAGCTTTAAACATGTACGTTGCTTGTGGCCACCTGGAGAGTCAGTGTGGCTCTCTGTATGGCCTGGGTTGGCTGCTGTAGAGAAGCCAGGGCACTCACTTCCTTGCTTTTGTGGCTGTAGGTGACTAACACACACCTGTTTCCTCTGTCACCTCTTCTGGGCAGGAGGGACTGTTAGAAAAAGGCAGTCAGACATTTTACTAGGAAACCCAGGTGTCCAGAAATGTAAATAAGGAGATTTGAATTGACCAAATCCTTCATCCTTCCAGACAGCAAAACTGGATACAAACTTTTCCCAGGTGCTCCCCTAATGGGTACGCAGGATACCAGACTGACAAGTACACATGCCCAATGCATGCCTGTGAACCTGTTTGTCTTCAGACAGTCACACAGAAGGTGCAGCATAAAGGAGCAGGGCTGCCTGCTTCCCTTGCACCATTTGAGCTGACATCATGGCACACTTTGCAAAGAGAAGCCTCTTGTAAGGCATCTTCCCTGTGCACTGTACACCACAACATTGCTGGGAGTTAGGCTGGCTTGTGAGCTCTTGCCAACACAAGAAATACACTCTTATTCCATGAGTGTGTATGTGTGTGCATGAATACTTGGTTTTCTAACACAGAATGCACCCTTCTAATTTGCTTGGGCCAGCAGTATCCTCCCCACCCCTCCATTTGCAGTGACTTGCATCATTCCCAGAAGGCTTCAGAATCCAGCCACCACACATCACAAAACTGGTGGGAAGAATTATTACTCTTAAATTTGTGCAATTAATTACATTCTGAATTTTACCCTGGAGGTGATGTCTTGAAATGCTTTCAGACCATCACAAAAGAGAATAAGCTGTCTGGGAGCAATAAGCACCATCCTCCCATAACTCAGCCTGTTTACTTTTCAGTTTCACTCACCACCATCCAAACAGATGTCACTTTCCCCTCAAATCCTTCTACCGTTTCATCCTTTAAACCTATCTACTAGGGAAAGCTCTAGAGACCTTAGTCTTCAGAGCAGATTCAAGTCCTGATTTTATTTCTCCCTGCAGAGAATGTATAAGAGTAGACTGAGGACACTACAGCAAAACAACCTTGCTTTGTGATGAGACATCTGCCTCTGGCAAAATTGCTTAAGCAGCCCTTGTCTAAAGCCTCAAGCTTTAGAGCTGGGAGATCTTGCAGCACCACAGCTATCTAACTCCACCACTGGAGCACACATCCCAGGAACTGGGTGCTGGCAATGGCACCACGGAGCAGCATGTCACATACTTCTGGGGCTGAGAGGTTCCCCTGGGACCCATGCATCCAGCCAGCTAGTAACCTCTGTTACACCCAGAAGTTTTTGAGCAGTCTGGTAGAATGAACAGGAGCTCCAACAATCTACAGTATTCTCCAGTCTATGACATTTGGATACAGAGGGACCTTTACCCACACTAATGGCCCCAAGCAGTAGCTATATCAAGTTACTCACATGACCAAGTCTTTGCAAGATCACAGCCTCAGGGACTACCGAGAGTCCAACGATTCTGAGCTTCTGACAAAAAGACTCTCACAGCCCGCGTTTGGGGTCGAAACACTGCTTACTAGAACAAAGTGTGAATTAAGTAGCAGTCCAGATGACACAGATTCGACAAATAAGTGCAAATAAAACACTCCCCAGTGCCAGAAGACCATCATATGATTTGCATGTGGCATCCCTTCCAGCAGAGATGATTGAGAAGTCCATCAATTAGCTGCTGTCTGCCTTGGAATTCCCCCAGCAAAGCTGACCTGGTTGGCAATCTAAAGTGTTTAACTTCCAGGCTACTAAATCTCGTTGAAATCGATGCTGCTCAAGAATGTACTCTAAGTAAACGCCTACAGGTTGTAATGAACTCGGATGCTGCACTGCTCCATGTGCTGCTTTGACTGATTTGTTTACCAGGAAAGTGTTTCAGAGAGACAGAAATTAGAAGACTCTTCTAAAAGCTGTAAGAATACCTTAAAAAAAATTTGCAAGATTGTTGCATTTACACTAAAACTACCAAGTTTAAGACCTAGTTTTGTAGGCCCTTCCAGAGAGCATGCACTGGCTTTGACCCTCTTACAAGCTTCTAACCTGGAAAATTAAGAGGAGCAAATAAACCAAGATCCTCTGCCACTTGCCAATACAGGATGTATTATTGCCCTAGGCCTCAGAGAAAACTGCAGCTTTGCATTCCCGCTTTTAGTTAAGCTAATGAGGAGAAGAAGGAAGAGAATTTTTGAGGTGGGCTCTTCTTCCTTTCATCTGAAAAGCGGTTACAGAGCTGTTCAAAGTTTGTGCATCTAGCTCTGAGGGATCAGTACCTCTCAGCATCTGACCTTCCAGAGACTACTACTGCGTCGTCGAAAGGAGAGGTGAGTTCTTCCTATATGCTCCCTGGAAGCAGTTAGGAGAGGGCCCTCTGAATAAGGGACATGGCTTTGCACTTACAGAGTTTATAAATGCTTCTCAGATGCTTGTTTCATTATCTTCTTGTTTCCTTGCAAACAATGAAACTCCTTTAGAAAGGCTCAGGCAGTACAGACACATTCTGCTTGTGAGCCTCCTAGTTTGGCTGTCCATTCTTTTCACCAGCCACATGCCAGCTTGTTTTCGGTGAGGTAATGGCTCTGCTGCTTTGGGGAAGCTGAATGGGGAAGCAGACTGCAGCTGCTTTTGAAGGATATAAATATTTTTTGCAGTCAGAGGGCTCTAGCAGTCCAACAGGATCAGGGACACCTGGGCTCTATTCCTGGCTCTTCTGCAGACCTGCCATATTGTTTTGGTCCTTTCAATAGCTCTAAATGAAGACCTTTTCCTGCCCAGTTTGTAATCTGAAAATTTAAGCCACAACAAGGGATTTGGGGTGCTGGGGCCAGGCGGTGAGCGCAAGCCTGGGCATTCATTTGATAACAAAATCCCGTGAAAGCCACTGGTGAACACCACCAATGGCTCACAGGCCACCTTTCTTGCACCATTTACCAGTTAGCCATCTGCTCCCTTCAGATATTCTTTTATGGTTTTCCTTTGTTTTCACTGAGGCCTAAACAGGAATGAAATGGTGAGTCTTGTCGCTAGCCCTTTCAAATAAATAGCTCTGCCATTGCTCTAATGAGTTTGACAAGTTGGTCTCAGGCCCTGGGCAGGAAGCTAATAAACTTGAAGTTGCTTTTCTATTGTTTTCCTAAAACAATTTGACTTCCTTTCTGATAGCCTCAAATTCCTTCAATAAAAATAGAGTAGCTGGGAGCCAGAGGAAGAGCTGAACTTGAGCCAAGTTGTGCTTACAATGCCGCCTGCGTAAGATCACTTTTTTATCCTGATCCACGAAGACTCTTTAAAAGAATAGCAGGCAGACAGCTGCCAGTGCATGTCAGGAACAGCTTGGGAGCTAGTCTCCCCTAGCTTCAGTCTTCCAGGCTTGAGGGAATCTCCAGCCAGTGAGAGAGTGTCAGACTATAGCAGGAGGCTGAGAGCTGACTAGGGTTTGCTTACCCTATCCAGACTGTCCTCCCTCAGATACGGATCTCTTCTGAGAGGGTAACATTGACAGAGAGGTGGGCTCCAGCAAGAACGAGGCGCTGTGCTAAAGCTCACCCTTCAGTCAACTTCGTCTGCTCCTTCCTCTACCTGTGCAGGTTCAGCAAAAAGAGGTAAAGGTCTGCTCTTTCTTTTCTTCTTGCTTTGGGAAACATAGATGCCTGTACATGTATGCACACGTGTATTTCTGTAAAATAGCAATTCGTCTGGCTGAAAGTTTACAGGACAACGTGACTGTCCGGTGGCTAAGCAGATGAGGACTTCTTGCTTGAAAAGGACTTGCTGATCCTTTTGGGCAAATCCTTTACTCTCTCCATGGTTTGGTTCTTCCACCTGTAGTGTTTGTAGGAGTTGTAATTACGCTATCATTTGCGAAGCACTTCTCAACTACTTAAGAGATGCTGCAGAGCTGAGAGTGAAAGCAGTAGCTGTGAGAGTGCTGTGCTTTATTTCCAGTACCATAAAGCTGACAACTAAGCATTTACTTTGGGATAATTGGTCATTTCTCCTCAGTGAGATGAAATCTTCTAAAGAAGAGTTTTTCTTGATGAAAACTTTACTGGCAAATGAAACTGACACGGGGTAATAGTAACGTTTCACAGCTCGGCGTTTCTCCTTTTCTCTTTTCTCGCTCTGGGCTGGTTTGGTGCTCTGGGCTGGGAAGGGGAAACATCCATCTATAATGGGATCATTTGGGATTCTTAACTAAATAAGGAACTGTGTCTATAGAACTGTTTCCCCTCGTTTCAGCCCATCACCACACGCTAGTCTTGTTCCCTTGGGCCCAGCCTGTCCTTGGGAATTTGCCTCCTGCTGGAGGATGCCTTCAAGCTGTCTCTAGAGGTCTAATGCATATCAAAGAACTTCCCTCTCCCTCCTCTTTCAATCCATGCATGGGGATTTTAGATAGAATGTTTCACCAGGAAGCATCCATTGGTGCTTTAGAGCAGGTACTAGAGGTGCCTGTCCAACAAGCAGTAGTATGAAGAATCAGAGTAAGTGCAGCACTGTGCCCAGGCAGCAGAGATGAAATAGATGCAAGAAGTTTTTATCTCAAATGCTGGTGGGTGCTGTTTATTTCTGAAATGTCCTGATGCTATTAATCTGATATCCACCCCAAGCACAAAGTTCTCAGTAACGACAGGACAGTCTCTTGAAGTTCTCAAACCTCAGGAGGGCCTCTACCTGCATGTGAAGGAGCCCAGATGCTCTGAAAACATCTGTTTTATGTGAGCAAGCTCTTTCACATGTGAGCTCTCATCTATACTACTGCATAACTGCAGCCCTCCCCTATGCATTGTGCTAGCCTGCTCTTTTTGTTTGCTTAAATCCCTGACACAGAATGAATCTTCCATTAAATACCCGTGGGATCAATGCCAAAAAACTCATCACACAAACTCTGTTCAGGATTTACCTGGCTTCTGTGTGAAAGGGAGCAGCTCTGATAAGGCAAGTACAGGAAACAGAATGAAAAGGGGACCTCTTGGCTTATCAGGTTCAATCTCTTTGAATAACAGGCATGTACAAAACAAATGGCCTTTTCTAAACTTACTAAGCTCTGTCCTAAATCTCATTAGGTTTTCGCTCTCACTTGTGCTACTAGAATGCTGTTCCAGCACCTCGTTCCCTGCTCTGTTGCCTAGAAACCTTCTGATTTCCAACCTAAATTCATTCATGGCCAATTTATATCTATTTATTCTTGTGCCACGTTGTCCTTTAGCTTAAGTAGCTCTCCTCTCTCCCCAGCACTCTCCCAACCCCCAATTCCTAAAAGTATTTATAGGCAGCAAATCTCTCTTCTCTTAACCTTTGTTCTTCCAGACTAAGTAACTAAGCTCCCTTACAGTATTCACCCTGCAGGCACATCACATCATGTTTTAATTACTTTGGGTAGCTGTACTAGCACGAAGTTCAGTGCAAACTAATGAATGCAGAAAAGCTCAAACTAGTACCACATAGGTCAGCTCAAATGCCTCTTTGCAGTCAGTTCTGTAACTGATAAGGAAACATACTCTTGGCTGAGAGACACTCTCCATCCCTCTGATCACCCCATTGCCTCTCTTTGCACCTGTTCCAGGCTGAAAACCTTTCCTGAATGCAGGTGAGCAGCACTGCACACACTGTTGTGATGGGGTCTCGCAGCCTCTTGGACAACATCAATCTCATACACTGCAGCTGGACGTACTCCTGCACCCTGAAAGGTCACTTGCCTTTTTCTCCCCTCCGCAGCATTACTGGTTCATCCTCCTTTGCTGACCTTCACCCAGGAGTTTCTCATCTCAGTCCTGCCAGCTACAAAGTCCTGGTTCCTGAGAGATTCCTGCTACTCTCTGAGCAACCAGTTCCCAGGGCATAACTTTGCAGTCTTCCATTTAACCTCTTCTCAATCACTGCAGTCGCAGAGAGCCTTCAGCTCTCCTAGCGCTGGAATCCACCTCTGCCCTGACAGTACCTCCCAGCTTTGTTTCCTCAGCAGATTTCATTAGCATTTCTACTTTCAGTGCCAAGGTAATTAACACAAATATTTTTAAAAGATCAGTCATAGGAGCAATCTTTGGGCAGCCTCACAGATAACTTCCCTGCAACCTATTAGGAGACGGTGTCTCAATCCTGTCAGTCTCTGACCTGCTTGAGGATTTCTCACTGTTGTCTTCAGCTGAATCTTCTCCACTAATTTGCTTCTTCTGGGACACCATATCATGTCCAGGTAGATAAGGTCTCCTATGTTTCTTTTACCTAGAGGATCAGGAATCTTACCCCCAAGAAAGCTATTTGAGTGAAAGATTGTACATGTTGTCCTATTTTCTCCTTAATTCCTGGCTTTAGTTCTCCTTTCCTCCAAAACCCATTCCACAGCATCATAAACTGCTGAGAACTGCAAGCTGCATGTGGCAAGATGTCAGCTGTTCTCATTCCCACTGTCTGGGGGAATATTCTCTTCCACTTGTTCTCCTCACTCAAGTCATACATATTTTGCATAGTAATCTCTTGGGGAAGGGAGTTAAAATCCTTCCTCCCAGTTTACCAGTGGGAAAACCAGCTATTTTTATAGCTGTGGAGCTGGAGAAGCTGCCTTGACACCTCTGGTTTTTCCCTTGAAGAGGGTGCAGTAGAGAAGAGAAGAGATGACACACTGAGTGGCTGGCTGAGGTATCTGTACAACATCTGTGCTCACCTTTCTGTCTTTTGCCTTCCTGTCTGTCTTCACCTACTTTCTTTCTGTGCTTATAAATATTCAAATATGTACCACCACCAAAAGGAAAAAGAGCTTGGAACAGTTACCTCACGAGTGTGCCACTCAGGAACAATACTAAGGTAGGAAATACAAGGGAGCGAGCAGAGAGACTCAGACCTGATCACCCTGAGTGTTCAACAAATTATCCGCCATGCAGGACTTTCATTTCTTTCTTTGACTCTTCTATGATGAAAGCCTTGACAATTTCACTGGCATAAAATCATCAGGACTTTACATAAGAATAACTTATGAAAATTACCCCAGAGAGACAGAAGGACACAAAGACATTCTCCTCCCTGTGAAATTCTGCCACAGTTGTACACCCGCCAGGCAGGAGAGGGAGGAACAGCTCCTCAAACGTTCCCATCACAGAAGGCCTTTCAATATAGTTAGAAATGAAGTAGCAAATGACTACAGGTTTCTCCATACCGTGGGTTTACTGAGCTACTATGGGAATTTACTGTGCACTGTATGCCCTGCACTAACCATCAGGGTGGGCTCAGCCCTCTTGAGAAGGGGTCACATTCTTCACTACAGGGTGAGCGTGTCCGCAGAGGGCAGTCTTGCGGAGGCAGCCTCTGCACAGCGCTGTCCCTGTGTAGGCTGGCTTTCAGTCTTGTGACTAACAGGGATACTAAGTTAGGGGCAGAACAGTGGTTAGATCAAAAGAGTCACCAGCCCTGTGTTTTAGTCTCCGGACTGCTTTTGCTTCACGATCTACACTAGCTGCTGCATAGTGACCACTGGGCAATCACATTCTGCATGGGAAGTAGCTAGCCCAGGAAGGATTGCTGGAGGAACACCTGACAAAGCTTGTGCAGAGCAAGCAACTTCTCAGTGTAGCAGAGTCTTCTGTGCAAATCTCACTCTCCTCACCACTTCTTTGAGACCAGCCTTTTTCACATCCAGAAGGCATCTCTGATTCACCGTCCTCTCTGGTGCCTGATGTGCAGACATCAGAGGCTCAACTTGACACGTACATGAATTACAAGACCTTCAAATACTTAGTGTGCCAAAATAAAAAGAGACCCAAAAGAGACCCAAATAATCATGCACCAGACTCTGTGTGTGCAGGGGGGTAGTGTGTCAAAAAACGCCTCTCGTGACAGGCACCTCTGGGACGGGACTGCAGCTATGCTGGGCTCCTGATCCAAGCCAGTAGAGCAAGTCCTGTGTTATTAGAAGAGGTGGAGGACCTTCCCAGGCTGGTGTAACTGTGGGGCAACCCTGTCTCTCTTCATTTAAGGAAGGCTTAGACCATGGCATGTTATCTGGGGGAGGAGGTGAAAGGAACAGCAGTAGTGGCAACTGGAAGGGACAGCAGCGAGTGCATCCTGTCGGCATGGGGAGGGTGGCACAGGGAGAGGCTGAAAATGGAGAGGGAGGAATGAGATCCATGGTCTTTAAAGAAAAAACAGAAAACTGGGTTTGAAAATAGAAAGATCAAGGTGAAAGGGGTGGCAGAGACAAGAAAAGTAGGTGAAGAAAGGAGAAGGGGGAAATGCAGAGAGGCAGTGGGGAAGACAGAAAGTGACACAGAAAGGGGGTGGAGAAAAAGAGAGGAAGAGAGAGAGAACCATATTAAAGGAGTAAAGCTAAGCAACTGAGAAGAGCAAGGAGTCCAACTCAACTACAGAAAGGAAAAGTTCTAAAGCAAGGAAAGGAGACAGAAGACAAGATACTGGAAATCAGGTGAGTAACCATGAGGGCGAAACAACAGAGGCACTGATGGCAGATCAAACTGTTATGCTCAAGGGGGAAAAAAGCATGAGGGGAGAGAAGGACTTGGTGAGGCAGAAAAAGAAAGGTGGCCAAAAATAACTTCAGGCATTTACATTTTCTTTCAATTTCTCACCAGTAACAAGATGGGCTTGGGATGTTTTAAAAATTAAACTCTTGTTGTCAGAGGCAGCTACCAAAATGACCAGAAAGCCTCCCTGCAATGAACGTGGATACTGATAGACTGCAGTGTACAGGGCAGCAGTGTGAGAGCCACAAGTATCCTCGGACAGGAAAATGTGCAGATTGCAGTTTCTGTCAGACCCCATTTCAGCATGCTGCCAGGCTGCTCTGGGGAGGGTGGGGAAGGGAGCTCTTACCTGCGAGAGGCTCTCAGAATACACTCCATCAAAAGCCTGCGTGGATCACCCATATTCCAAAGTGCACAGGATGGTTTCAAAATATTCTAGTTCCTTTTCCTTCAGAGTATTGAGTCCTGGCCAGTCTGTGACATGGTGCCTGGGAATCAAATATAGAGAAGTGCCTTGCTCATATCTCCCACTCAGCCGTACTGTGTGCGCCGTGAGGGGAATGCCTTTCTCCTCCATCCCAGCGCTGCCCAGAGCAGCCTCAGCAGAGAGGCACGCAGACCCAGAGGGACAAATGCCCTCTCCCACTGGCAGCTGCCACTTCTTTTTATCTGCTTTCCTAACTTCTTTTTCACCTTTTGGTACTTGGAAAATTTATTCCATTACATTTCCATAATGTAATAATTTCCATAACTTAATTTCCATAATTCAATGCTTCTAGCATTGCCACTGTTGTGTTTCAAAGGAGAGCTTTGCTTGAGAACACAGTAACCCTACAGATCCACCTGGATGGAAGCAATGACAGTAAATGTAAAGGTTGCCTGCTAACAGCCACCTCTGACCTGTGGTGACTCCTTTGATTTTCTAAAGGGGCATTTTTCTAATGAGCTTTGTGGCACTCAGATTTTAACAGCTCAGGTAAACTGAGGCAGTGCTTCTGTCCCTGAGTACTTCAAAACCCATCAGAGGATCCTGTCAGTAGCAGTTTTTGGACTAATCGAAGCTAAAAAGGTCACAGGCTGTAAAAACCTTAATTGCCAAACAAAACTTCATTGCTGAACTTTTCCTCCATGCTAAATTCTTCCTCCATGCTAAATCAACCTATCAAACCAACTTGGTGAAGCATTATGTATGAGAGGTTTTTCCTACTGCTGCCTATGTGATCCCCTCTTTAAGGCTAAAGAACGCGATGCCTGCGAAATATGTGTGCATATGTGTGTGCAGATAGGTGCAGGTAAAACTCTTTTTCAGTGGGATTCAGTATTTGCACCAGAAGCTAAACACTTCTGCATTTCCTGGTCTCTTCAAAATCAGCTCTGAGAAGAGCGTAGCCGATCTCTGACTTTCTTCCCCCTTTCCTTGGGAGCAGAGCAATAGTGGAGGGCTTCAGGGTTTAAAATACATATCAGGCTCCGGTCACTTGGGAACTATGTTAAGTATTCCTGCCACTATAACTATTTAGGGTTGTTGGTTTTTTTTTCCCACTCAACAGTATATAGTATCACAATCTTTCAGTATTATGGGCTTTTGCATGAAAAATTCAAACCTTGCCAGAAAGTACAGACCTCCACACCCTAGCCTCTCTTCTTCTCTCTTTGACCTTCAGACAGATTTCACACATTCTGCACGTTTGCCCTTCTTTTCTGACTTATCTTGCAGCATTGAAAGAAGATGAGAAGGAATGAGTAATTCAGCACTACGCTGTGTCATTAGGGAGCAGATTGCAGAGGCTGCTCCACACCTCGGATGTTGCTGTTTGAGGCACGAGGACGGAGGCTTAAAATTAGAAATAGTTCCTAGGAGGCACCAGAGGCGCTTCAATCTCTGGGCTAAGAATTCATAAAGAGGTGGGAAAACATGAATTTTATGGCTATTGATAAGCAACAGAGAAACCTCTATGAACAAAGCCCTAGCACGCAGCTGTTTCCTTGAACAAAGAAATATTCATGCCACAGAATAAATAATGAGCACAGAGGTGCATGTTTCTAAGTGCCTCTAGTGTGTGTCTTTAAAGAGGGGTCAGTGGTTTTTAATGTAAGGACTAATGGCTTTACACTTACATTTCCATCCTTCTTCATTATGTTTGTCATTATGGGCATGCCTTAAGAATGGCTGAATTTTTCCATACAAAACTTCTTTCCCTTAGAAGCAGAAAAGCTGACAGATGCCTTGGTCAGGGCACAAGGTCGCTGGGAAAGTGAAGCAGTCCGGCAAGGGTGACTGCTGCAGAGCTCCATGTTCAGCTGCATTTGAATCTCTGTGATTCAACAGGGAACAGTGAGATGGAAGAAAAAGTGTCTCCAGTTTGAAATCAGACAAAGCTTGCCAAGACAATTGGAGTCAGTTCTTGCTTCTTACTCCAGTTTCCTCTGTCAGGATGGGGAAAATTACTTAAGACATCCTTCTTCACCTCAGTGGTGTCTCTAGTCTTCTGGATGTCTGATTTTTAGATGTGGTGGAAGTGAGAAACTCTCCCACTCCAGCGTTAACCAGACAGAGCTTTGCTTTGTACACAGACTGTATAGTGTGAGCTACACTGAAAAGAAAGCCAGATTAACAACATCTCTAAACAGCTTCCAAAATTAATGAATATTTTTATCTTAATCTCTCACTGCCTTAGCTCCTCAGCTGCGAAGCTGATCTAATTCTATCTCCTCACCTCTGGGCGGTAATGAAAATAAGTAAATTAATAATTGTGAAGCAATCAGATACTGTTGTGATGAAAGCCATAGGAAAACCCAAGGGGAAACTAATAATTCTGGCTTTAGAATTGGACTTGAATAATGTACAGTAAATGAGGCACAGGCCACCCACTGAACAATGAGGAGAAAACAAAACATTGAATAGCGGCTGTGCAAGAAAGCCCCAGCTAGACTGGCACAGAATAAGGCAGGCATCCTGTGCAAAGAATAAGGTGACAATGTAAGGATGTGGCTAAAGACTCATAGCTATGAGGCACAGGCACAAAGAGATTGAATTAAGATTACTGAGAACAGTAACTCTAGCAGTTCCTAACAGCCTGCTTCTGGAGTTGGCAAATTTAATATTGGTTGGTTTTAAGAGGGAGGGGGAGGATGTGCATGTGTACACACAAAGGACATAAAAGTAATCCACTCACAAATTATAGCCAGAGTTTACCATGGGGGAGAAATTAAATACTTGAGGCAAGAACACAGCAAGGAGGCTAAAGTGTGAAGACAATCCCAAAGATTTTTGGAAAGAGAGAAGAAAAGAGATTTGACAAGGCAATATTAAGTGGGAAGTAGATAGTTAAATTTGTCCTTTCTCAAGCTGAAAGCTTTAGCAGACTGGGTGCTGTAAAGATTTAAGTGGTCAAAACTGCAAAGAGCCTGAGGCAGAGCTTTTCAGGGAGAGTTTCACAGAATCATAGAATCAATAAGGTTGGAAAAGACCTCAAAGATCATCAAGTCCAACCTGTCACCCAACACCTCCTGACTAACTAAACCATGGCATTAAGTACTACGTCCAATCCCCTCTTGAACACCTCCAGGGATGGGGACTCCATCACATCCCTGGGCAGCACATTCCAACGGCTAACAACTCTCTCTGTGAAGAACTTTCTCCTCACCTCCAGCCTAAACCTCCCCTGGTGCAGCTTGAGACTGTGTCCTCTTGTTCTGGTGCTGGGTGCCTGGGAGAAGAGACCAACCCCCACCTGGCTACAACCTCCTTTCAGGTAGTTGGGGAGAGCAGTAAGGTCTCCCCTGAGCCTCCTCCTCTCCAGGCTAAACAATCCCAGGTCCCTCAGCCTCTCCTCACAGTGCTTGTGCTTGAGGCCTCTCCACGGCCTTGTTGCCCTTCTCTGGACACGTTCAAGAGTCTCAATGTCCTTCTTAAATTGAGGGGCTGTAGGAGAGCAACGGTCAGGAAGACAGTGGGGTGAGAGGAGGGAAAGGATGGCAGAAGACTGACTGAGAGCCCTCTCCTTCTCCTACTACCTCTCCAGTGTGTCGCATTTTAACACTACAACAAGTTGCATCTTGTGCTCTCTATGTATCAGCCTAAAATCACTGCTATATTGGGCACAATATATTGCTGCTATGTTGGGCACGTGTGATGCCTGCCATCACCTCTGTGTCTCCTTATACCAGACTCCTCCACTGGCTAAGCAGTGATTAAGATCAGTTTCTCTCAGCAGAATTCAGGAAGAGCTTTACTACAGGAGTCCCCAAATTTCTCAGCACATTTGTTATCCAAAGATCCCCTGCCCTGGTAGGCAGTCCTCACTCCTATGTACAGCACTGCCCAGCTTAGCATTAGCTGCAAATTCATAAAGGTTAACTTTGCACTTGAAGGATAAAACAAACAAACAAACAAATAAACTCTCAAGAGCAGCAGGCTCTGTAATCCTGAGCTGGATGCTTCTCATCATGGTAGTTAAGGTGTAAGTTGAATGATATCCATCAGCCTCTTTGCAGCATTTACATCAGAAAGAAAGATGGGCTTTTACTTCTAGCACAAAACTACAAGCCTTCATTTAGCTTGTCTCAAGTCCAGTTTTGTCATATTTGTCCAGCTCTCTACAGATTCATGTTTCTTTAAGGCACAGAGACAATCCCAAGAGAATTAGAGGAGGCTCCCTGCATGCAGAATGTAGGTCTGGATACCACTGTCACATAACTATTTGTTGCAGGCTTTTTAAATGCACTGGGACAAATTCATGACTCAGCTTGACTCATCTGAGTTCAAGGTCTTTTCTGTTCTTGGTCTCCTGCACCTACATCAGCCAGAGTTTGGTCCTGATGTCCAGATACAGGAGAGCACAATTTGACCCTGGCCAAGGAGCAGGGAAACTAGCATTAGGTGGCCTGGATAGGCAAACAATTTAATTCAGCTAAGTGGGAGACTGCTGTTTCCCCACCATCTCTTCAGATGAAAATATTCTACATAATACTGTCATCTCTGTGTGTAACACATTCCTGATGTACACACTTGAAGGTGCTGAGTGATTTCCTTCTGCCTGTGTGTCTGTGTGCGTCAGGGTAGGTGTGTGTTCGGGAGGTGACAGGTCATTCAACTCCCTTATCTTCTCACCCCCTCTCGGGTTTTTTGTGAACTCAGAGTTTTTTCCACATTTGGAGAGGAGGGGGACAGCATAGCTCCAGAAGGAATTGCTGTCTGCAACTGCAAGCAGGACCAGTGATCTGCATGCAGGCATCACCCTTCCAAAACTTTCAATGAACACAGGAGAGGTCGAGATGAGGAACACTGAATGTCTGTTTTCTAGGACAGGAGCTCTGTCTCTCCCATGAGATCTGAGCCTTGGAGTCAAAGCAACTTTCCCTGATACTGATTCAGCACAGACTTTGAACTTAAGGAACTAGAAAGGAACCTGTGCAAACATGCCAGATTTATTTTAACTTTTTTATATTAAAGCATAAAGAAGTACAAACCTCTTTAGCCCAGATCAGAGGTACAAATTTGTCTAAAGAACTGGCCTGTTTCAGGCAGAGACTTGTAAGTGCATATATGCACAGATGAAGCCAGGGGGATGAGGCTTGGACAGCAATGCCTAAAGAGTCACTGCTTGTTTATTGCATACCCACATGACAGAGCCAATGTCAGCACACAGTGAGCAAACACACATCCTGAGGCAGGCTTTAGCATTGATCTACATTGCAAAGCTCTGAAAAGCCTCTGTAATCCCAAGCATCACACCTGTGCTGGACAGTGCATTTCTAACCTTTATTCATCTTTTTATGTCATAAGCCTTGTGTCCCCCAAGATGCTGCCTGACCAGGTCCTGGCAGCAAAGGAGCACTGCATACACACACTGAAAAGGCTGCTCCTTCCTACCACAGCTGCAGGCTCTGTCAGCAGCAAGATATTCATTTCTTAGAAAAGCACCATGAAATGAGAATCTCTCTTTCTCCCAGGTGTACCTGCTGCAGAAGGATAGCATGAGAAGGATTTCTTTCAGTTGACCGAGACAACAATGTCTCAAGGCACAGGAGAGAAGGGCTGCAGCTGGAGGAAGCAGATGTTCTTGTGCTGTAGCGTTGTGTTGTTATCATCAGGCCTAAGAGGACAGAAAAAAGAACACAAATTTGCAAGTCACAAAAAGCCTGAGCTCTGTCTCTGGACTGCCATTGACACAGTGACCTTGAACAAGCAATCTGCCCATTATGTACCCCAGTAATCACCTCCTGCAAGATAACGTTGACAGCATCCACACTGCATGGCAGGCTGTGAGGCTGGACTACTGCTAACAGGGGGCTGGAGATCCTTAAGTGAAGGTACAGCTGTATAGCAAAGCTGCATCAACCAACCTCCAGCTCAGAGCTGAAAGCCTCCTTCCTAAGTTTCTGCAGGCTTGAGAGGCCAGTTGTGCAATATAGGGACTGCTCAGGTCTGGCTGCAGTCTGACAGTAGTCAACACAGGGGAGAAGATCTCTGCTTGCCTACCACCCATGCTAGCTACCTGCTGTACCCACATGCTGGCCTGGACCTAGTATGAGTTGACAGAGATGGAGGAAAGAAGGCCACAAGCAGTTTCTAGGCAGTGACCATGCCACAGGCTGGATGGTCCACTGCGCAGAGCTGTCACTTTTCACGTGCCCAGTACCTAGAGGAGACAGCTGCCTTCCCATTTGGTAGCTCAGAGGGTCATAAGGGGATGGACTTTTTGCATGGCCTCCACACAGATCCCTGTGTGTGGTGTGTGAGTCTCTTCAAAATATCTCAGGTCTCAGCCTTCCAGTTATCTGCTTAACTGCCAGATCACAAATTTGTACCCAACTGAGTGAATCACACGTGCAAATTGGGCAAAAATACAACAGCTTTGACTTCATTACTTTTCCCTGGGAACACACAAAGCCTTCCTGGGAGAGCCTCTCTGAATGTCCTGGACGTGCCCAGGAGAAGAGGTGCACGCAGCAAGGGAGAGCAGAAACTCTTACAGTCAGGCTCTCCACTTTATTTTAGAAACATCCTGCAGAGATGGTGACCTCCTGTCACCTTCCTGGTGGGAAAAGTTAGCATGAAGTGTCAAGCTCAGCTATTTATATCACTGCTGATAGTCTTGCCTGTCTTCTAAAGAGGAGAAAACTCTCTTCCTAATAACCCCCAGGGATCAAAAAAAAAAGCACATGAGGAAGATGACTGCACAGGAACATCCCTCCTGGCTCACTGTGAATTTCCTAGCCGATCCTCAAAGCCCTGGCTAGTCTGACCAGAACCAGCCCGCTAGCTGGAGCAGGCAGCAGCGGTGCAAAGTGCTCACCAATCCTTCAGGGGTTGCTGCATCACCAAGAGGACGGGCAAATCTGCTCCAAGGGTAACAGGCACTTCCCCTCCCTCAGAAAAAGGTAGTGCCAAAAAGGAATGGCAGAAAGCAGCCCGTGGCTGGCAAGCCAGCCTGGCGTATTAGCAGGTGCCATCCCCGCTGGGGTATTTTTATCGTGGAATTTGGCAGTCACGAGGCAGCCCGCAGCTCAGCGGACTCCACGCCTGGCCTGCGGTGTGATACTCGCTTGCCCCCAGCTTTTGTAGTGTTGCAGGTGATGATTAAGCTGAGCCAGCCATGTTGCTGGGTCTGTGCCAGGCCGCGCTGCTCTTTGTCACATACGCATGCCCCAGTGCCAAGACCCCATGACTGCACACAGCTCCTTTGGTGATCCAGCAGAAGGCCTTCAGCCAAAAGCATGGCCAGGCAGTGGCACAGCCCGCAGCCCAGCGTGAATACGGATGGTTGCTGCCGAGACCATCTTCCCTCAGGTGTGAGACCCGACAAAGACATCCAAAGGCAGCTTTTGCTGAGTCATGCCAGAGTTGGACAGGGTTTGCCTGAACTATTCCAAACTAGGAATATGAAAGTCCACAGATGCTCACACGCTGAGAGGTCAAAGCACATGAAGACATAGTAGTCTGGGAATGAGAAAAAAGAAACCATATGGAAAATTCCCAAGAATAGTAAAGCTCTGAGGAGAAAGGCTAGGTCAGAGGCAGTTGTACATATCCAGAAAGAGCTGTCAGGAGGAGACAACAATCCTTCTTTGCTTGCTGGCAGCAGAGAGCTGGATGCCCACTTATGTTGATCTAGAAAGCCCTCAGTCTGGCACTGCAAGAATAGCTCACTAATAACTAAAAATGTCTAAGCCAAATAACACTGCTCTAGGAGTGAAACTACTTCTCCTGGTTTCTAAAACTCTTTTTGCTGCAGCCACCTCCCCCCTTGCAGCAGCCACCTCAGCTCTCTACGTGGCTGTAGCAGGATGACCAGGAGGCATCTCTGGACAATCCCTCCTTTAAACAGTTTGTGCAGAGGAACAGTCAGCAGAGAAAGGCAGAGGAAATGGCCCTACTGTCTAGCCTAAGCTTGGCTGCCGGCCTTGGATCCTTCTGATTTATACTCCCTTGGAAAATCTTGTGCATGTGTGAAGCAAGTGAACTACTGTTGTTCTCACATCCATTAACTCCTCTTGCACTTACATTTGCTTCACTTTGTGTTCTGTACACACTGACTCTTAACATTTGCAAGTGTCTAAGTTTAGTAGCCTTCCCTAGGGAAAACAGCCAGTAGCAAAGCCTCAAACTACCAGCACATGGTAGGACTACTGGGAAGATTGGAGCAGTTTGTGACTGCTCGTGTCCATGCAGGAAGGAAAATTCACCCTTGGCACAGTCAGGGAGAACTGTTCATTTTGACCCTAAAAAGCAAGGTGAATCAAGGAAAGGCAGCTGTCAACTAACAGGAGGAGCAGGAGCAATAGGGGCACCTGCAAACAACATCAACTCATCTGGGAAAAAGAGGACACCCACCATTGTGCACACTGTCTTAGGAGGAATACTCCACATGCACAGTTCTGCTACAGTGCATTGACATTGGATGCACCTGCACACAACTGTATGCAGCTTGGTGCCTTGCCTTCACTTGGAAAAAAGTAAATTGAGATCCCTGACTCAGTGCAACATTCTGTAAATACTTCCCACCACTGATTTATCTGAAAATATTTAATCCCCAGTGCTCAAAGAATGAAGCCATATCTTAATTTCTCCAGAATGCAGAATCATAGAATCACAGAGTCAATAAGGTTGGAAAAGACCTCAGAGATCATCAAGTCCAACCTGTCACCCAACACCTCATGACTAACTAAACCATGGCTTCAAGTGCTATGTCCAGTCCTTTGTTGAACATCTCCAGGGACAGGGACTCCACCACCTCCCTGGGCAGCATTCCAATGGCTAACAACTCTCTCTGTGAAGAACTTTCTCCTCACCTCCAGCCTAAACCTCCCCTGGCACAGCTTGAGACAGTGTCCTCTTGTTCTGGTGCTGGGTGCCTGGCAGAAGAGATCTGGCTACAACCTCCCTTCAGGGAGTTGTAGACAGCAATAAGGTCTCCCCTGAGCCTCCTCTTCTCCAGGCTAAGCAACCCCAGCTCCCTCAGCCTCTCCTCATAGGGCTTATGCTCAAGACCTCTCCCCAGCCTTGTTGCCCTTCTCTGGTAGCAGCACTAAAGCTATTTCAGAGGGTAAGACAGACCCACCCATTCACCAGTTTTCACCAGTGCAGACAGGACAAGACAGAAAGTCTAGCTGATTTTCTGTGTTTCTGCTCCTCCAGTTCTAGGCTGGCAGCTGGTGAAAGCTTCTGCATATGTCAAGCAGGCACCAGAATCCCCATTGGCATGATCACAGTATGCTTGCCAAAGCCCATCCTTTGCTTCCTGTTACGCCACTTCTTCCCCCTCAGACAGACAGGCAGTGGGACAGCAAGTGGTCACCTCCCTGTCCCCTTACCCAGGCAATGCTCACCCTTCCACAGGGCAGCCCTCAGCAGCACCAAGAGCATAAAGATTCACCTTTCAATCTGTGTCCCATATCTCTTTGCAGAGGGACACTGCATATAAACAAATGACGGCATAAATCCTTGTGCGTGCTGCTTCATTAAATCGTATCAGCCGCGTAACTGCAGGAGGGGACGTGGTTCCCCCAGCAAGCATCTCTCTCTGTTCTCCAGCTTCTGCTCACAGGAAAGCTCCACAATATTGCTGCTGTAAATTTTGAGCTTTTAACAGTGTCTATTCTCCACAGACATTCTTTACACAGTAAAAATAATTGGCTCTTAAAGACAAGACAAGGGACGATAAAGAAGGAGAGTTAACAATTTGGTCCCTACAGCTTTGGGATTTACCTTGCCTAGTACTGTCAGTATTTCATGATGATGATTAGTAAGTTTTTTTCATTTATTTATTAAAAGGATATTTGCAAATAGAGTGACTGCAGGAGACTGTTATCTCCAAGGTAATACCACACTTCACAGCACCTAGTGCTTAACCCATGCACAAGGGAAAGCCTTGCGGTGCCCTGGGCAGGTAAGTATGGTGAGTGTAACTGGATCAAAAGGTTGCTCAAGTCACTCACACAGAGCCTCACCAAATTTTATCTTTTTATCCATGAGGTTAAGTGACTTGGCAAGAAAGAATCAGAGTAAGAAACAAAAATGAAGTCAGCTCTCTTCCATCTTCACTTTGTAATCTTACTGCCAGCCCATCAAACCGTTCCTCTCATCAGACCACATACCAAACAGCACTTCCCAGCAGCGTCTGGTCCAAGGAGGCATTTCAAAGGAGGCTTTTGCTTTGTCTGTTTCATTTGAACTGTGAATTTTGTCTCAGAGCTTAAGAAAGAGGAGGGAGTAAGATCCAACATTTAGATTTTGCAGCCATTCACTCTCAGAGAGGTCTGACAGAGCAGCAGCAGATTAGGTTTGCTGCACTGGCTCAGCCTACCAAAGTCTTTACACTCCCCAAAACATTTGCCTCTTGTAAATGAAACACTTGCAGCTGGCAACACTGCAAAACCAAAGCAAAACCTATGGGCAACAGGGAAATTTTCTCTGCATTTCTTCTGTGGTGGCATCAAACTCAGAAATTAAGTCCAAAGCTGCAAGCACTTCATGTTCCAGGCATCAGTGCAGGTATTACACAAAGGCAATACAGGAAAGTGCTGAGCACTGCTCAGACCAAGCTGTAGACTCTAGTTTTATCTCCTAGGGGATCAGCCTATTAAAAGGTCCCCAGAGCACAGTTTGCAGACAGATGGATGCTGCATTAACTACACAGTCTGCAGAGGATGCAATAAGCAGACTGCAGCAAAAGGGCTTTCTGCACCAAGAATAGATCTGGCTCAAAGTTCTGGCAGCCCATTTAACAGGTTGGAGTTGGGTTATGCAAAAAAAAGATCACTTTTAGTTTCAGTAGCTGAATTAAAAAACAACAAACCAAATCCCAACTGGCTGAATTAAAACAACAACAACAAACCAAATCCCAACACATTGTTTTCGGTGGATGTGGAACAAAGTTTTCAGCAAACAAGATCTCATTCATTTCAGGTCAAAGGAAAGCATTTCCTCTGACACAAAACAGATCATTCTGCACCATGCATCCCTGGTTGGGTACTTGCTAATCCTCTTTAGAACCACTCTCTTCTGTTTTTTTTTCCCCACAGAGGCTGTGTCCAATTCTCCCTTCAAGACTTCTCTTCCCACTTAGTGAGCAGAAAAAATGGGAGACTGGAGTTTCCTGGGAGAATTCCTCGAGGAGGTCCACAAACACTCCACTGTGGTGGGGAAAGTCTGGCTGACTGTGCTCTTCATCTTCCGGATGCTGGTGCTGGGTACAGCAGCTGAGTCCTCGTGGGGTGATGAGCAGTCTGACTTCATGTGTGACACCCAGCAGCCTGGCTGCGAGAACGTCTGCTACGACAAGGCCTTCCCCATCTCCCACGTCCGGTTTTGGGTCCTTCAGATCATCTTTGTCTCCACTCCATCTCTGGTATACATGGGCCACGCAATGCACACAGTGCGCATGGAAGAGAAGAGGAAGATGAAAGAGGCAGAACTAGAGGCCCAGGAGATGAAAAACAACGGTGACACATACTACCAGCAGAAGTGCTCCATGGCAGAGAAGGCTGAGCTGTCTTGCTGGGATGAGTCAGGAGGCAAAATCATACTCAGAGGAAGTCTGCTGAACACCTATGTCTACAGCATTTTGATTCGCACTGCCATGGAAGTGGCCTTCATAGTGGGACAGTATGTCTTGTATGGGATCTTCCTGGAGACCCTGTATATCTGCCAGCGGGCACCTTGCCCCCATCCTGTCAACTGCTACGTTTCCCGCCCCACAGAAAAAAACGTGTTCATCGTCTTCATGCTGGCTGTGGCAGTGCTCTCCCTGTTCCTCAGTCTGGCCGAGCTGTACCACTTGGGCTGGAAGAAAGCCAAAGAGAGGTGCTCCAGGTCTTACAAGCCCAGCACCAGCACAGTCCCTGGGAGACTGGAGTCTGCCCCACAAGCGGAAAGGGCCCAGATGTACACTCCTCCCCCAGATTTTAACCAGTGCCTGTCAAGTCCCAACGGGAAGTTCATCAGCCCCTTCAGCAACAAAACAGCCTCCCAGCAGAACACTGCCAACTTTGCCACTGAGAGGGTCCACAGCCAGGAGGATGCTGCCGGTGAAGGGTCCTTCATTAAGTCCAGCTATGGGGAAAGTCCAGAGGTGGCCAACGAATGTGCAGCTCCCACCTTCCCTGAGAACTACTTCAATGAGAAACGTCGATTCAGCAAGGCCAGCCGTGCCAGCAGCAAGGCGAGGTCAGACGACCTGTCTGTGTGACCTGTCTCCAGCAGGAGTGAGGAGAAGGAGCAGTCGCAGTGCTTAGTAAAACTTCTGCAGAGTGGATTCCAGACTCCTGCCACTAACCTCTCTCTGTTTTAACATCCTCTTGCTCCTTTCCATCACTGTTACATTGCAGACAGCACCTCTCACAGCTTAAGGCAGGGGCAGCCACCAGGAGACTACACACACTGAAGAGAGGCACCAATCTCAAGGTGTGAAACTCTTGTCCACATTTTCACCAGGGACCGGAGACCTGCTGTTCTTAGCCTGGTAGAGCACAGGCCAGCAGACTCCTGAGGCTGCCCAGCAGGTATTCACTGCGACACTGTATTCAACAGACTGACTGGAACTCAACCCCCTTGCTTCTTCTTGGGTGTCTATTCAACATTTGCTACATCAGCTTGGCAAATATATTGAGCTGAAGCTTTTCTCACCTGCAGGGAGCAGAAACACACCAGTAGGCTCTCTGAAAGAAAGACTTTCTCACCTGCTTCGTCCTTGCTCTTTCTAATCTTCCCTTTTCCTACCTGAGCCCAGATATTTTCTACCAGTTTACCAATACAATACATTCTACTTGAATTTTTGACACTGTATATATAACTCTTCCCTATAAACAAGAACATCTGTGGTCCCTCATGCACAGCTGCTTCATGTCTAACATTGGAATCCCTCCCTCATTCCTAAGTCAGCATATCAGACTGGCCCCAGGCATAATGCTCAGCTGACCAGTTGATGAAGACTAGGGAATTTTCCCAAGATATTTATGTCATCAATTCTAAGCAAGACATCCATTAACAGAAACAGAGACTCTCCTGTGAGAACAGACACCTTACTAGCAAAATAGAAGAATTATGTGGAAATAAAGTGGGTTTCCCCCTTTTGAAACCCATCTTTCAAGCCACCTGAATGCTGATGAAAGGGTAATGCCATCTGCCAATCTGAGATAAAAGCATCATCTGTTTATCTGCAGAAGAGGTACGGCCCACGTCTTCTCCTCACAAACCCACCAAAACACTTCAGTTCTGCACATCACTCGTCTCTTGGCTGCTCTCTCAAGCCTGCCTGCCAGTGCAAGCCAAGATATTTGTCCTCACAGTAAGTCACTGTTCTGCCATCAGCGTCATCTTCATCTCCACTCCATCCCTAGCACATATGGCAATAAGAAACCACCCATGGACCAGCTCTTTCCACTGCTGCAGCCTCTCAGAGCAGCCATTGCACAGTGAGTTGGGTGGGTCAGGTCTGTAGGCAGCTCCCACTCTGTTTTCTCAGTGCAGTGCTGACTCCCATCATTTAAAGAGTTTGCTAAACAAAGCTAAGCTGCTCCTTGTTGTTCACCCTGCACTGCCCTTTCAGACACGGGCCACAGCTTCCCAACACTGGACTGCAGAAGCAAATGGCCAGGGAGCTGCTTATGAGGGGACTGAGCCATTCCCTCTCTTAGGGCCACTGAAAGGGATTGTGAATCCTTACTCCTGAACTTTGGCACAGCTCTCTGTCCACAAACACACATGTTCACACATGGAGGGGGGGAAACCACGGGTTTGGGTTTGTTTTTTGTTTCTATAGGTGTATTTTTTAATCCTGAAAAGACCTGTGTGCTCTCCTTAACGTGAGATTTTAGTCAGTTGTGCCTAGGTTGTTTTTTTCCAAATAAAGTTCTAACTCCATCTCTCCTTGTTGATGTTTCTCCTCTCTCATGTCTGAGAATGAGCTGCTAGCATCGGGCTGCCCGCCAGCCTTTGTTGCTCGGAGATCACAAAAATTCCCCTTGCCCAGAGTGGCAGGGATGAGGGGAGGGTTCAGCCAGAGGGATAAATAATAAACACTGGGAAATGATTGATTGACTGCCTAACAGAAACTCCCTCCAGTTCCCTTGCCTGCCTCCACATTATCAAGGAAGGCTGGGAAGAGATGGACAGAGAGCAGAGCTTCCACACTCTTGCCATGGAAACACTCCTTTCTTGTATCCCCCCGGCACACCTCTGCACCCAGAGACCACCTACAGTGTTAGGCCAGCTCAGCAGGAAAAGGGCGACAAAACCTGTTCCCCGAGCATCTTATTGCTTGCCCCTGCAGTAAAAGTGCCCTGAAAGGCATTTTTGAGAGGCAAGGTCTTGAGAGGTGTTGAGAATCCACTGCTAATCATCTCTGCAAAGTGTTCCTGTGGGTACTCAGCCTTCTTAAGGCACAGTTGCCCAGCACAAATAAAACCCTTTCCTCTCCCAGCTGATGACTGCCCTCTGAGTTTCATCCTTTGCTCCCACTTTCTGACTTTCACAGGCTCCCTCCTTCTGACCTTGGATCCCCCTGTCCACTCAAAGGAAGTAACCTTCCTGCCTTCCTCCACACAACTTCTCATCCCATGGGACTCTGCAGGCTGAGAAGCTGGAGACAAATAAAGCTCGGGGTCCAAGCAAGAAGCCTGAGAGGAGACACAAAGAGCAAAACTGGAATTCAATGAGGACACAGGGACAAGGACTTTTAACTGTGCTAGAAACTGCAGGGATCCTTTAAGATTAAAGGAGCCTAGTTTGGGAGGTTTTCATCCCAGAAGGGAGGATGCCACAGCCACACAATGAAGCAAGGAGGCAGGATTACTCCCGCAGGCCTGGAATTTTTAACTGGCATGTGCACAGCCATCAGCATGCCTGTCCCTTAGGGTGCCACCTTGCTGGGAGACATGTGCAATGGGCAAGTCAGGATCACAGAACTGTCACAGAACTGCCCTCAAAGATCACCCAATTCCAACCCCCTGCCATGAGCAGGGACAGCTCACACTAGATCACTCCCCTTGGAAAACTGGGCTGTTGAGTGGTATTACCATTTCACTGGGGCAAAGCACTAACCCAGGCCTCATTCAATAAACTGTGCTTTGCCTGTAACAAGTAATAGACCAAATGTTAAGAACTGTGAGCTACAGTCTCTGCTGGAGAGCAAAGGATAGTCTAAAAATAAGGGCAAGGAACTTCTCTGTGCCATTTCAGATCTCTGAGATCCAGGTGTATTCACCAGGGATGTTTTGGTGGTCTTGGAGACCACAGGAGTACAACCATCCCAGCTCTCTGTCACCCAGCCTAGACAACATGTGTATCAAAACAGGTATCTCCCTCTGTCACTCACTTCTTAATAAATCCCTGGTTCCATCTTCCAGGCATAACAAGTGGGGAATATTTGATGGATGGATGTTTGCACTGCCTGACAGACCATAAACTTGTGATTCTTGGAATCCACTGTCAAGGCCAGCCAGGCTATCACATCACAATAGGAGCACATTTACTTCAGCCAGCAAGCAGAGAGGCTGGCCTGTCATTTCAGACAGTCGTTGTATTCATTGCTTTGTACCAGATGGATGGATGGATGGATGGACAATCTTATAGTTGTGACCTAAATCAACATTATATGCAAGCTTCAGCCCTTGGATAGTCACTTAATCTTCAAATGGCAGCATTACAAAGACAGTGCTCTGAGGAGGGAGAAAAAAGAAAATGTGAGAGCTGTTCATTCTGCTGTTCTCCCTCTTTTCTCCAGTCTCTTCAGCCTCTTAGAAATGAGTTTTCCCCATCAGCTGTCCCCCGTCATCAGCTTGGTTGGCACACCCCAAACCATTTCAGCATTGCCTCCTCTGACTGGTGGCTGAAGGAGCCAGAAGTCAGTTCTGATCTACAGCCTCCTGCTGATCATCTGCCAAGCCTAAGATAGGAGAACAGGGAAATGTGTGTTTCAACAAGCTCTTAAAACAGAAGTACTTAATCCTATAAAAAGAAAAGCTATATTTAATAATGCATAGAATGCCAAAACTACCAAAGTAATGAATTGAGAAAAGGTCATGCCTCTTAAGTCCCTCTCCCCAAACAGCACAGGGGGACAGATGAGTGGGCTGAGACAAATGAGGGAGAAATTGAGAGAGGTGCTTAAAAGTAATGGCTGATCTAGAGCACATGGGTTGAGGGGGGGGGGGTGGTGGTGGGGGTTCTTTCAGAATAGGTGAGCAAGGCAACATTCAAGCAAACTCAAAGCTGGTAAAATTCCAGGTGGTTAAAAGGGAACAGGTGAAAAGATGCCACACTACACAATCTCCCCTCAAACACTCTTCCACTGAATATCACTGAGACCAAGGAATTAGGAAGATCCAAAACCCAAATAAGGAAAGCACTGGGTATCATAAGAGCAAGAGGAGGCAAATGGCCAAAGTATGAAGGATAAAGAAATTCACAATTCAAACAATCTGTATGATTTCAGAAAACCTGGCCTGCAGCAATGGTAAACACTGCTGACTGCCAGCATCAGCAGGAGGTGTGGAGGAGCAGCTCTCCTGCCAGTGCTGCTGCCTCCCAGAAAGCCTAGGACTAACACAAGCACAAGAACTGCTGTCCCCAAGGGAACCCTCTCTGTCACTGCTTCCTTGGGAGGCTCTTCAAGTTTCCTAGAATCAGAGAATGGTTTGGGTTCAAAGGGACCATAAAGATCATCTAATTCCAACCACCCTGCCGTGGGCAGACACACATCCCACTAGACCAGGTTGCTCAAGGCACTGTCCAACCTGGCCTTGAACTCTTTCAGGGGGGAGACAGCCACAACTTGCCTGGGCAACATGTTCCAGTGTCTGAAAGAAGACTGCAGACTTCCTCCTGCCTGGACTTTCACCAGCTTACAGTGATTATTACCTTTGTGGAATACTACTATTGCCATCATTTGCATTTTCATAGTGCTTCACACCTCAGAACACTCCTGCATGACAAGTCTGCATTTACATCCTCATTTTCCTGAGGAAGAAAATGAGTCCTGCTGAGTCCTGGTCTGACCAAGCCACACAGTCGTAGTGTAGCTGATACATTGATACTGTTTGTGACTAATTATCACAATTACATTCACTGTTCCACCATGTGAATTAAATAGTGGCTGAAAAATACCCACCAAAGAGACAGTTCCAGTGCTTTAATGCTTCTTGGATTATGCAAACACAGAGGCTCAGAGGAGACCTTCTTGCTGTCTACAACTCCCTGAAGGGAGGCGGTAGCCAGGTGGGGGTTGGTCTCTTCTCCCAGGCAACCAGTGCCAGAACAAGAGGACACATCTCAAGCTGTGCCAGGGGAGGTTTAGGCTGGGTGTTAGGAAGAAGTTCTTCATAGAAAGAGTGATTTGCCATTGGAATGTGCTGCCCAGGGAGGTGGTGGAGTCACCATCACTGGAGGCATTTAGGAAGAGCCTGGATGGGGTGCTCGGTGCCATGGTTTAGTTGATTAGACGGTGTTATATGATAGGTTGGACTGGATGATCTCAAAGGTCTCTTCCAACCTGGTTAATTCAATTCAATTCAACTCTATTCTACTCTATTCTACTCTACTCTATTCCATTCCATTCCATTCTACTCTACTCTATTCTATTCTATTCTTGGCCACAAAGCAGCCTGGCCAAAAGGATGCCCAGGCTCTTTCTGCATCTGGACTCAGCAGGCTCCACCTGTCTCAAGGGACTTTGGCACCTCATCCCATCAGGGGTTACAGTAGAGGCTGCTGCAGAGGGCTCATGCCAGTCTTTGCACATATTAGGAGTGAATAACAACACTTTGGTGATTACATCGCCAGCTGCAGCAGAGGATTAAGAATGAGGATGGAGAGTGGCAGCTTCTTAAGATAGAATTTTTAGCTGGAAAAAATGTGACTCTGAGGTGCAAAAATGAATGGGTTTGCTTTTACCTTGAATGTGCGTTGCTTATATGCTCTAGATGATTAAAGATCTTTCTCAGAACCACAGAACTGTAATACTGGATATAGATACACAACATTGTCAAGCAAATGCGGTGACAGGAGAAGAGAATCAGATGCACTTACAACACACTCACTCTAGCCAAATACTGCAGAAATGCTTCATTTTTCCTCCAGTGAACACTGCTTTGCATGTTTTAAAGTCAATTTGCCCAGGCCAGCCACATTCACATACCACCGCTGGTTTCCCACAGACCTCTGAGCAATTGAGTTTGACGGGCACCAGAGTTCTCAGAAAGTGAATGTCAGTCATGGAAACAAAATTTTCAATTCATATGGGCCAATATCCACCCCAGAGGCAGCTGTGTGCTCCTCCAGCCATCAGCAGAGCACAAACAATGTTGTGTAACCAGCTCTGCCAATCACAAACCAAACAACGCTCCTCCGCAGGAGACTACATGCCATAAGCACACAGCAAAAGATGCTTTAAAGACAGTGATGTATTGGAGCAGTAGCAGCAGATATCTGAGATATCTGAGGAGAGGCTGAGGGAGCTGGGGTTGCTTAGCCTGGAGAAGAGGAGGCTCAGGGGAGACCTTCTTGCTGTCTACAACTACCTGAAGGAAGGTTGTAGCCAGGAAGGGGTCAGTCTCTTCTCTCTAGCAACCAGCACCAGAACAAGAGGACACAGTCTCAAGCTGCACCAGGGGAAGTTTAGGCTGGAGGTGAGGAGAAAGTTCTTCCCAGCAAGAGAGATTGGCCATTGGAATGTGCTGCCCAGGAAGGTGGTGGAGTCACCATCCCTGGAGATGTTCAAAAAAGAACTGGATGTGGCACTTGGTGCCATGGCTTAGTTAGTCAGGAGGTGTTGGGTGACAGGTTGGACTTGATGATCTCTCTTTTCGAACCTTATTGATTCTATGATTCTATGATGTTGTTCTCACACACAGAAGGTTTCATAATCCCCTTGCAAGGTCCTACACTTCCCAAGCACAAAAGTAGCAAAAGCATGGCGAGGGCACTGCAATGCCAGCACAGAACATGCTCCCCCCTCCTCTAACAGAGTTTGTCACACAGGGTTTTGCACCCTGCCTACGAACACAAAACACCAGCCTCTGGAATTAAAGCAATCATATCCCTCTTGGCAGCAAAATGCATTCCCCTAGGGCAAGCCAGAGAGCAAAACGCAGAATGGTTGCAATATTTCCCTAGTCCTTTAAAATTATTTCTGGAGGAAAGGCCTGTAGGACTGCTACACTCAAGACACTTTCCTCCCTTGAACTGGCTACATCTTACCAACTGATTAGGCACCTTTTTTTCTCTCTGTTCAGACAGCCCATGACAAGCAACAGTTCAACAGCAGCATTTAAAGGAGCAAGACCAAGCCCCTTACAGACCACAGTTATCTCCTGAGAGGACATAGAATAGAATAGAATAGAATAGAATAGAATAGAATAGAATAGAATAGAATAGAATAGAATAGAATAGAATAGAATAGAATAGAATAGAATAGAATAGAATTAACCAGGTTGGAAAAGACCTTTGTGATCATCAAGTCCAACCTATCACCCAACACCATCTCATCAACTAAACCATGGCACCAAGTGCCTCATCCAGGCTCTTCTTAAACACCTTCAGTGATGGTGACTCCACCACCTCCCTGGGCAGCACATTCCCATGGCCAATCTCTCTTGCTGGGAAGAATTTCTTCCTAACATCCAGCCTAAACCTCTCCTGGCACAGCTTGAGACTGTGTCCTCTTGTTCTGGTGCTGGTTGCCTGGGAGAAGAGACCAACCCCCACCTGGCTACAACCTCCCTTCAGGGAGTTGTAGAGAGCAATAAGGTCTCCCTTGAGCCTCCTCTTCTCCAGGCTAAGCAACCCCAGCTCCCTCAGCCTCTCCTCCCAGGGCTGTGCTCCAGACCCCTCCCCAGCCTCATTGCCCTTCTCTGGACATGTTCAAGAGTCTCAATGATCTTCTTAAATTGAGGAGCCCAGAACTGGACACAGGACTCAAGGTGTGGCCTAACCAGTGCTGAGCACAGGGCACAATGACCTCCCTGCTCCTGCTGGCCACACTCTTCCTGATGCAGGTCAGGATGCCATTGGCCTTCTTGGCTACCTGGGCACACTGCTGGCTCATGTTCAGCCTATTCTCAACCAGTACCCCCAGGTCCCTTTCTGCCTGGCTGCTCTCCAGCCACTCTGACCCCAGCCTGTAGCACTGCATGGGGTTGTTGTGACCAAAGTGCAGCATCCAGCACTTGGACTTGTTGAATGCCATCCTGTTGGACTCTGCCCATCTGTCCAGCCTGGCAAGGTCCCTCTGGAGAGCCCTTCTACCCTCTAACAGATCAACTCCTGCTCCCAACTTGGTGTTACCTGCAAATTCACTGATGATGGACTCAGTCCCCTCATCCAGATCATTAATAAAGATATTGAACAGGATGGGACATGTACAAGTACAGGGCTAATAAGAAACTGTTTTGCTTAAGTAAGACTATCTTAGGCAATTGTATGACAGGATGCCATTGGCCTTCTTGGCCACCTGGGCACACTGCTGGCTCATGTTCAGCCTACTCTCAACTAGTCCCCCCAGGTCCCTTTCTGCCTGGCTGCTCTCCAGCCACTCTGACCCCAGCCTGTAGCACTTGGGGCAGGAAATTGTTCAGGGGTTACTCTGAGCTGGGTTTTGTGACTCACTCTCCATTAGAAAAGAACTCCTCTTTATTGCAAGGTTAACTTAGATAAGAAGGCCCAGGACAGATGCAGCCAAGATAGAGATGAAAATGAACTGTTAAGGACTCTTTTGAGAGTTACATTTTCTTGTTCACATTGGACATGAACCTAGGCTCAAAAAGGCATGTGGGTGATGGGCAGCTCTATGGCAATATAAAGAAAGCAAAAGACACATCAAAGTGATCTTCTTGGAAACTGGGTATGAGCTGCATGTTTTTAATAGAAGTCCCAGCAAAACCCAACCCAGCTGTATTCAGCTACACACAGGGTTTCACTTGAAAGCATGTTACCCACCAGCTCCTACCCTTAAAAGGAATCAGATTAGCAGGGAGAGTCAAGCCTGAGGTCAGAAATTTGCTGCTGTTTGCTTGGGGGATTTGGATGTTTGGTTTTGCTTTTTGTTGTGTGTGGGGTTTTGTTGGGGTTTTTTTGTTGTTGTTGTTTGGTGTTTGTTTTGGGGGTTTTTTTAAGTAAATGCTGTGCCAGATCTTCAGCCTGGGAACAAAGTTTGAGACTGAAAAGTGTTCCTGACAGAACTAGTTTGACGGGTGCCAGGCTGTGGGCAAGGCATTTCAGAAACAAGTGCCTAAAATTAGCCATTGCTACATCACATAGGCCAATGAAGCCATGCTCAGTTCCCACCTTGTTTTCCTTCCACTTCAGCCCAGACTCAAGGATGCACTTTGGTACTCACGTGTAGCAGAAACTGCCATCACCTTTGCTGCATAACATGAACTGTAAACCCAAGATCACACCTGGTAGTCCAATGGGGCAGGGGGAGGGGGAGAGCTCTTTTCCAATTGATTTTCCCCTTACAGACCACAAGAACTCTTCCCTCACCTTTTTTAACTCTGAAATTAGGTTTTATATTCTTCCCTCCCTCTGTGGTCTTGTATTTTCTTAGGATGCAGTGATACTTTCCACATTCCTAGTTTCTCCAGATTCCTTTCACCTTTCCAGAGAAATGACAGATTTGAGGGCTTCCTGAAAATTTCATTCCAGTGCCAGGTTCAAAATCAAGCAAGACAGACATTCACTAAATGAGAGACACTGGGAGCAATCCTCACCAATTCCTGACCACACAAGCACATCACAGCTCCCAGCAGTGAGGTATGTGAGAGCTTGAGGAGACCCCCAGAAGCACACACACTTACTTCAGCCCTTTTCCTCTTGCAGTGCAAACCTGGAGTTAAGGTGAACAGCCCACTTCCTATGGTACAGGTAGCCTATAGCTTTTAAAAGTGCTCCTTCCCACAAGCCAGATCAGGGCTGCCACTACCCCTGTGTGAATGTATAAGCAAGCAGCAAGGCTGCAGTGCACATACAGACATGCATCATATCCCAGTGCTACACATCCATACTGTCTCACACTCAGAAACACAAATACAGCTGGGCCTGGCTGCACCGCCACCCCTTGAGTCCTGTGTCCAGTTCTGGGCCCCTCAGGTTAGGAAAGATGTTGAGCTGCTGGAAGGTGTCCAGAGAAGGGCAACAAAGCTGGGGAGGGGTCTGGAGCACAGCCCTGGGAGGAGAGGCTGAGGGAGCTGGGGTTGCTAAGCCTGGAGAAGAGAAGGCTCAGGGGAGACCTTCTTGCTCTCTGCAACTGCCTGAAGGGAGATTGTAGCCAGGAAGGGGTTGGTCTCTTCTCCCAGGCAACCAGCACCAGAACAAGAGGACACAGTCTCAAGCTGTGCCTGGGGAGGTTTAGGCTGGAAGAAGTTCTTCCCAGCAAGAAAGATTGGCCATTGGAATGTGCTGCCCAGGGAGGTGGTGGAGTCACCATCCCTGGAGGTGTTTAAGAAGAGACTGAATGAGGCCCTTGGTACCATGGTTTAGTTGATGAGATGGTGTTGGGTGATAGGTTGGACTTGATGATCACAAAGGTCTTTTCCATCCTGGTTAATTCTATTCCATTCCATTCCATTCCATTCCATTCCATTCCATTCCATTCCATTCCATTCCATTCTATTCTATTCTATTCTATCCTATCCTATCCTATCCTATCCTATCCTATCCTATCCTATCCTATTCATACAGTGGCAGCTCCAATCTTAGCCCCAGCACCTCTATACCATAGACTGGCCTGCAATTGGAGCCTACAGCTTGCTCTGTTTCACTTAACAAGACAAAATTAAGTAGCATTTTAATCCTGATATGCAAGTACTTGCAATGGGGACAACACTCGTGACAACCAATTGCTCTTCTAACAGAAGCACTCTCATAATGAGAAGTATTATTTTAATTAACAACTGGAAAGCACAGTCTAGGGATGAGGTAATTTCCAATTATTGCAATGGGGTTTAAGAAGGTGTGCCCTGGTACTAATAGAAGTTACTGATGCCATCAGAAATCACTGGTTAAGGTACTCTGCCCTGCACTATGCAGTCAGACCAGACACCCCAGAACTCAAACCTGCAAATCTGTGAAACCTTCACTGCAGTCAATACAACACAGTTTGTAATGACACCTTCATCTTTTGTACACAGGGCTGCTCTTTGTTTCAATCCATTGAACAATATTCATTAGCTTCCCACTTCAAATTAGGCTAATTGAAACGAAGAGAACCTGCAATAGTTTTTGACTGTAGGAGACATATCCCCTTCCCTTCTCCGAGTCATTGCTGCCCCTGTTGGTTTGCAGTCACGTATCACCAAGTCATGTATCACCAAGTTAGGAGCAGATGTTGGTCAGTTAGAGGGTGGAAAGGCTCTGCAGAGGGACCTCGACCGGCTGGACAGATGGGCAGAGTCCAATGGCATGGAATTTAACAAGTCCAAGTGCCAGGTGCTGCACTTTGGCCACGGCAACCCCATGCAGAGCTACAGGCTGGGGTCAGAGTGGCTGGAGAGCTGCCAAACAGAGAGGGACCTGGGGGTGCTGATTGACAGCCGCCTAAACATGAGCCAGCAGTGTGCCCAGGTGGCCAAGAGGGCCAATGGCATCCTGGCCTGTATTAGGAATAGTGTGGCCAGCAGGAGCAGGGAGGTCATTGTGCCCTGTGCTCTGCATTGGTTAGGCCACACCTTGAGTCCTGTGTCCAGTTCTGGGCCCCTCAGTTTAGGAAAGATGTTGAGTTGCTGGAAGGTGTCCAGAGAAGGGCAACAAGGCTGGGGAGAGGCCTTGAGCACAGCCCTGTGAGGAGAGGCTGAGGGAGCTGGGGTTGCTTAGCCTGGAGAAGAGAATGATCAGGGGTGACCTCATTGCCCTCTACAACTACCTGAAAGGTGGTTGTAGACAGGAAGGGTTTGGTCTTTTCTCCCAGGCAACCAGCACCAGAACAAGAGGACACAGTCTCAAGCTGTGCCAGGGGAGGTTTAGGCTGGAGGTGAGGAGAAAGTTCTTCACTGAGCGAGTTGTTCGCCATTGGAATGTGCTGCCCAGGGAGGTGGTGGAGTCACTGTCCCTGGAGGTGTTCAAGGGGAGATTGGATGTGGCACTTGGTGCCATGGTCTAGTCACGAGGTCTGTGGAGACAGGTTGGACTTGATGATCCTTGGGGTCTCTTCCAACCTTAGTTATACTGTGATACTGTGATCACCACAGATCTTTCTTGAGGAATGCCAAATGCATAGTGAGAAACACTGTGCTGTCTCTTTCTTGCAATCTCACTACCACTGAAGGTTATACAACACACATTTCCCTTTCCATTTATTCCGTTATCTTAGAAAGGAAGGATATTCAGCTCCAACGCCAAGACTGCTCTGCCTCTTGACCCTTTCTGATGGCTGAAACCACAGATACTAACGCCCTAGAAAAACTCATGTGTGTTAACAACCCTTAAAATAAATACTGAAAAACAGTTTTATGACAAAACTGATGCTAACCACACCATTGCCTGGAATACTTCCAATTCTTCCACTCATGGAATCTCAAGTCGCCTGCATTCAGTGACTCCCAATTGAGACATGAGAACTGGCAGTGGCATAAATACCCACAGAGTGCTGGCTGGTACAGCTGACAGTCAGACAGCACCAGAATGGCAACCAAAGATAACGCTGAGCCTGGACAAGCAGCTCGGGCACTGGCCTGAAACCTTGCAGAGTGCCCTCAGGCTCCTACTCCAGTAAGTTTTGTGCCTGACAACAGAGGAGTCACCCAAGTTTCTGTTAGGATGGAATTCCCATCGACAAAATCAATATTGTGGCCTTTGCCTCTTGCTAAATAGGTATTGAGATCCTATGGAAATAAATGCAATGCCCTGAGGTAGACAAGAGATGGGCAGGGCAACCAGAATGAAATAAAATCACAGAATCAGCAAGGTTGGAAAAGACCTCAGAGATCATCAAGTCCAACCTGTCACCCAACACCTCATGACTAACTAAGCCATGGCTTCAAGTGCCACATCCAATCCCCTCTTGAACACCTCCAGGGACGGTGACTCCACCACCTCCCTGGGCAGCACATCCCAATGGCCAATTACTCTGTCTGGGAAGAACTTTCTCCTCACCTCCAGCCTAAACCTCCCCTGGCACAGCTTGAGACTGTGTCCTCTTGTTCTGGTGCTGGTTGCCTGGGAGAAGAGACCAACCCTCACCTGGCTACAACCTCCCTTCAGGGAGTTGTAGACAGCAGTAAGGTCTCCCCTGAGCCTCCTCTTCTCCAGGCTAAACAACCCCAGCTCCCTCAGCCTCTCCCCACAGGGCTGTGCTCCAGATCCCTCCCCAGCCTCATTGCCCTTCTCTGGACACGTCCAAGTGTCTCGATGTCCTTCTTAAACTGAGGGGCCCAGAACTGGACACAGGACTCAAGGTGTGGCCTAACCAGTGCTGAGTGCAGAGGCAGAATGACTTCACTGCTCCTGCTGGAATCTTTGTGTCCAAAGGAAAATCAGCTACAGAGGAGGGGAAATTAGGATAAAAATTCTGAGTCTTGAGCTACAGGAAAGCACAGGTATGGCACTCTGTGTCTGCCCATGCAGTGTGCACAAAAGCAACATAGAAATATTTCCGTTTCATAATAGCAGTGTTTCTGTGACTACGAGGGTCCAGAGCTGTCAGGCAAGACCTGAAGGAAAGGTCATATCTGTCACTCAGACAGCTACCCACACAGTTTGAAAAACAGCAGAGTTCTTGCATGTATGAAGCATTCTTGTGTTTTCCTACCACACAGCCTTCCTCCTGAGGCAAAGAGTAAGTGTTATTCCCATCTGCCGAACGATAATCTGCGTTTGATTGGCCTGCTGAAAGCTGCATGCGAAATTACGCTGACTTTGATTCAGTTCAAGCTCCCAGTGCTCCCTCCACCATTCTCATTCTGTGTCAGGACCCAGTTTCAAGTTCATTAGCTTCATGTCTTGAATTAGCACCTACCATCTGCATACAAATGTACTATTTGCAGCTAACGTTTCCACAGCTTTCCAAAGCCGTGAAAACCCTCAGCAGAGATGCGGCTCTGCTCTTCCAGCCCTGGTGCACAACTCAGCTTCCTGTGTGCTCTTCTCTGTTCTGCCATGGATTCACAGCATCACCAGGGCACATCAGGAAATCTCCTCACAGCACCATCTCTCCTGGGTGTGCACTAGAAATCACAATGATGCATGTACAGCTTCTCTGGGAAGTGGAATGGAATAACAACTATGAGCTCCTTTGCACTGCAGGAATGGGAGACACTCTGGACATATGCACCATGAAGATGATAAGGGATAGCTATGTATTTCTTCATTAGAATTGCTAGCTGCTGGTTTGTACTGGATTTCTCTTGCTGATTGCAGTAATGGCATGTCCCTCTTCTCATGAATGTAAACCCAACAATGGCATGTCTCATCTCTCTGCTAGTTCTTGGCACAAGGTGTGTTAGGCCACACTTTGAGTCCTGTGTCCAGTCCTGGGCCCCTCAGGTTAGGAAAGATGTTGAGTTGCTGGAAGGTGTCCAGAGAAGGGCAACAAAGCTGGGGAGGGGTCTGGAGCACAGCCCTGTGAGGAGAGGCTGAGGGAGCTGGGGTTGCTTAGCCTGGAGAAGAGGAGGCTCAGGGGAAACCTCATTGCTGTCTACAGCTACCTGAAGGGAGGTTGTAGCCAGGTTGGTCTCTACTCCCAGGCACCCAGCACCAGAACAAGAGGACACAGTCTCAAGCTGTGCCAGGGGAGGTTTAGGCTGGATGTTAGGAAGAAATTCTTCACAGAGAGAGTGATTGCTCATTGGAATGTGCTGCCCAGGGAGGTGGTGGAGTCACCATCATTGGAGGTGTTTAGGTGGAGACTTGATGGGGTGCTTGGTTGCATGGTTTAGTCACCTGGGTGGTGTTGGATGATAGGTTGGATGCAATGACCTTGAAGGTCTCTTCCAACCTGGTTTATTCTATTCTAATTCCACAACTGGTATCAAACCACACCTGAAGGCCACCAGCCTCTGCCATAATTCCAGCTGGTCTTGTGCTTCCTCATAGCTGGTGATGGAGAGCTAACTGTTGTTGGCTCCCTGCTGACTTACACTATCCAATGTCTGTGTCAGTCTGATATGGAAAACAGGTTTTCCACTTGACCATACGAAGCATATTAAAGAGATCTGCCACATATTTGCATTTCAGCACTGAAAAATGAAGTGACAAGACTCGACATCTGCTTTGAAGTAGCTCTGGTTTAGACCAACAAAACTAATTTTCACAAACCTATGGGGGAAATGTGGGTCTCTTGGGAATAAAAGGGGGTTTTCCCTGGATGTGAGCGCTGCAGGACCAAGAATAGAAGGATGAATATAAGCCTTTCAAAGCAGAGATTTGTCATGGAAATTCTGACAACTGTCAATGTGAGCAATGCCGCCAGGCACCGCTCAAAGTCTGCAGCGTCTCTCAAACCTGTCATGGGTTTGTAGACAGGGCTAAAATAAAGGCAGAAATGCAGCAACAAATATACACACACAGATATAGATATAGATAGATATATTATTGTTCAAAAAAGAACAGGTGGTCCTGCCAGCAGTGTAAAGATGACTCTTGAAAACAACTAATGCCCAGATAAGCAGCCTTCGCTACCCACACCAGCAGCACATCCAGAGCTCTCCTTGAGTTCTACCACTCTGCAAGCCATAATAATCTGGGATGCTGACTCTCTGTCATGACAAGGCCTGAGGACTTCCAAGCCTCTTGATCTCCTTCACCCAACATATTCACACAATTCCACCCTTCTGACCTTCAGTGGATTTTTGCCCTTCTGAAAATAACAGCACACGAAACAGCTGCTGAAGCCAGAAACGTCTTGAATGTAAATAGGACAGGTCCCTGAGATGAGGTTTATGTCCTCTCTTCTAGCTCCCCACCACTTGATCTGATTCCTTCAAAAAGGGATTGGAGCCATGGTTTAGTTAGCCATGAGGTGCTGGGTGACAGGTTGGACTTGGTGATCTCTGAGGTCTTTTCCAACCTTATTAATTCTATGATTCTATGACTCTATGGTTCTATGATTCTACCTTCATGTAACAAAGATGAGTAAATTTTTACAAGTATATTAACACTAAAAAGAAGGGCAAGAAGAACCTACACTCCTTATTGGATCTGGAGGGGAACACTGTGAAAGTGAAGAACTTTCTCCTCACCTCCGCCTAAACGTCCCCTGGCGCAGCTTGAGACTGTGTCCTCTTGTTCTGGTGCTGGTTGCTAGAGAGAAGAGACCGACCCCTTCCTGGCTACCTGGCTACCTCCCTTTAGGTAGCTGTAGAGAGCAATGAGGTCTCCCCTGAGCCTCCTCTTCTCCAGGCTAAGCAACCCCAGCTCCCTCAGCCTCTCCTCACAGGGCTGTGCTCAAGGCCTCTCCCCAGCCTTGTTGCCCTTCTCTGGACACATTCAAGTGTCTCAATGTCCTTCTTAAACTGAGGGGCCCAGAACTGGACACAGGACTCAAGGTGTGGCCTAACCAATGCTGAGTGCAGGGCACAAGGACTTCCCTGCTCCTGCTGGCCACACTCTTCCTGATGCAGGCCAGGATGCCATTGGCCTTCTTGGCCACCTGGGCACACTGCTGGCTCATGTTTAGGTGGCTGCCAATCAGCACCCCCAGGTCCCTCTCTGTTTGGCTGCTCTCAGCCACTCTGACCCCAGCCTGTAGCTCTGCATGGGGTTGCTGTGGTCAAACTGCAGCACCCAGCACTTGGATTTGTTGAATGCCATCCTGTTGGACTCTGCCCATCTGTCCAGCCGGTCGAGGTCCCTCTGCAGAGCCTTTCTATCCTCTAACTGACCAACATCTGCTCCCAACTTGGTGTCATCTGCAAATTTGCTGATGACTGTCTCAATCCCCTAAATCCTAGTCCTTGGTCACGTCTGTGTGAGTATGAAAGCACAACATCTTTGATAGGAACTGTAAGGCTCAATGTGTTCTCTTTGTAGGCTTCTCCCATGGACACTTGGAATAAAGTGACTAGTTTCACACTTGCCCCACTTTCTTTCATTTCCTATCATCCAAACCACTAGGTGTAACATATATTCACAAAAAGAAAAGGAGGTGGTAAAGTTTAGAAATGCCAACTGGTTAAATGCTGCCACAGGAAAGCACATCAGCCACTCATCAGATTGCTGAGACCCAGGACGCTGCAGTGAAAGACTGGCAGCTCTCCCACCTCATCCGGACAGCTCCACCATGCAGACATGGAGAGTTCACCTGATGGGGCTGGGAACAGCTTATCCAGCTTGCTCCTGGAAACTCCTGCTTATCTCAGTCTTTATCTGCACAGGAAAAAGTCTTTCAAGACTGAGGAGAGAAGTGGCCTGCTGTTATCCCAGGGAGGTGCATAATTGAGTCGGCATGATGCCGCAGACTACCAAATGCAGCAGATGGCTGCAGGCATCATCCAGTTTAGGATGACAAAGTTTGAACAAAAGGAAAACAGAAGGCAGGGAGTGAATCTTCTATGATAGGTTACAGGGCAGGGGATGAACCTTCATGCAGTCGCTGTTGCCCAGCACTCAGCCAGCTTCCAGCTCTCCTGATGCCACACAAACAGTGGCCAAATATTCAAGACTGTCATTTACAAGGAAAAGAGAGGCAAAATCAGGTGGTCCCTGGCAAAAGGGGCATGAAACAACCAGCTGTCTAATGCCTCCTTTCTAACATCCATAGAAGAAAATCTCCAAGAGTGTTCTCATGATGCCAACCCTAAATGCCACAACTCTGACTTCCATGACTGAATCACATAACCTATAGGAATTCAGAAATACAAGTATGACGTGCAAGTACCAACACACACCCTTTCCTTGCTGGAAAGCAAACCACTCATGGGAAAGCATGCAGAAAAGGAGTTGAAGTTCCAACCCGTCTGCCTTCCATTAGACCAGACTGCTCAAAGTCTCATGCAACCTGGCCTTAAACACCTCCAGGGAGGGGGCATCCACAACTTCCCTGAGCAACCTGTTCCAGTGTCTCACCACCCTCACTGTAAAGAATTTCTTTCTAATATCCAGTCTCAATCTACCCTCTACAAGCTTCAATCCATTCCCTTTTGTCTGATCACTACAAGCCCTTGTAAAAACTCCCTTCCTGGCTTTCTTGTTCTCCCCCCTCACATACTGGAAGGCTGCTATAAGATCTCCCTGGAGCCTTTTTTTTCCTCCAGGCCAAAGAGCCCCAACTCTTATATAGCCTGCCCCATAGAGGAGGTACTCCAGCCTTGGTCATCTTCACAGCTCTCTTCCAGACCAGCTCCAGCAGTTCCATCTCTTTCTCATTCTGGCAAAACCAGAACTAGATGCAGTGCACCAGGTAGGATCTCAGGAGAGCAAAGCAGAGGGAGACAATCACCTTCCTCATCCTGCTGGTCACACTTCTTTTGATACAGCCCAGGACATGGCCTTCTGGGCTGCAAGGGCACATTGCTGGCTCATGTTGAGGTTTTTGTCAACTGACACCCCCAAGTGCTTCTCCTGAAGACTGCTCTCAAGCCACTCCTCACCCTGCCTATATTTGTGTTAGGGATTGCCCCAACCCAGGTGTAGGACCTTGCACTTGGCCTTGCCAAACTTCATGAGGTCGGCTTGGGGCCACCTCTCAAGCTTGTCCAAATCACTCTGGATGGCATCCCTAGCCTCCAGCATGTCAACTGTGCCACACAGCTTGGTGTCAGCTTGCTGAGGGTGCACTCGATCCCTCTGTCCGTATTGCTGAGAAAGACGTTAAACAGCACTGGTCCCAGTACCGACACAGATCTGAACACTGTATCATGCATGATGCCTTGCAGGGAAAGCTTGGTATGCAGTGGCATTTAGGAGTTTATTTTTGCTGATTCTACCCCAAAGGAGCACAGACAGTAGGAGTGGAAACATTCTTTCCATTTCCCCAGGCGCCTCGCTCACAAAGCAGCTGGCTACAAGGTTCATGACAGCCAGACTGGAGCAGACGAGTGATACAGCTCCACAGGAAGCAATACAGCACACATGGACAAGTTATAAATAAACCTCAGCTCTTTGTGAACACAACACAGCTTACATGCCCAGAATGACTCGTTTATAATAGCTGCTGTGGTCACAGATCCTTGCAGGACATCACCACTGCCTCGGCAATCAGGAATGGCAAAAGCTTTTTTGGCCACAGGGTCGAGCAGCCTGTGATTCTGAATGGGAATGCTGCAAGTATCCTTGCCCCTGTGGCAAAGGGGGATCACTGCCTGTTGCAATGTCTGAGATTTCAGTAGGCATAGTCACTTCAAGGGACCAGAGCAAAAGCACTTTAATTGTACTCAGGGGTACTGACTGACAGCCGCCTAACCATGAGCCAGCAGTGTGCCCAGGTGGCCAAGAGGGCCAATGGCATCCTGGCCTGTATTAGGAATGGTATGGCCAGCAGGAGCAGGGAGGTCATTGTGTCCCTGGACTCTGCATTGGTTAGGCCACACCTTGAGTCCTGTGTCCAGTTCTGGGCCCCTCAGTTTAAGAAGGACATTGAGACACTTGAAGGTGTCCAGAGAAGGGCAACAAAGCTGGGGAGAGGCCTTGAGCACAGCCCTGTGAGGAGAGGCTGAGGGAGCTGGGGTTGTTTAGCCCAGAGAAGAGAAGGCTCAGGGGTGACCTCATTGCCCTCTACAACTACCTGAAAGGTGATTGTAGCCAGGAAGGGGTTGGTCTCTTCTCCCAGGCAACCAGCACCAGAACAAGGGGACACAGTCTCAAGCTGTGCCAGGGGAGGTTTAGACTCGAGGTGAGGAGAAAGTTCTTCACTGAGCGAGTCGTTCGTCATTGGAATGTGCTGCCCAGGGAGGTGGTGGAGTCACCATCCCTGGAAGTGTTCAAGAGGGGATTGGATGTGGCACTTGGTACCATGGTCTAGTCATGAGGTCTGTGGAGACAGGTTGGACTTGATGATCCTTGGGGTCTCTTCCAACCTTAGTTATACTGTGAGACTGTGCCAGTGACAGGGGTATTTGGAAGGGTAGGAAAACACTTTGTGCCAGAGCAGAGCAGCAGATACTCCACACAGAGGTGCCTCTGGCAAGCAAAGTACCTGGCCACTGAGACTCCATGTGGTTCATGGAGCTGCCTCAAAACAGGCACACGCCCCACAAGGCCAGGACAGCGAGGTGTCATGCTTGACATGAACTGCTCGTGGCTCACTTTGGGCAGCCACACCAGCCTGGTTATGCCACCTTTGTCCAGCAGCCATCATCACTGCCAGGTTTGCAGTGCAGCTGGAGCCTCTGTTGTATAGAGATGCAGGAGAATCACAGAATCATAGAATGATAGAATCAATAAGGTTGGAAAAGACCTCAAAGATCATCAAGTCCAACCTCTCACCACAGACCGAGAATGTTTCCAGCCTGCTTCCCTTACTGAGCAAAAAGCACTTGGAAAGGAACCAAAGTAGCCAAGGCAATATAAGTCTATTTTCTAAACCCCACTATTTTTTTTGGGGGGGAGGGGAATCTCACCTATCTAAGGGGTATCCAGATGCTATTTATTTCTCTGCCATGCAGACAGCAAATCTGATTTACACAGCAGAGCTGCATAACCCTTTATTCAGAGAAATAGAATGGAATGGAATGGAATGGAATGGAATGGAATGGAATGGAATGGAATGGAATGGAATGGAATAGAATAGAATAGAATGGAATAGAATAGAATAGAATAGAATAGAATAGAATAGAATAGAATAGAATAGAATAGAATAGAATAGAATAGAATAGAATAGAATAGAATAGAATAGAATAGAATTAAACAGGTTGGAAGAGACCTTTGAGATCATCAAGTCAAACCTACCACCCAACACCATCTAATCAACTAAACCATGGCACCGAGCACCCCATCCAGGCTCTTCCTAAACACCTCCAGGGATGGTGACTCCACCACCTCCCTGGGCAGCACATTCCAATGGCCAATCTCTCTTGCTGGGAAGAATTTCTTCCTAACACCCAGCCTAAACTTCTCCTGGTGCAGCTTGAGACTGTGTCCTCTTGTTCTGGTGCTGGGTGCCTGGGAGAAGAGACCAACCCCCACCTGGCTACTGCCTCCCTTCAGGGAGTTGTAGACAGTAAGAAGGTCTCCTCTGAGCTTCTGTGTTTGCATAATCCAAGAAGCATTAAAGCACTGGAACTGTCTCTTTGGTGGGTATTTTTCAGCCACTATTTAATTCACATGGTGGAACAGTGAATGTAATTGTGATAATTAGTCACAAACAGTATCAATGTATCAGCTACACTACGACTGTGTGGCTTGGTCAGACCAGGACTCAGCAGGACTCATTTTCTTCCTCAGGAAAATGAGGATATAAATGCAGACTTGTCATGCAGGAGTGTTCTGAGGTGTGAAGCACTATGAAAATGCAAATGATGGCAATAGTAGTATTCCACAAAGGTAATAATCACTGAAAGCTGGTGAAAGTCCAGGCAGGAGGAAGTCTGCAGTCTTCTTTCAGACACTGGAACATGTTGCCCAGGCAAGTTGTGGCTGTCTCCCCCCTGAAAGAGTTCAAGGCCAGGTTGGACAGTGCCTTGAGCAACCTGGTCTAGTGGGATGTGTGTCTGCCCACGGCAGGGTGGTTGGAATTAGATGATCTTTATGGTCCCTTTGAACCCAAACCATTCTCTGATTCTAGGAAACTTGGTTGTTCATTAGAATTCATTAACTTCCCCAGTAGAACAAAACTCACCCACACTGGCCATTGGATTAGCTTTCTGCTCTTTGCCTGGTCAGAAAAAAAAACAGAACAGAACAGAACAGAACAGAATAGAATAGAATAGAATAGACCAGGTTGGAAGAGACCTTCAAGATCATCGTGTCCAACCTATCATCCAACACCACCCAACCAACGAAACCATGCAACCAAGCACCCTGTCAAGTCTCCTCCTGAACACCTTCAATGATGGTGACCCCACCACCTCCTCGGGCAGCCCATTCCAATGGGCAATCACTCTCTCTGTGTAAAACTTCGTCCTAACCTCCAGCCTAAACCTCCCCTGGCACAACCTGAGACTGTGTCCTCTTGTTCTGGTACTGGTTGCCTGGGAGAAGAGACCAACCTCTGCCTGTCTACAACCCCCCTTCAGGTAGTTGTAGACAGCAATAAGGTCTCCTCTGAGCCTCCTCTTCTCCAGACTAAGCAACCCCAGCTCTCTCAGCCTCTCCTCGTAGGGTTTGTGTTCCAAGCCCCTCACCAAGCAACAAAAGGGTAAAAATAATAGGTCCTTTGAAAATGTCTCTAAAGATAATGACTCTTAGAGTAAGTTTCTAGAGTTAGACAAAGGGTGGGGGGAAGAAAAAGGGGGGAAAAAAGGGCACACCATTTGCTAAAACATTGACAGCTGCCTGCTATTTCGGAGAGCTCTCCTCTAATTGCAGGCACCTGCTGTGGCACACTATACTCTGAGATCCGTACCAACAGTAACCCTGCTCGGCAGCAGGCAAGGCCCCCCAGGAGGGACACTGCAGTCCCAGTTTTCACAGCGTCACAGAAACTGAGGCTTTATTCCAGGGTAACTCTTGAATGGAAATTCAAATCTCTCCATTGTCTGCCTCTTTCCTTCTTCCACCTCTGCTCCTTCCTGTCACATCACCTCTTGCTCTCCTCCCTTCTTTCTCTTTAACTACATTTTACAGTTCTCTGGCATTCTCACCCCCTTCATCCTGCCAGAACACAAGATTTAGGCTGGATTCTTACAGCTGTTGTTTTCTTGACTTCTGAAATACTTTTTTCCTTCTCTCTGCTCTCATCATGCCTTTAAGTTTCACATAGTCTAAGCTTAGAAAACTCAGGCAACCCTGTCAGAATGGCACTGCTTGGAGAGGCTAGAGAAGAACACCAGATTCCTCCATCAGCCCAGTTTGATGGCTATGCCAATCTCTCATCACCACCAGCAGCTTCTCCCTCTGGACTTTCTGCAAGTCACCATCCTCTCCCTCCTATCACTTCCTCACCCTTGTTCTGCTCCCCACAGACACAAGCTGCCCTGACTCCTCTGGTGCCTCCTGCCACCACCCTTCTAACCAGAGGTCCTGTGAGCTCTATTTGAGTCAATGTTGGGTACCACTCCTGAGAAACAGACAAAGGTATCCTCAGAACTGACACTCAAGGAACTTGATTTATATGCCCAGGTCTTTCTCCCAACACAAGGCCAATTACTGAGTTGAATTTGCCACAGATTTCTCTCTGCAATGTGGTATCTGCACTGCAGAATGGTTTGAGGTCTGGTGACAAGGGTCACAGATGAGTTTCCACTGGATATCCCTGGGAGCAGGAGATCTCAGGTCTGCCAAATGCACATTTACAGGCATATGCATTCAGCCTTCACTGAGTTTCTTTCCTAGCCTTGACATCATCTCAGAACCTATGCCACGGTATCCATATGGAGCTCCTCCTTCTTTCAGGACCAACCTCATGGAAAACAATTTTGTCCCTTTTTTCAGGAGTTTCTTAATTGTCTTAATAGAAAGATGGACAGTTGGGAACCAGAGAGAAATAGATGGGATAGGAGCACAAGCCTCATGAGGAGAGGCTGAGGGAGCTGGGGTTGCCTAGCCTGGAGAAGAGAGGCTCAGGGGAGACCTTCTTGCTCTCTACAACTCCCTGAAGGGAGGTTGTAGCCAGGTGGGGGTTGGTCTCTTCTGCCAGGCAAGCAGCACCAGAACAAGAGGACACAGTCTCAAGCTGTGCCAGGGGAGGTTTAGGCTGGAGGAGGAGAACGTTCTTCCCAGAGAGAGTTGTTAGCCACTGGAATGTGCTGCCCAAGGAGGTGGTGGAGTCACCATCCCTGGAGGTGTTCAAGAGGGGATTGGACATGGCACTCGAAGCCATGGTTTAGTAGTCATGAGGTGTTGGGTGACAGGTTGGACTTGATGATCTCTGAGGTCTTTTCCAACCTCATTGATTCTATGATATGCTGTGGAGGGTGTGCTGCCTGCTAGCAACCAGTGTAGGTGCTGAGCTTTTGAGAACAGTTTCTGCTGGTGCAGAGGGCTGCTAATGCCAGGCCAGCAATCATGATGTCAGCCCCAGGGTTACGTGTTAGGCATGACTTTCTGAGGTTCATCCTCTGCATCACCCAGGGCATGCCACTGGTAGCAGACCAAAGGAAAAGTGGCAGGAAGCACACAGATACCAGAAAGCTCAGAGCCCAGGCAGGCAACAGACCTGCACATTTCAGATCAAACATGAAATCAAAATCTTTGGAAAGAGAGGCAAGGTGTGGTGGGTTGAAGTTTCCCATCAACATTAACTCAGCACACACAGCAAACTGCCACACAGGACCAACTCCAGAGGGAGGTATGCTCCAGACTAGGGCAGCAGCGAAGCACAGAAGGGACTCCTTTACCCTTGTAACAAATCACAGGCACTTTATGAGGCCCCAGAAACACCAAGGCCTCACCACAGCAATTTCCACTTGGTAGCTTTCCTGAAGACCTCATTTGCCATAGACACCCTCTTTGACCCAGTCTCCACAGCATTTGAAAGGTGTCACCTTTCAAAGACTGTGATGCATCAGTTCCAGCATTTCAAGGAGTGCTCCAGCCCCCAACAGACAGCACCTGCTTCCAAATGAGAAAGTCAGAAAGAGGGAGCCAGTGAGTACAATTGTCATGGGTTGAGTTGGATCTGCTGATTCTATTCAATGCCATACTGACATCATGCCCACTTTAAAATGAAAGTGCTGGCTGGAGCAAAGTATCATGGGGCTTGGAGTTCAGATTATAACATGAGAGGCTTCCTGTTCTGGTTGCTCCTTCTAATTTTGGGGTGTTGGTCTTTTCCTGTGTGCTGGCTGCTGCATGCTTGGGGGAGGAGAACCATTTTATCACTGGCTTCTGCTGCTGCTTTGCTAAGGTAATTGTACAGTGTATGATCTCATTAAACTCTTTACTTCAGTAAGAGGGAGTGTTTTGTGTCACTTTCCCTCCTTCTGTGTGTGGGACAGAGGGTTTGCAAGAGTACACTATGTTAACCCAGGACAGTCCACTTTTGGTTCCCAATGTGGGGCTCAAAAAGCAGGCTGCCTTAACCAAGACAGTCTATTTTGGCAGGAGATGCTCTCTCCCCACTGAAAGTGGGCTGTGTTAACTCAAGACAGCTATGGCAGTCAGGTCTGTAGTCAGGTCTATGGACAAGTTAAAGAATTGATTGTTACAAACAGTAAAATAACTGTTTGACAGCTTCCATCAACATCTCAAATTTCTTCCCCTGATCTCCTTGAAGAGTTTAAAATGTTGACAGCCTGAAAGAGTAGAGACATGGAGGGAAGACAAAGGACAAGGGTAAAACTGAAAACTATCTGCACAAAACTGAAAACTATCAGCACAAGTAGGAAGAAGAGAGGCCTGCATAAAGAAGAGATCCAAAGCCGTAGGAAAAGGAGTGCTGAAGCCTATTACATGCATAAGGGGGCAGGACAGTAGACGAAAAGGATCACAGGAATCCCTAACAAATCTAAGACAAGTGGATATGATCTAAGAAACAAGCAAACTGCTTATTGTCTGATAAAAATATCACTTAGGCCAGAACAACATCACGATCAAGTCTTGAAGCAGAAGGTTCAAAGGCACCAAGGAGACAGGAACCTGTCAATTACTTTTTAGTGTCCAAGAAAGGCTTTATGAATGCACGGGTCTCTAGCTTTCACATATATCAAAGGTATTATTAATACTATGCCTAAAAAGATGCTGAATAGCATTGAAGTGTTAATTTATACAGACTGATAGCCCTCTACTTCAATGCCAGGAAAGGAGAAGCAATGGTTTGAAGAGACAAAGAGTGGAACATGTGCCTCCAGGCACTGTGTTCACATTCACCCTGAGACAGTTCTGCTGAGTGCTGCCAGGGGGTGCCAAGAGGCAGCTTCAATGTTACAAACACCCAGGTAATATCAGGTTATCTACACAGTGGGGCCATGCCTTCACCTGCCTCACTGCTGCAGCTCATCTCCAACCCTGGCAGTGATAGCACTGTGTCAACATCCAAAGCCATGGCAGCAAGGTGACACCAAACGCCTGCGGAGTTAGGTTTGTCAGAGCCTATGAAAACTCTTGTTAATGGACCTTAGCTGAGGGAATATGGGAAGAAAAAGGGAGAGGAATAAAGAGAGAGAAAGTGTTAAGAAGTAAGAGGAAAAGAAAGATATCACCACTCCTTGGATCCAGCGCTGTTTTCACGGAAACAGCCCAAGTTCTTGGTGGTGGGTATACGTTCCAGGAGGGTCTTGTGTGGTAAACGCAACACACGGGACCTGGAAGTTGAGGCCCTTTTGGCAGGAGTTGGGGGGCATGGTCTCTCCAAATCACAAGGAGAGGGGTGCACCAGGTGCCTGCAGTGCAGTATCTGTTACTTGGTGCTGTTGTTCATTGCCTTTCCATAGCTTTGTTGAAGTGCTGTTAAAGTGGGAATTCTCACCTCTGCAGACATTATCTCTTCATTGTAAAACCATCTGGCAAGCCAGCAGCTCTCCTCCAGAGCTATTAAGGCCATCACACCGTCTATTCAAGACTAGGTATGTCACACCTTGTTTGAGACAATAGAGTCGTTAGGGCTATCGGCCCTGCCACACACATCGGTTTGAGACAACAGAAGGCTGGGCTATCAGACACTCCCGTGGCCAAGCCTGCCTTCAGAGAGAAAAATTAGTGCTCAAAGCCCTGCTCAGCCTGGCCTCGAATATTTTGAGGGATGGGGCTCCAGTTCCAGTGTTTCACCACCTTCATTATAAAAGGTATCTTCCTTACATCTAGTCTAAATCAGTCCTCTTTTAGTTTAAAACCATTTACCCCTTATCTTGTTGCAACAGGCCCAGCTAAAAACACCGTCCCCATCTTTCTTTAACTCCCTTTAACTAACGAAAGGCCTCGGTAAGGTCTCTGAAGAGCCTTCTCATCTCCAGGCTGAACAACCCCAACTGTCCCAGGCTTTCTTCACTGGAGAGGTGTTTCAGCCCTCTGATCACTTTTTCGTCCATCCTCTGTACCTGCTTCAACAGGTACACGTCTTTCTTGTGCTGAGGACTCCGCAGGTGGGAATCTCACCAGAGCAGAGTAAAGGGGGAGAATCACCTCCCGTGACCTGCTGGCCATGCTTTTGATGCAGCCCAGGATATGGCTGGCCTTCTGGGCTGAAAGCACACACTGACTTCTCATGCACAGCTTTCCATCCACCAGTACCTCAAAACCCTTCTCCACAAGGGCTGCTTTCAATCCTTTCAACTCCCAGCCCATATTGATACCAGGGGATTGCCCTTGGACCTTGCACTTGGCCTTGCTGAACCTCATGAGGTTCCCATGGGCCCACTTCTCCAGCTTGTCCAGGTCCCCCTGGATGACATCCCATCCTCTGGCATAGGGATCGCACCATTCAGGTCAGCGTTATCTGCAGACTTGCTGAGGGTGCACTCGATGCCACTGTCAATGTCATTGATAAAGATATTAAACAGCACTGGTCCCGCTCTGGACCCCTGAGGGACACCACTTGTCACCCATCTCCACCTGGGCATGCAGCCATTGACCACTCCCCTCTGGATGCGACCATCGGCCAACAAAGGCAGAGAGCAGCGGCAGCAGCAGGCGGGGTGGAGGGCTGCAGGGCGAGAGCGCTGCTCAGTTCGAGCGGGCGGCTGGGGATCCCGCGCCAGGAGGGCGGTACCGTGTCCGCGGCTCCGAGCGGCCCCGGGGCGGAGGCACCGCAGGCACCACCTGTATCGGCCGGGGCGGGGCCTGCGCACGGCAGCCGGCGCAAGGATCCCGCCCCGCGGCGCGGTTCCCGCTAGGAGCTGTAGTCCGCCGCGGAGCCGTTGCCGCTGGTCGGAGCCAGCAGGGGACTCCGCTTCCCGTCGGCCCTCGCGCCCGCAGCCGGCGCGGCGATGCCGTGCTGCCGGGTACCGGCGCTGGCAGCGCTGCCGCCATGGGCTGGGGAACTCGCCTGGGTCTCCTGGGCGGCCTCGCCCTGTGGACGCAGCGGCAGAGGGCAGCGGCGGCTGCCGCCCAGGAGCGGCGGGACCTGGAGTTGAAGCTGGTGCAGGTGGTCTTTCGACACGGGGCGCGTACCCCGCTGCGGCCCCTGCCGGGGTCATCGCCGGTGAGCAGTGGGACGAGCAGCGGGATGGGCACGGGCGGATGGGGCTGCGGAGCGGGGCCGGCTGCCAGCGGGGCTGCAGTTGCTGCCCTCATCCCGAGCCGCGGGGTGCCCGCTGCTTGGCTGCTTCCATCAGCTTGTAAATGTGTGGATGCTGCTGTCCCAAGGCACTACCGAGAGTAACTGTGGGGGAAACGTGGGAATGCAGGAGTTAAAGTGGAACGGCGATAGCAGGGTCCCGCTGCCCGTTAGTGGGACGGCTGCAGGGAGCCCTTAGAGGAAGGGCTCAGCTGTGGGCGTCCCAGGGCGTCACGCTGCTGCATCCTGGGACTTTGCCTGGTATCGCCCCCGCCGCAGGTGCAACGGCCAAGTTGCCTTGACCTGCCTCGTCCTTACCGTGATTCATCTGCCTCCCCATAGGCTCCAAGGAGGCTTGCGCCGCATGACTGATCTGTCTCCCCCTAGCCTCCAACGAGGCTTGCACCGCTTGAGCTGCCTGAAACTAGTTGTAGTTTGCTAAAGAAGTTCCTCTCTGTGTAACAAACAGCAGCAACAGAGATTCGTTTCAAATTCTTCTCCTGTAAGGGGAGGAAAGCAAGTATTGCATTTCATGCACATCACATGTACATGATGCACTGCAGACCAACGGGTCCACAATGCAGCACTGCTGTCATTTCTGTATGAACTCGATGAAGAGATTAGTTCTCTTTGGCTATGGTTGGCAAGACAGCACACAATAGTAGCCCAGCATTGGCTTAATGCTCTTTAAATCCTCATTTTCCACTGAAGCACTGTTTGTTTCAAAACAGGTGGAATGGCTTCCCACTCTTCTAGATGTACCTGCTCAGACTAAGTTCGATTACGTGGTGACTGACCTAAATGGAGGACCTCAACCTCCCTCACCCTATGATGAACACTACAAAAAGACTACATTCAAGGTGACAACGTATTTCATGGTAGCTTCGCTGTCCTGCTGCCAACTTACTTATATCCATATTCCACTGGAGACCATTCCTTGTCTTTGTATGTAGGGTGGCGTGATTGCTGGACAGCTGACAACATTGGGGATGCAGCAGATGTTTGCCCTAGGGGAAAGGCTAAGGAAAACCTATGTGGAAGAAGCCAACTTTCTCTCACCAATATTTAAGCCTGCTGAGGTCTTGTGAGTCTGCCAGTTCCCTCTTTGCTTCCTCTCCCCCAACAAGTAGACCTGTAGTGGGGAGACTTTATGACCAGCATAACCTTCTACACCCCGTAGCAGGGTGGATGGCCCCTAGGCCTCATCTTTGCTCAACCTGCAGAGCATGGTAATAGAACTTACTCATGACACAAAGCATCCAATTCTCCAGCAGTCCCAAGAGTGATACCAGGGGCAGATTCATCTCCCCTAACTTCAGCCATTGACAGTGGTATTGTGCTCTTTTATGTTGAGTGAAGAGAAACCAGCATTGCTGGAGCACAATTTAACTCACTATAGATTAAACAGATAAATATCAGCGAGATGAAGCACACCTCTGTTGTTCACATCATTTGTGCTGGGAGTGTCTGATTTAGGATGAGATACAAATTACTCCAGAGAAGAGCCAGTTTTGTTATCCCCACTGTCTCTGAAGGGAAGTTAAAGGACGCTTTAGCTACAGGCATCTGCTTTAGAAGCAGCAAGATAGATCCTCCCAGAAGTTTCCTAAATCACAGTGAATGTAGAATCCTTAGTTTCCAGTGTGTCCTCCCCAGCTGCATCTATGTGGAGGAAAAAGTCCTGCCTCATCCCCTGCTTTCTCTCTTTCAGCGTCCGTTCCACTAATATTTTCCGGAACCTGGAGTCCACACGGTGCCTGCTAGCTGGGCTGTACCGACAGCAGAAAGAAGGTTGGGGCCAGTGCCTTTCCTTGCCCAGTCTCCCCTGGATGCATATACCTTGCACATCCCAACTCTCTGGCTTCTGATTGTTACTTCTTCCCTAGTTCTTTGCACCTAGTCCTCTTCCCCCTACTCTGTTGGTGCTGTATGTTCTTCATCAACGTGTCACTTGCTCCCTCTCTTTATGTAGCTTTCTGCTGAGGCTCAGCTTGGATCTGTTCCTACGAATGCTGCAATTTCAGAGCTACTGAGGAGGTTAGAATTAACCCACTTCAGAAGCAAGAGGGCAAAAAGTTCCAGGTCCAATGTTCACAGGAAGCACATCTGAGAAAAGTTTGTCAGAGAAACCCAAGTTTTCAGCCAAATTCCTTTACAAGTTCAGTATTCAGAGTAACCTTTAGGCTGTAGGTACAGTTGACAGCTCTATGTATGTCCTAGTATGCTCTGGGATTTGAAGATCTCACTTCTGCTCCCTCCCTATCCAGTTCCATGAGCAGTAGAAGTGACATGCCAGAGCTCCTTACGCCTCACGACGCTGAGACTAATTTTTGGCACATGCAAATACTAGGGGGAAAAAAAGAACGCACAAGTAGAAAGCTTTACAAAGCGCACAGCAGACATCCCCCTGGAATTAAATGCTGTGTGCACACAAACAAGCATAGTGGATTGTGTTGCAGGTGATAGCTCAGGGGGAATTGCTATCTGACAACAATGGACTTGAGCACATAGACTGTGGGAGTGATTAAAGCGGTCTAAAGACAGGCTGATGCACTAGCGATCACAGAAGCTTCCTTCTCCTTCCACAGGATCCGTTGTCATTGTCACAGACGAAGCAAGCTCTGAAATACTCTACCCCAATTACCGCAGCTGCCAGCGCCTGAAATGCTTGAGCAGGTAATTGCCAGCCATACCTCCCTCCCCATACGATGTCACTGCTGTTTCATTGCAGCAGGAGTAGTTTTAAACGGCACATCTTCTTCACATTTTGCAATTTCTTCCCCTGCCTCTTATTGTTCTTTGGGAAGGGTTAGCTGGTTGCATAAAAATACTCACTCAGTCAATTCATACCAAGAAGTGGCGCCAGAAAGAAGGGGGAAAAAAAATAGTAAAGACTTTTTCTTGAGCAACCAATTTCATTTACGCCTGTGTCTAGCAAACACTCATTACTAGCTCATGTACAGCTATTCTGTGGCGTTGCTGCAGGGCAGAATTAATGTCATCTACATCCTTTAACAAGTCTTTCAACTGTGAACACATTGGGCCTCCTTTTTATATTCATCTTCTGGTTTGGGGGTTATTACTACACTCCTGTCACATTTGTACCTTGAAGAAACTGAAATTATGCTCAGCCTTGACACGTTTAGCAAAGACTAATGAAGTAAAATAAGGAATACCCTACACTGAAATAGGCCTCGTGTTCGCCGAGTCGGGTACTCTCAATGCCTGTGCCAGGTTGGGCACAGGGTGGAAACTGAAGCAAGGCCAATACATTAAACTTTGGTTGGATTATACATTAGCCTGTTTATCCAAAATTCAAGAGTTGCCAGAATTCACTCACAAAAGCTCATTGTGTAAGACCTGACTGCAGGCAAAAGATCATTCTTGACAGCGGTGAGGTGACAACCCACAGAAGCAGTATATTCAGCCTCTTCCAGTAACATCAACTGTCCAAAAAGGGAGTAAACTGCAAGCTCTTCTCCCTCCCCTCCAGCCCACCAATTGAGGATGTTCTGTGACCACATCAAGGTGGAGTTCCCAGTAAGAAGCACTGCCACTTTTTATGGGCTACATAGGCCAGAGCTTCTAACACATGTGATTTCAAACAGAAACTAGAGCTGATCCTGAAAAAAAAAGGGCCAAACGAAAAACTTTATCTACCTACTCCCCATGAGATCAGGGACAGAGAAAATAAAACCTATGCAACATATTTTCCTTGAAGTATATGGTCAGCATGGATATTCTCAATTAAACTTTACAAAACTGAATTTGAAATGGCATACAGAGGCAAACTGCTTCTGACAAGATAAGATGTGGATGTAAGCCACGAGTGTTTAGGTGTTTCCCCTTTCCCACACCATACAGCAACCAGTTCAAAGCTTCTGCCCTTTCTTCTTTTATGAGACAGTTAAAAGGTACTCCCTGAAGACACAGACTTGCACTGTTCCAGTAGGACCAGATCTGTTAACTGATACACAGCCCTTGTTTATGGGAACCACTTCTAAGGGGTTCACTTATCTTTGTTTTTAACCCTGCCTCCATGAGAGCAGAGAGAGAGTTTTCATCCTTTTCATCTAGACAGCGTTAGTCCACTCTGCAACTTAAGACTGCCAGCATCAGGAGTCCCTCACAATCCCCTGCTGCTTCTCTTCTACCCCTCACTGATGTGAAACAAAACACCCCAAAGACAGAAATCCTGGTGTGTGAAAAGTTCTTGGCTTGGGGTTTTTTTCCTTAATTCCTTGACAGGCTCAAGCTGGAGAATGTTCTGCAGCAGCCAGGTATCTGTGACGACTTGAAAACCATTAAGGAGAAGATGGGTATTGATGGGGAAAAGTCTGTGGATTTTTTTCTCCTCTTTGATAACATCATTGCTGAGCAGGTGAGCTGAACAGATCTGTTGCACTGTCACAGACAGAAACATGCATAAGGAGGAGACCATGGAGTGCCACCACCACTGACACCAGGGGGTACACTAGTACCATTCTGTGCAATCCAGAGAGTTCATAGACACAGCATGGCCTTTAAAAAGCAAGATGTGGAGTCATCCCTGCTCTAGAATGGCCAAAGCCTCATCTCCAGTATTTATGTTGTCCCTTTGAAACCTGTTAGCTTTTTCAAGCATAATGAAGTAGAGCTAAATAGCAGTTGGGCCTTGCTTACCCCATTACAAGTGCACCTAACCACCTACTCCTAGTTCCAGCATACTACCCCTAAGCCAGATTGCTTCTGCTGCTGGAAGGGAGCTGGGCATGTTTGTACCTCCCTGAGCACCTCTTCTTTGCTGCAGCTAATGGGAATGGGTCTGGCCATCAGTTGAATAGCTCAAGATGTTACACTCCTTTCACCTAGAAATGCATTCTCAGGAACAAACACCCATCCTTTTGAGTACACAGGACAAGTCTGTCTGTTTAAAACCACCCTAGAGCTCCACACATGAATGCTGTGGTACAACACACTGTGATGTGAACAGCTCTTTCTGTACCCAGTCATCCCTGTATCTTCAGGCTGGGTTCAGAAAGGGTCAGACCCTATTGTTATGTTATGTCTTCCAGGTGCACAATTTGCCAAGCTGCCCCGTGCTGAAGGGCTTTCAGCAGACTGTTGAGCGTCGATCTGTTGAGTCGCTGCTTTTCCTTCTGGAAGACGGTTCAAGGTGATTGCCTGTTTCTGTGCTTCCAGTCTTAGGGGTTGGCTTAGGCTTACACCAATTGACTACAGCAGATAGAAGTCCTTTCTGATCTGCTGTATTCCTCCACTAGAGGCTACTGCCCGCTCTTGAGGATTGTGCCTCAGCCAGCTCAGTGTCAAGTCCAGTGCCTTGAGTCAGAAACACAAGCTAGGAAAAAGGAGGCCATGCTGAGGATGACAAGATGTGGGCTGACATCCTGTTCTGCTGACAGCCAAGAGAGCAGTCTCTGAGGAACAGTATAAGCCACTGAGGTAGGCAGTGAATGCTTCAGTTGCCACAGTTGTCAGAGTGAACCTGTGTCAAAGGCAAAAGCAGAAGAGAATAGGAGATACCTCTGGCCCAAGTGCCGAGGCTGCAGAGGTGAGGCTGCCCTCGCAGAGGCACAACTACAATCTGAACTCCACACTGGGAAGTTTATTGTAGAAATGGTACCTGCACAGCTGGGCTGAGAAGTGTTTGTGCTAGTGGAAAGGCTGATGACAAGCCCTGCATGCATGTAACTACTTGCAAGAGTTTGCTACATGTAGTTAATTAATTCCTCCACAGTTTGTCAAGGTGGCTGAGTTGCTAGCTTAGCAGCCATTTTCCTTTCAGATTCATTCACAGCTGCCATGTTCACCAGCTCTCATCAGGTGGTGATACAGGACAGGCTTTTCTGTTAGGGCAGTTGCCTGTAGCCTTTAACTTGTATTAGTAATCTTGGGCACTGAAGGACTGATTTCTCCCACTCCTACAACACCTGGAAAAACCACACTCCTCCATTGGGTAGAGGGAGTCTTGTCACACCAGGTGCTGTCTAAAACCCTCCTCTCTGTTCGATACAGGGGTAAACCCAAAGTTTTAAATACAGCAAGCAAATTCTTGAACCCCAGCTCTCCCCATCCTGCCGAAGATCCCAACCACTTCACAGCTGCTGTTGAGCAGCCAGCTACAGACAGCTTCCCTAATTGAGAACGATGCACCCAAAGAAAATCACAACTCTGTAAACAAAATCGTATAGAGAACATCAAGAGGACTCAAGATTTCCCTGCATGTGGGCCACACCTCAAAAGATTGCTTGTTAACACCTCTCCCCTCCTCATCTGCAATCACATTAGAGTCTCTGTGGTGTCTGTGTAGCTGCTGACAAAGAAGTAATCATAACATTTCATTTAACAGTTCTTAGCTACACTATATGCACGCCATCAATTTGGCAGTGAAAAGCAAGTTCACAGGGGTTCTTTGGAAATGATTTCATCTGAGAGTTTACAGACTAGCTTTCTGCTTCTTCTATAGGGAAGTTCTTCAGATGAGCATTGGCCTCCTTTTCCATACGTTACAGAAGAACATCACAGAAGCGATAGAGTCCTCATCTCCAGCTCAAAAGGCCAGGTACAGGGCAGAGCTTTTCCTCTGTTATGAATTTGGACTTGCTGTCAGTGTGAGAAACTGGTTCAGAATGTTGAATGTATCACAGTATCACCAAGGTTGGAAGAGACCTCAAAGATCCTCAGTTTAGGAAGAACTGTTTAGGAAGAACATTTAGACACTTGAATGTGTCCAGAGAAGGGCAACGAGGCTGGGGAGAGGCCTTGAGCACAGCCCTGTGAGGAAAGGCTGAGGGAGCTGGGGTTGGTTAGCCTGGAGGAGGCTCAGGGGAGACCTCATTGCTCTCTACAGCTACCTGAAAGGTGGTTGTAGCCAGAAAGGGTCGGTCTCTTCTCTCTAGCAACCAGCACCAGAACAAGAGGAGACAGTCTCAAGCTGCGCCAGGGGAAGTTTAGGCTGGAGGTGAGGAGAAAGTTCTTCCCAGAGAGAGTTGTTAGGTATTGGGATGTGCTGCCCAGGGAGGTGGTGGAGTCGCCATCCCTGGAGGTGTTCAAGAGGAGATTGGACGTGGCACTTGGTGCCATGGTCTAGTCATGAGGTCTGTGGTGACAGGTTGGACTCGATCACAGTATCACACAGTATCACCAAGGTTGGAAGAGACCTCAGAGACCGTCAAGTCCAACCTGAATGTGTCATCTGCTAGAAAAGGCATGAGTGCCACTGGCTATCCATTGAAGGAACACAGCCACCGCTCAGTCTGTTTTTCTTTCCTTTTTATCAGAAAGCTCATTCTCTATGCTTCTCATGACACTACCCTTATTCCTCTCCTGGTGGCACTGGGCACCTTTGATCACAAGTGGCCACGTTATGCTGCAGATGTGACCCTAGAACTGTATCAGCACCGGCGGTCCAAAGAGTGGTTTGTTCGCACGTTGTACCTCGGAGAGGTAAGATCCCACAGGAAGTCCCTTGCATGGATCTTGGGCTTTTGGACTTGCCATGCAGGTAAAGCTGTAAAACAAGGCTTGCCCTGAGCATGCCAGCAAGCCAGGTAAGAGTAAGACACAGAGCACATTCATGCTAGCAAAAGTATCTTTTCTGTTGAGCTGGCTGTTGATCTAGAGAGGGTTTAGACAAAGACTTTGAACCTCTGACTCTGTGTCTTTGCCTCAACTAGTGTAGTTCCTTGCTGCAGAATGCAGCAGCATCAGAAAGAAAGAAAAAAGGTGTGTGTGGGGGTTGTGGCTCTAGCAATGCATGAGATCTGTGATTAAGTCCATCATCAGAAAATTTGCAGTGACACCAAGCTGGGGGCAGGAGTTGATCTGTCAGAGGGTTGGAGAGCTCTGCAGAGGGACCTTGCCAGGCTGGACAGATGGGCAGAGGCCAAGGGCAGGAGATTGAACACATCCAAGTGCCAGGTTCTACACATCGGCCACAGCAACCCCAGGCAGTGCTCCAGGCTGGGGTCAGAGTGGCTGGAGAGCAGCCAGGCAGAAAAGGACCTGGGGGTACTAGTTGACAGGAGGTTGAACATGAGCCAGCAGTGTGCCCAGGTGGCCAAGAAGGCCAATGGCAGGCCAGGGCCTATGTCAGGAATAGTGTGGCCAGCAGGAGCAGGGAGGTCATTCTGCCCCTGTACACTGCACTGGTTAGGCCACACCTTGAGTCCTGTGTCCAGTTCTGGGCTCCTCAGTTTAGGAAAGATGTTGAGCTGCTGGAAGGTGTCCAGAGAAGGGCAACAAAGCTGGGGAGGGGTCTGGAGCACAGCCCTGTGAGGAGAGGCTGAGGGAGCTGGGGTTGCTTAGCCTGGAGAAGAGGAGGCTCAGGGGAGACCTTCTTGCTGTCTACAACTCCCTGAAGGGAGGTTGTAGCCAGGTGGGGGTTGGTCTCTTCTCCCAGATGTCACCACCAACAGAACAAGAGGACAGAGTCTCAAGATGTGCCAGGGGAGATTTAGACTGGGTGTTAGGAAGAAAATCTTCCCAGCAAGAGAGATTGGCCATTGGAATGTGCTGCCCAGGGAGGTGGTAGAGTCCCCATGCCTGGAGGTGTTTAGGAAGAGCCTGGATGAGGCACTTAGTGTCATGGTTTAGTTGATTAGATGGTGTTGGGTGATAGGTTGGACTCGATGTTTGTGGAGGTCTTTTCCAACCTGGTTATTTCTATTCTATTCTATCTTGTCTCTTTGCCTTTGCAGGAGCAAGTGGTCAAAGGGTGTAGTGGAGGCCTCTGCCCACTCAAAGAATTTCTAGGAGCTCTTTCACAGTACTCAGTCAGTCCAGAGGAATACAATAATCTGTGCTCCCAAATGGAAGAGAATCAGCAAGCCGACTCATGATTTGTCTTCAATTAAAATTAGTTTGTCACAATCTTTGACTCTTTTTCTTTCCTTTCTTGCCAGCCTCCTCTATTCAGAAGGTGTTTTAGATGAGGGGATTTTTTCCTACCAGACACAGGGTGGCACAGTGTCACTTTTCACTATTAGCAGCGAGATGAAAGAAGCCACATAACAGAAGAGCTCAAGTTTGCTTCTGAGGTAGCCACACAAAAGCACGGAGAAGCTGAAAACAGCATGGGAGAGAACAGACCTTTAAATTGCCCTGCTGCTTCAGGAATACAGAAACCCAAACAGCAAAAATGAACCACAACATACCAGTTCCTCCTATGCTCAGACTGTGGGGCGAAGCCCAGCTTGCTCTGTGCCACCAGACTGGACAGCTTTGACATAACAATTGCTTTCATGTACGGTGAACTGCAGAAGCCACTGTGCCTTTCCCTTTCTTTTGCCGTGGAGGGTTGCTCTGTAGACAGATGAGCCTCCCAGACTGCATAGCATTCAGCTACTCCATCTTCTCGAAGGTGGTTTTGTGCACACAAAACCTCTCCAAAGGGACAGAAAGCCTCCAAACCTCCTCCCTGCACTCCTGTAATTATGGAAATTCTGCTGCAAACATGCAAAACAACCACAGTGGGCCTAGTACAAGAACATGCACTCTTGATGAACTCTGTTTAATGTGCTTTAAATGAGGAAGTCCAGGGAGCTGCTATTGACTTCAGCTTTGAGCTGCACTGTATCTATTTTAGACTTGCTGAAACAGGAGTACCACAGCAGAGCCAACAGAAGTACTTCTAGCTGAGATGACACTTCTTGTAAGACACTACTAAGAATCACTATGTTGTCAAAATCCCCATTTTTCAGTCAGTAAATAGAACTTGGATCCTGACCTACTTTCTTTGGGCTATGTAAAGGCTAAAATAGGGGAACCACTTATTAAAATAGCCCTGGAGTTTTGGCTCTGCATTATCTCTTACTTAGCAAGAATAGACTGCAGTGATCCTAATGTAAGTCACTGACATATGGCTGGAGGCACTACAGTACCTTCTGCCTCAGAAGTGTGGGCTGCATTCACCTCTGCTTTTTCATTAGCCTGCCCCCACCACAATCACATGTTAACACCATGGAAAGTCAACAGAATAACTTGAATGCTAACACATTGCTGGAGGTCTCAACTGAACTGCTATTAGAAGCTGTCACCAAAAAAGCAAACAAAACGTTATTATTTTCCACCAAGTTTTCATACAGCCTAAAAACAATGCCATTATGTGAAAATCAATGGCCTACCCTTGCTTAAGAACAGTGTGTTCTGCTGTAATCAAGCTCTCCCTTATGCCTGATATAAAGTATTTGGAGAACAAGGATGGAAACATTAGGGACAGAGCTGCAAGTTACTTGTACGTCACAGGCTGCTCGGGGAAGGGCTGTCAGGAACAGCAGCAGAAGTTTTGGCTGCACCAGTAGGCAAAGGGGGAATTCACACCTTCTCCTAAACAAGAGCTGGGGTATCTCTCAGCAAAACTGACAAGCAACCAATTTAAAAATTGCAATGCAGCCAAGCCCCACCGAGCTTTCTGGTGCAGGCAGGACTGTCAAAGGGCACTGCATTCGCAGCGTTAAAATAATCATATCGCTCCAGGCAGGGGAATGTACATCTCAGTAACAGCAGGAGACACAAGAAAAACAGGCCCAGCTTCTTGGCAGTGGCTAGGAAGAAGCTTCCACTGGGAACAGGTGACGACTTCACTGTCTCTCAGGGAGTTTCTGCAGTGCCCTTTGTGCCTACTCCAGCCCTACCCTTCCCCTTGTTGCAGAAGAGTTCAAGCCATGCATTGGTCTCATTCCATTGAGCAACTCCATGGTAGTCATGGCCCACAGTGTGAAAGAGGAGTTATTTCTGACCACAACCAGCATAAATAATGATTTCAGAAGACAATTGGTGGGACAGTGGAAGTGTTTTAAGACCAAAGACACAGGTGAGTGGGAAGCACTTGACCTGCATGGATGAGCAGAAGTGTTACTGAGAACATGGAAAAGAATTTCCAGAAGTCAGTTTCCCAAGGAACTAGTGCATTTGTATCAACAAGCCAACTCTGCAAGACCTAGTAGAGACAAATCCCAGGAAACAGAAGAAATACAAAACTTTCTTACCCTGAGTACTGCTGGCATGAGCAGCTAGTGTACAGCCTTGGGTTCTTTCAAAGCTGAGCTGAAGCTGCTAGCTCAAGTTAGACTGCCTGCCTTGCTACTTCAGTCCAGTTGGTCAACTTCAAAACCTAAGAGACTTCTTTTGTTTTGCACTGCAAGCCTAACCTCACAGTACACTTCATTTAAGGCAGTGTTGGTATCACAGGCAACTGGCAGAAGAGATGTCAACTTAAATTCAGGGTTTCCTCATGTAAAACCCTCTTTTAAAGTTTCCAGTATCCCTGACAAAACAGTATCACTTTTCTTCCCTGCTTCATGTTCTGACTCAAAAACAATTTTAAGCTTAAAACCTGAGTGCATAATGAGTCATGAGAACCTGCATCTCTCAGCAAGAAAGGTTTGCTGGTTGAAAAGTCAAAAGGAGATGAAGAGGGTAGTGAGCTTATATGTTTGTCAATAAACCAAACAAAGCTGGTAGTTTAGGGTTGTGTCTCTTTAAGGCCTGAAGAACACTCCTGATAACGTGCTTTAAGCAGAAAGATGTAACACCTAGCTTCATCACGCTCCACCACAACAAAAAGCATTAACAGAAGTGATTGGAAGCTACGTGGGCTGGCACAACACTGAAAAATCTTTCAAAGAGAAGTCACCTCATCAGAAAGATGACACAGCACATATGCAAGACAACATATCTTTTTAGGTTAAGAATTGCTACCAAGCAGTACGGTGAAGGATGCTCTCCTGAATAAAAGACTGTATCAAACGTGATCATTTCTCCCTGAGAAGTATCAGAATAGGGAAGAGGTTTCAGCCAACAGTCTGCCAAGGCTGCACAAGGAAAGCATTCACCATCACAAATGCAGAAAAGCACCACCAATGGAACATGGCTTTTTCTGCCACCACAATGAAAAACCAGCAGAGCGTAGTCAGTGTACCAAGCACTGCAAAATTAATCCCATAGCTCCCACACCCTGGCACAACAAATGCTGCATTCCCAAAGTCCAAGTGTGTTTAGGATTCACATCCTCAGGAGGAGTCAGGCCCCCACATCTACTCCAAGTCAGGACACGTGTATCAGATGCACCACCAGCATTCAAATCCCAACCAAGATTGATACAGATTATATCTCCATGTACTGGTCTGGCTTGAGTCAGAAGGGTCCTTAAAGATCGTCTAGTTCCAATCCCCTGCCTTGGGTAGAGGCACCTCCCAGCAGGCCAGGTTGCTCAGATCCTTTTCAAAAGCGTTCCCCATTAGATACCATTAAGAGGTTAGGAACAAATGCTTAGGGCTGCCTACTTGCTTGTCATGTTCTTTAGTAGATTAGCTAGGCCACACTACAGGTACAAAGCTAGAGTTTATTGGGACAGTGCTTAGACTGCCAGTGCACTCCACAGATGACCCATTTGCAAGAGTCTAATACTTTAAAACAAACAGATTTCAAATACTTTAAACTTTTGATTTAGCAGGCACATTACTTTGCGTTTCAGAAGTTCACCATCTGCTGGGTTTACCTTTTAAGTCTCTCTGCACTCCGGCTGCGCAGCCATCTGGGATGAGATAATTTGAACAGCAGACTGTTTCCTCCCATGTTACTAGAGAGGAAGAGCAGCCAAGCATGTATGAATAAAGTCTATTTCATTCTCTCAAACAAAGGTGGAGGAGGATGATTTGAAAGTTTAAAAAAAAAAAAAAAAACAACAAAAAGGCAAAGAGAGGGAAGGGGAAGGGAACTAAAACTGACAGCCCCACTTTCTGTCTTCAACTGCACCATGACTACCAGAGCTGAGTCACAGTTACTATTGATTATAAATAAGGAGGACAGAACAGAGCCTAACTTACAGATCCCAAAGTGCATCTGCAAAGGCTGGCAGCTAGAAATCTTTTTTTTTTTTCTCATTATTATTGTTTGTGAAGCAAAAAGGAAAGAAGTAGAATCAGAGCAAAAGAAAGAAGTGTCATCTACATCTGAATTGTTTTTCTGTCTGGAACCAGCTAAAAGCTTTAGCGTTTTAAGCTAGACAGACATAGAAGGAACTTTAATTATCCAGCATCTTTACAATGTATACTTTCACTACCAAGTGGCTTTGACCAAAGTCACAAACACCTCAAATCTTGCTAGTCAGAATCCCTCCACAGGCATAGGAGGCACTGAGAAAGACTGTTAAAAACAACAGCTCCCACCCCAGGTGATTTCTGTGTCAAGCAAGAAGCTTGCTTTGTTCCACACAGTAAAAACAATCAGGACTCATGGCAGAGTGGCAACACTTGAAGAGGCTGCACTATAACAGTTCCTGTGCAAGGTCCTCAAAAACGCTGTGCAACCATTTAAAGAGGTAACTCTGCTCTACAGGAGTAACACCGTGTCATCGTCAGCTCTTCCTGAAAGCTTGACAAGCCTGTGCTGCAGGCACGTTGCTTGTCTTGTTAGAGGGAAGCGCCACAACATACATCCTACACTTTGTCAAAAGAGTAATTCTCAACCAAAATCATCATACATTTGCATGACAGCACAAAGGTGAATTGGGAAGCAGGCAACAGAAGGCTCTGAGGCTTGCATGCCTCCAACAGTGCAAGGCTTCACTGATTTTGTAACACAAGCAACAAAACTTTGGTAAGCCAGCCACTCACAGCAATTGTTTTTCCACCTAAGGATCCATTAACTCGGAAGAAACTCAAGCACAAACATCTTACAGGTCCTCATTCTCCATATGAAGGTCCACATTAACAGCCAGGCCTTTGAGGAAACTACTCGTTGAAAAAAACACAATCAAGTAGCAGTAAGTGGAAGGAAGGAACAGTGATTACACACCCCATAGGGTCACACACCTTGACCTACAGCTCATCTTGGTCTGGAGAATGTGGGCCCAGTCCATGTTTCAGCACTCAGTCTTTCACTCTCCAGATAAAACCAGAAAGCCTTCTGGCTGAAATTCTTTCAAAAGCAAGTTTGAAAAGACAGGGGATTAGGAAGCACACGGGAACTGCAGCAAAGCAACCATTTACCCAGCAGGGTTGTCTTGATAAAAATCCGCTCATTGATGACTTCTCTCTCACCTTTGTTATTTAAGTTCATCCATTCCCCACCATCTAAGCCTCTGAGGTTCACTGTCAGAGACCCTACCCAATCCAAAGCCCCCAAGGGGATACAACCCAGCAGACACAGGTGCTCAGGGAAAGCTCAAAACCTCATACCATTGTAGTGCCACAAAACACTCAAGAGGAAGTGATGGAGACAGCAAGTTTCATCTGTTCTTTGCCCCTCAACAAACTGAGGAAGACGGTTACTCGTATCCCAAGGTAAAGACCTCGCTCAAGCGAGCAGAGGCGCCTTGCAAGGAGCACACAGCTGCCTACAGACCAGGCTTTCAGGAGCTGCCAACGCTCACCCCACCTGGACTACAGGCTAGCTGTAATCATAAGGTCATCTGGCCAGCTGCCTGATGCAGGTAGAAGCAACTGGACTGGATAAAGAAGACAGTTCATCTTTGTAAGAAACAATATATTTTATTTTTCTGACACCACAGCCCTGGCGAGTGGTTTTGTACCAAATTTAATGGAGGTTACACAGAACGTTTTACGCTGGGGAGGAAAAAAAAATAACCACCAAAAAAAAAAGATCCTGGATAACTTTTTAGTGTCTGTTCCACTCCCACGTTAACAAAATCACTTGGGGTTTCTAAGAAAAGGAGAATAGGAAACAGTGAGAGAGACTACTGTAGGATGTAATAGTGTCCAAGTCCAGCCCCTTCCTAAAAGTGGGAGGAGTCCCCACGGGAGGAGAGGCTTTCCTAGATTTACTCCCCAAAATAACACAATGTATTGCAGCTGCCATAGGAGGAGACAGAAGGGGGACGGAGAGAGAGAGAGAGAGAGAGAGAAGCCTATTTAATAAAGAGTGGGAGGGAGAGACAGAAGGTGCTGGACAGCACGCCATAATTTGAAAAATATGTCCTTAACTTATTATTTATTTCTTTTAAAAGATTCCCCTCACTGAACTTAAGTTCCTTTTTGTGCTTTTCATTAATACTCTGCTCTGAGGTCGTAGTTTGGTTTTTCTATACACTGGAGTTGAAGGAAAATAGTCCGAAGTTCTGAAGATGGATTCTCCACCTAAAGTAAACAGCCTAGAATCCCATTCTCCTCTCACCCCAAAGACTAAAGTCTCTGCTAAAATCCCTTTTACAATATAGTACAGTACACCAAAAAAAAACCAACAAAACAAAAAGGCAAAAAAAAAAAACCAAACCCAAAACAACCAAAAAGAAAACCCCCAAAACAACCCCAAAATAACCGAGAGTCCTGGGAGAAGCCAGTCCGAAGGACGTAAACATACAGAGAACGGTGCAACTTGTGACAAATGGCAATTCTCAAAATACAGCTACAGATTCTCAAAGCAGGTGCCATCACGGGATGCCCAAAGTCCACAAAAATAATCTTTAAAAAATAAATCTTAAAAAAGAAAAAAAAAAATTAAAAGAAAAAGAAAAACCAAAAAAAAACCCAAAAGGCAACAACCACATAAAAAAAAAACAAAACCAACAAACCCCAACAAACCAAAACCAACCTGTTAAAATGAGTAATTTTTTTTTTCCTTTTTTTTTTCCCCCCCTCTCTCTTTTCTTTCTGTTTTTTTTTTTCCTTTTTTTTTCTTTTTGCTCTTTTTTTTTTTTTTTGGGTGTTTTGTTTTGTTTTGTTTTGTTTTTTCCCAGGTAAAATTCCATACATTCGAGATTTCCCAAGCGTCCTCTGGTCTCTTTTTTCACCTATTGCATGGCCAAACTGTACTCCTGAAAGCTCCCAAGAGAGCGCTCAGGACTTGGAATCTCATCTTGACAAGGATCAGAACATCCAGTCTTATGGTAGCAGCTTAAAACATCATGTTCCCTGGGTTTCCAGGGCCTTGGCTAAATCCTCCCATGCCAACGTCAGCAGCCATACCTCGGGGCCTCATCTGGGGGGGAATCATGATGTTTTGTTGGGGTCCCATCATGCCCTGCATTGACATCATCATACCAGGTGACCCAACGGGGCCCGGGTGGCTGTAGAGCCCTGCGGGAGCTCGGTCCTTGCCTGGGATCATGCCCACAGCGGCCACGGGGTTACTCATTAGCGTGGGCTGGCCAGGCATCGCCGTTTGTGCTGGTGACATCATGCGGTGGTGCGGCCCCATCATGCCTTGCTGCAGGAAGGCCGGCGGTCTCATCGGGTTGTGACCTGGCATGGACGGAGCTGTCCCAAGAGGGATATCTGGGGTTCCCACTGGTCCGGGGCCCCCCATGCCAGGCAACGTTAGTCCCATCCTCGGGGTCTGCTCTCCTATCATTCCTTGCATGTGGGAGAACCCAGGCCCTGGACCCTGAGGCTGCTTGCGGCCTGGCACCTCCCCACGAGGGAAATACTGTAGTGTCTGGCTAGGCTTCTCCGATGGGATAATCCTGGACAGGTCGAACTCGGGTATTCCTGTGGCTCCAGGACGAATCACCTCCTGCAGCTCTGGATCAGTGAAAACTGAAGGCATATTGTTTCCAAGAACAGTGAAGGAGTCTGGACCGCCAGGGCCTCCAGTCTTGCAAAGTGCTGGATCTGTTGAACTTTGGGGCAGGTTGGTAGGACGCCCCAGAGGTCCTTCTCCATGGAAGCCCATTCCCGCTGGGAAGTTGCCTTGTCCACCGCTGGGCCCGTTGTGTGGAAATGGCACCTGCTGTGGAGGAGACTGTACGGGAGGGAACCCCTGTGGGAAGCCCAGGCGTCCTTGAGGTACCATTGGCGACTCCTGCGAACCATGCCCCATCATTGGGTTGTGTGACATCAGGCCAGGTCCCACGGGGACCCCATGAGGAGGTATATTGGGTCCCATAGCATTTGGAGAGGGCATCTGGTTGTTATGGGAAAGAGGCTGGGTCATTCCCATTGGGCTAAGGGTTGGCATTGGACCCACTGGGTTTGGACCTGAAATTCGAGGATTCTGAGAATTAATGCCCATTCCTAGGGAAGAAATAAGGAATCACATTCAGATAACAGCCAGCAGTAATCAATCAAGTTATCAGAGAGCTTTCTGCAAGGTGACCGAGTCTGAGCACATACACACAAAATAGTGCTAGTAAAAGAGACATCAGTGGTGGCTCTGGAAGATGTTATTTTAACCAGAACACTGAGGCCCACCTGCACAGCTGCCTCTCTAAACTTGTCACTGCCCTATCAAAAGTGACTAGAGCCTGCTCTTCTAAGTAGAATCTCAATTCAACTCATACCTTAACTACATACCAGGCAATCTAGATGATGCAGACAGTAACAAACACGTCTGTGACAGATTAACAGTATATGGACACTTGTCCACCGGGAAGAACTGATCAATCAGGTAACCCCTGTATGACTGGGGGGTGGCAACCAATAAGGTTAACGAGCTATCATTGTAAACTTATTCAGTTAGCCAGATTCCCCAGGTATATCCAGCCACTCTGATTGTTACTGCATGAAACAGAAAAGCTACAGGTAAACTCACCAAGAATTCATTACCAGTTGGTTACTCCTATGAAACATCCACCCAGCTCTTCGTTCCACTGTGCTAATTCAACTGGGTGGAGGGGCTAAAGCCTGCTTTTGTATTAAGCACGTAGCCATGAATATTAAGCTATCAGCAGGGATTTGTTTTCTCATATAAACATGCTCACCCACAAGACAGCCCAAAAGGACAATGTTTGATTTTACTTCTCCTTCAGCTCTCTCGGGTAGAGGACAGGACAGTTTCTCTCAGTCCTGAGTGAGGTCACCTGCCATTACACATTCCCCCACACAACCAAAAGTTGCAGGTTCTGAGCATGCACTCTAACGCTCTCTCTCCTGTAACTAAGGCAATCCACAAAGCCCAGGGAAAGACCAGATGATTCAGTGTCAAAAAAAGGGAAGGAATGAAATAAATAAAAACACCAGGAAAAAACCAACAACTAACTGTGAAGCTTCTATGACACTGCCTTAAGACAGGGGAAGAACGGCCTCCTCCGGGTAACAGGTGGTAGGTCTGACCCTTATTTCAGTGAGCAGTTTTCACCCACAAAATTCCAGTCTGCCTGAGTGGAAAGCTCTCCCATACATAAGGGTTTTCCAAATTAGACACTTTCTGAAACAGAGACACTTTCTGGACTGGAGTAAAAAACCAAAACCAACCAAACAAACAGGTTGCAAGGAAAATGTCTATCTCCCCATTTCAGAGAACTGCAACTGCCTTCCTCAAAAATCAATCCATGGCTGTATGTTCTTCAAGGTTTTTACCTTCTCACCACTCACACTTGATGAAGCTTCCATAAACATGACCCTCACTGTATTGCCTGACAGCTTAGGTCTATGTTTCTTTGCGTTTCTTACCTGGTACGCTGTTCATAGGTGGCAAGTTTGGGGAGCGTGCTGGAGGTGAATCATCATCCGAGCTGGCCACAGTTTTGATGGCATCATGATAGAGCGGTGTAGAGCTGGGCATGGCAAATTTGGACATCCTGGACATCATAATAGAGAGAGGATTCTGGGAAAGGGTTGGCTCTGGAGGCATTGTGTAAGGGCTGCTAGAGGGAAGATTCCCAGGGAGAGTCACAGGAGCAGACTGGCTGACTGTGGAAGGAGGTGGACCGCCTTGAGAAAATAAAAAGAAAGAAAAAACTTGGTTGTTTTTTTTTTCCTTAAATCCTACCCTTTCCCCCTAGAAATCTCAAAACCATGAAATCCCTTTCATTGAAAGCAGCCACCTTACTCACAGTGTCAATGCCTGTGAAAGGTAACCAGAAAAAATAAGCCTATTGATCAAGGTGGTTTATCCTGGATTCTGCACTTCTGCTGAAACTATGTTCAGCCTCCACAAATCCACAGGAATTATCAGGCAAGTCTGAAAACCCTGCCATTCAACTTCCCTACACTAGCCATAAACACAAAAATCCATAGTCAATTAATTGTTCCTGCAGTCACCAAATGTCAGCTGTAACCTCTTTCCTTTTTTCTTTAGGAAGCATCAAACAAACAAAAAAGATGCAGACAGCACAAAAGCTGTAGCAGATATTATGCCAAGACATGCAGGCAGATTTCTGACAAATCACATCAGCAGCTACAAGTAAAATTCTCTGCTTATGTTTCCTTTCAGGTTTTACATACTGTTCATTTCAATGAAAGAAGCATTCTCTGCTCTCAGTAACTTAGCATCATCCTTTGCTCTCCAAAAACTAGAAAGAACTTAACTGCACCTCCAATCTCCTTTGTTCTTCACTGACGAATTTCATGCCACTGAGACCATGTGCAAAATTGTACCATCACTGAAAATCCACTACATGCTCCTCAGTGCACATCCTTACTCACCCCACTGTCCTCAAAAAAGGAAATTATATTAGTTAACAGAACAATCCTGCAATGCTGACACATTTATGGTTTGGATGCAAACTGAGCACATCAGGCACAGACTAAAGCACTCGGTTCCGACTTGGGGTCACACTGGGGATGGCCTCAGCAGCCCCAATGGGCACTAGCACCATGGCTCCCTTTCCCTGGCACCGAGCCCCGGCCAGCAACCCTGAAGGCTGGTGCAAGCAGTTACCTTCCACGCCACCGCCAGCTCTCCCGCCCGGCCGCCAAGTCCCGGCCGCCGCCGTTACCCGCAGCGGCACTAGAGGGCAACATGGGCAAACAGCTCCTCTCCCGAGAGCTGCCGGGCAGGAAGGCTGAATGTGCTTCGGGCTGAGCTCCGGGAAGGTTTTGGAGCGGTAAGGAGAGTGCAGAAGCATGCCACCAACAACCCATACACGTTCAAGAGCAGATGGGTAGTCCCAGCACTCGCAGCCCAAGGTCACAGGCATGCACAGGGCTCCAGCATGCTATCAAATGCTACGTGCAGCAGCGTAGAGCTCTCTCCAAAACGGTTGAAGCCTGAACAAATGTTAGCACATCTCCCTCTCTGTGCTGGTAAACCTAGAAAGAACTAACCATATCTAACCATACCTAGATACACAACTGGCAAGCTACACTCTGCATGTCTTTGTAGAAGCCCTTTTGTCTCAAAGCTGTTTCAATACCAGGCTCTCCTCCATAAAGCTATGGCAAAGGCCAAAATAACCTTCTGAAGGGAGGCTTCTCCTATTAACACACCTAATCTTTTCACACCTCTTGGCCCAAACTTTTTCATGTCCCAAGCGACCGGCCCTCACGGTGACACATGGGAGGTGTGGTGCAAACCCACAAAGCACAAAAGGAAGGGGGAATGCGCTCATGTTTCGCTCACGGAGCCACCCGGCAGACCCTCGGCACAGCTTCCCTCCGACAGGCAAAGCACCATCTAGCTTTTGCCACTCTGCAAGAAACCTCCTCCCTCCCCTTGCTGCACACTTTGGAGTAACCCAACAGAACCAATCTGGCTAGCAGAGGCAGCACTCACCAGACTCCACATTTCCCATCATGGCTGGAGAAGACATGGTGAGAGACGCTTTGTGGTTTGGGGGTATCCCAGGGCTCTGCAAAGGAGGCTTTGGAGACGAAGTCCATCCAGGAGAAGGTGCAGGGAGAGATGGAGACTTGAGGTGGACAGGAGAAGCAGCAGCAGACCCCAAGACGGGGGGGGACTTAATGGAGGCAGCAGCAGCTGCGGCAGTGGGGCCTGCAAGCATTCCTGCCAGCTGGGAGGGTGTCTGAGGGGACTTGAGGTTCCCCGAGGGAGATCCCATCATGGGAGACTGGACCTGGCGCATTGTGGGGGACTTCAGGGGGTTGATTCCTGGTGAATGCACCTGACCAGCTGTGGAGATATCCAAGGGTTTTCGGCCAAGGCTGCGCTGCGCAGGGGGAGCAGTGTTGAGGCTATTAGGGTTACTGGTGGGATTGAGAGGTAGTGGCGGCATGTGGCTGAGCCGGTTGTTAGTCCTTTGGTCAGGCCCAATCTGTTCTCTGAGATTTCGGAGACCAACTCCTGGGCCCTGAGACATGGGAAGGAAAGGCCTGGGACCCATGCCATACTCCTGCTGTGGGTGCTCCCCAAATGGCAGTGGCACCATTTTCTGCTGAGAGGAAAGCATCTCCGACACGCCAGGGCGCAGTTTCATCATCTCTTCTGGCCCAACTCCTGCCTCCCTCAGCTTCTGAGGGACCAAGGGTGGGTTGGAGCCCATGCTGACATTCATACCCATGTCCCCCTTCATGCTGCTGGGTCCCATCCCAAACTCCAGCTCTCTGCTAGAGGCCATCTGGGGGGGTATTCCTTTTGGGAAGTCTCCCCTGGAGGGGCTCATCGGCCCTTCCACCGGCATGCGAGGGAAGATGGGATTGTTCCCAGGCTCCATGTGTCTCTGGGAGGGCATCATTCTGTTTATCTCCATGCCAGGCCTGATGCCTTCCATGTTCAGGCCAGGAGGGAGGCCCATCTGCTTCTCAGCCAGCTGCTGCTGATAGAGCTCCTCAGGTAGGCCCTGTGGGTTGGGGAACCGCTCCCCTCGGCCAGGGCCACTGAAGACACCCTGTCCAGGCGGGAAGCTTCGGCCATCTGGGATTTTTGGCACGTCGTCTGGCCAACTAACTCCTGAAAGCCCAGGCCGGGACGCAGGATTTGGGACGCTGGGGCCTTCCATGTCAGGAGTCATCATCCCTGCAAAACCAGGCAGGCGCATCTGGCTCCCGGGCACGTTGGGATGAGGGGCCATACCCCTGGGGGGCAGAGAGTGTGACATGTTCATGCCTTCAGGGAAGGGCTCCGGACCCCCAGGTCCCCAGCCCTCCCCAGAGGTCATCTGGTAGGGAGGGGGGGGCCCTCTGACCACTCCACGAGGCCCGTGCTGATGAACCATCATGTCCTGCAGAGAACACTGCTGCACAACCACCTGCTCTTGCTTTCTTCTCTTCTCCTCATAGAACTCCTGCTGCAGCTTGAGCCAGGCCACCTGCTCGGGAGTCATGTGGTCCAGGTGGTCTGGACCTATGGGTCCCGACTGGGAGTTCATTGGTGGTGGCCCCATTTCATCTGGGGAAAAAGGCATGTCCCTGTGTCCTTGAGGGCCAAACGGAGCCCCTCCGTCTGTCCGAGACCCTGACCCTTTGCCTAAACTTTGGGATTGAGCCATCATGGCCTGTATCGGCCCTTCAGGTTTCTTTTGGGGACCATCCAGCACCCCAGTATTTGGGGGTGGCCCCCCACTTTGCCCTCCTGCAAACTCCTTCTCATCAGGAAAGAGCATGCGCTGTATGTCTCTCAGGGTCTGCAGTGAGCGCTCTCGATGCTCCAGCTGCTCCTGTGACAGTCCATCTGGATTCTCGCCCAAACTGGATGCGTCCCCACCAGACACCTGCTGGGGAGGACCTTTGGGGTCTGCAGCAGAGCTATTGCTACCTTGAGAAACTGGACTCACTGCTCGATTATTTGGGGTTGAACTCTGCCCAAATCCTTCTGTCTGCAAGGGGGTAGAGTTTGCAGGGCTGCCCACAGACATCACTTTGCTTTCCACGCTGGGACTGTCCTGATCTATAGGACACGGAGGGCCGGTAGATTTGGATACTGGTGCTGACACAGGTGGAGTCGGCTGCATTTTGGCATTCTGGGGAGGGTTCTGGTCCTGGGCAGCAGGGGGCTGGGTCTGTGGCAGGGGCTTGGGTTCAGTCCGAAGTGCAGTGATCTGAGGGTTCTGCAAGAGAAATGCACATGCTGTCACTCACTGTTCCCACAGCCACGTCACGTAAGCAGTGGTGCAAATGAAACGTCCAGTCTCAACCTCGCCAGCACACACTTCACAAGGGGAGCCTTCATGCAGCTATTACACAGCAGTACCTCACTAGTGCAGAAACCTGTTACAGCAAGGTACCCTTGCCTGAGATAGCTCTGTATGAACAACAGGTTGGAAACATAAGAAACACTGCAAGACTCCAGCTCTTCTTTGGATGATCCAAGACATTTATTTGTAGAAAGCTAAAACAGTGACTGCCTCTTTCTCTTCCACCCTAACATTTATTTCAAAGTGTAAGTAATGATCCATCTCTCCCAATCACATACAAACATTTACCATTTCCCTTCCCACCCACATGCAGGCATTCCCTACCAAGGGTACAGTGTTTCGTTCCGCCTTGCTGTTTGAGATGTTCTGGATATGAAAGGACACAATGGTTTCCACCTGTCCCTTCAGCACAGCTTCTGCAGCCCTGTGAAAGCAGACAGACACATCCAGTTGAAGCTGAGAATTGGTTTTTTCTTAACTGCCCTCCCCTTCTAGCCTGCAGCTGGCAGATGGAAGAGACAACTCTAGGGGAGCAGCAAAAGAAAACATTTACAGATACAAACTCTTTGGCAATTCAGGGGTCATGCCATCCTGGCTGCTACTCACTGCATTGACTGTAAAACAGTACCTACCACCACTGGCAAAAATTATTTAAGGTGGAAAAAATAAATAATAAATATATATATATAAAAATCACTTCTCAGAGGGCAAGAGCAGTGACAGTCTCCACTCCAGCTCCGTTAGCATCCCCAAAACAAGTAATACACTCGGAGAAAGCGCACCTGAGAGTCTCTTAAGAAGGGAGCATAAATATAAGCTTTGCTTCCTGAAGACATTCGAGCATCTACCTACTTACTTGTTGGCCATCTCAGTAGAAAACACATAAACCACTTTGGATGGAGTCTTCTGTCCACTTGCTGGCTCCAAAGAGGCAGTCAGGCCATGGGAAGGTGTGGAAGACCTTGGGGCTGAAGCATTTGAAGGAGTCATGGAGTGTGGTGTGTGCTGAGACTCCTGAGACTTCACATGATCAGCAGAATTGCAGTCTAGAAGGGTAGAAAGAGGAAAAGACAAAAATCAGTACTTTGGGGGCTCTTTGGAAACTATTTCTGGGCAATGATCAGAGCTTTTCTTCCTCTGAAGCTTCCCACTTCTCCCTCCTTCCGTTACACCATGCATCTTCCCTTTAATGCCATGCTGCCCTTCAGGTACCACTGGGAGAAAGCTCATCTTGTCCCTTTCCAAGGCAAGTGGTAGTTCCCAACACCACACAGAACAGCAGGAAAACTATGCACTAAAACCAACACAAATAAATAAAGTCTGCCCCCATGGAGAACAGTCAGTGCAAAACTTGACTTTCTTCCCCCACCCCCACCCCCCCCCCCAGCCACATGACCTAGCAAGCAGACAACAAAACAAAGATGGACAACTGCTATTAGTCCATTCCAGCACTGCTTCACAGAGGCAACGTTGGAGCAGAACACAGAAATCCCAGCTCTCTAGCTTGTGTTACCAGCCAGGGTGCGACAGGCTATATGTGTGTTGACAAAACAGGACTGCATAGTGTTCAAAACCCCTGTTACAACAGAGCAGTTCCTGAAAGGCCAAAGACCAGAGGGAAACCAACAGGCTGCATTTGCACTTTCAAGTCCTCCAGGGGTGTTTCAGGGTTGCAAAGGAACTTTCCCATCGCTCAGGCCTGCACCTTAACTGAGCGTGAACAGGCCATTTAATGACGCCAGCTATGACAACCTCTCCTCTTTGCCTGCTCTCAAGACCTTTAAACTTCTTTGTCTGGAACTTCCAGAACTCCAGACAAAGAAATATTTCGCTAACCCTTGCATAGCAATTCTCCATCTCACAGCAAACTCAGACTAATTGTCTGTACTTGCACATGAATCCTAGCAAACATACCTTTGATTTCAGGGTCATCATTAGGAGTCCCAGCTTCCCTCTGTTCAAATGAGTCTGCTGAAATGCTCCTCTCTCTCTTCCCCTTTCCCTTGGCACCATTTCCAGACCCGTTCTTCAGCCCCATGCTCCCACCCGGGCCAGGGAGCACTTTGGGGGGGTGACCTCCACTTTTAGGGTCACAGGGAGAGGGCTGGGATTGGCTGGTGGAGCCCCCTTGTTTGCCCTGGTTGGAAAATTTGGAATCCAGCTGAGGGTTGCCAGACGGGGACATCACTGTAGGGGGACGGACCATCACCTCCTGCTTTGATTTGGGGCTACTGGGGACACAGAGAGAGAAAAACAAGAAAAGAAAAGGAGAAAAAAAAAAAAAGGGGGGGGGGGGGGGTAAAAAAAAAAGAGTGACAAATGACGCCATGGATTCATCCAACCCTGTAGCAACAAATTAGAGAGAAGCAGGAATAATCACTGCCACTTTTGCAAGCTAAGACAATTGCTGACAAATATAAAAATGCCTGCAAGCTTAGAGTCATGCAGGTGCTTTTTGGAACATGCCCTGAAAGGGTTATTATCCAAGATGGTAACTCATTGCTCAAGAAGGCACCAGGGCAAGCTACAGACCTGCCAGATCCCAGGAACTGCTGTCACATGAGGACCTACCTCTGGGGCTTCTGTCAATAAAGACAACGGTTTCTATGTGCACAGAGAAGCGACTCACACCAAGACCAGCTCAGAGTAAACAAACAAAGCACAATAAAAGTTCACCTCACCACTCCCCTGGACCCCAACTACAAGCTGCAGCTCTGATGAGAGCGGACCCCCACTCCGCACCCTCCCTTGCACCTCCCTATCCAGTTCTACAGGGAGCACAAGGAAAACCCAGCATTACTGCAGCATTCATCATACACCGGGGCGAGCTGCCAGGAAAACACAAACCTCTGACCGTGAAAACAATTAAACCAGCTACAACCTGTCTCTGAATAAGGAAAGAGAAGGATACCATCTCGCTGCACACTCCTGTAAAATGGGGCAGATGAAGCTCCTTTAATTTGCCAAAGGAGATTCAGAGCCTGCCTTCCTTCCCCGTTCCATTCAGCAAATTGCAATCCTAAAAATATTCCCCTCTTCTGGGTTTTGCAGATGTATTAGCCACCCCTTTCTCCTTACCCCCCCAGTTAATCCGTGGCTATTGGATCTTCTGCATTGTATTTTCCCATCATCACTGCCATTTCCAACATCCAGAGCTAGCTACCATCCTCACTGGGACTCACAAAAGCTGCTTCCTCCTTCGGACGGACATATGACTCAGAAGCATTCCCTGTGAATTACTCTTAAGCTCCAGACGACCTCTAGAAGTAAATAATCAAGCTCAAGAATGCTGTCAATCAGACCACTAAGTCCCTGGACAGTGCTTTGCTTCCACATTTTCCCTTTCCAAATTAGTGGAGGAGAGATGCTGACCTGCTGCACTGGCAGGTGAATGATGCAGGAGATCTCAGCACACAGCTGACCAGTTCTCCAGACTGCTCAGGCCAGTAATACAGAGGAAGCATTTTGTGTGAAAGTACAGACAGAGACCCTCTGCAGGCCAACTACCCCTTGGGGAAACAGGTAATTAGAAGAGGGAGAAGGGAAAAAAAAACACCACAACCCCTCCTCCCAAGAGCAGCATGTTTACTCTACCACAGCCTATTCAGACACCTGATGGGAGGGAGGAGGGTGTGAGGAATGGAGAATCTGCACCTCACAGGTTTACAGCTTTCAGCTTATCCTGAGCCTAACAAATGTGGAGGCTTGTCAGCACTCAGGTACTCAGCAGGTCTTACAGGAACACAAATGAGAACCAGCAAGTCACATGCACCCATCCTTGCCTAATCCTGCAGCAGAGCAGGGACACCGTCATACACCAGCCCAGAGCGACTGACTGCAGGCTCCTCTCCTTACCTCTGTGTGTTGCCTGACGGGGAGTTCCTCACTTTGGGGTTACTGGAATGCATTGACAGAAATCCTGAGCTCACAGTCTCACACACACGCAGATGGGCTCTCGTCAAGTTCCTCTGGGGAGTGTGCCGCCAGAGGCAGCGTCGAAGCACTTTCTGCTGCCCGCTTCTCTCAGTGCTGGCTGTCTGCTTGCCTTTTTTCTCTTCGCTCCTCTCTGGGTTTGCACTGGGCGCTTCCCTCCTGCAGCTCCAGCATTCTCTAGACGCGTGCCTCCTGCTGCCCAGGGGAATTCTCGCATCTCCAGGGCACACTGTTAAAACCGGCCCACAAGAGAACAGAAAACCAGTGACTTTCCAAGCAGAGGTGTCTGCTGCGTAGCAGTAAGTGGCCATTCTTCTCCCATTACTGAGCAGACACAAGAGAATAGCTTTCAGATGGCTCAGGATTTCGAAACAGAGGCAGCCCTGGCTGGCCATTCAGTTTACAGGCACAAGCTAGCTTCCCTTTATCCAAAGCTAATCACTCTGGAGTCAACAAAACGGGGAAGTGCCTTGTATCTGGACACTTTGACTCTGCATCTGCTCCCAGCTTGAAGACACCTCACAGCAAGTCAATAGGAAGCCAAAATTACAAGTCTCCAACATGACTTAGCTATCCAGAATTCCCCTGAGTGGCTGTAATCTGATATTCCTTAAGAACATAAACTCTGCTCAAATCTTCTCTGTCTCCTTGGTCCAATATAACCAGACATATGTTCAATGATGCGTGCTAAGGGCTGCACAAATGGGGGAAAATAAACCAAAATGCCTTCCTGACGACCTGTAAGCGCCAGTTATGCTGTGATTACTCTGAAAATACCAGGTTAGCCACACAAATCTATTAGAAAGGCCAAAAGATCACTACAGAACTATCCCTCTAAATTCCAAAGCCCCAAATAAGCACTTATTCAGCTTCCTTCTTCGAGACAATGTGCATGATGCAGGCAATAAGGCACACAAAACTGTTTCTGGAGGAGGGAACTATTGAACATTACTGTTTACATCCTTTGGGCTAAATTATTTTGGAACACATTTCTGCCTTGTTTATGTTTCAACAAAATCTCTCCTGTTCATCTCACCTACTCAGATGCAAATCCACTTAATTTAGAATCTAACCAAGATTTATTGTTAATGTATTAAGCATCGCTAGTTAAATATTATTCAAATGTAAATACTCCCTGTATTCCTTCTCGGCACCAAAGGAGCAGTTCCTTCCCGTGCATATCAAATGAAACAAAACAAATCTCACTGGACTGGGAGTGTCTGCATTTTTATTTTTTTTTCAAGAAACTACTGTCACATTGCTTTTAGGAAACAGAAATTGGCTTGCTTATATGCTGACACCAGAGGATTAAGAAACACAGGCGCTACGTGACCACCTCTGGCCAAGGAGAGTTATCGATAGCTCGTAGTATTGAGCACCTATGGCTCTCCAGTTCCCCAAATTAATCTTCTTGTGAGGCTGTGCAGTTACACTTTTCAGCAACTGCACTGCTGTACTTGAGCCTGAGAGTGCTCCACACTGCAGTTGTGCACGTTGCATCAGCTCCAAAAATTCTCCTCTCTAACGAATGCCTCCTCCTTCATGACTCCCAGACAACATCTTGGTCCCTATTCTCATCTCCCCTGAGCTGCACAAACCAAATAATGTGGGGAATGCTTCTGCCATAAAAAGGTCTCATTTTTAAGTGCCTCCTATTAGGCACAATCAGATGAACTCCAGTCTGGGCCACACACTCCAGAGGATCCACAAGCCTCTCTGGGGCTATCAGCTGGTTATCCCACTGTTAAGAATGTTTGAGTTAATCTGTTACTATTGTTACTGCCCTCATGCTGTAATTGGAGCTGGTGCTACAGAGGTAGATTAAAGACAAGAGAGAACATCTTCAGAAGCATCTAAATTGCACCATCTTTGCATACAAATTTGGCTCCTGTATCTGTTTTGACAACAAAACTGTAACATTATCAACAGTACCCAACTCCACCTTTCAGAAGTGATGTATGGTATCTGCAAAAGTCAGTGGAAGTACGTGGTATTTTGGAGTCCTCACCTAAGATGAATGTGTGACTGAAAACATGGCAAATCTCAGGTAAAACAAGAAAAAAAAGAGAACTGCATTCAAGTGAGCAGAGTTCAATGCTAAAAGAAGGATGCCCGTGAGATAGAATTAACCAGGTTGGAAAAGACCTCAGAGATCATCAAGTTCAACCTGTCACCCAACACCATCTCATCAACTAAACCATGGCACCAAGGGCCTCATCCAGGCTCTTCCTAAACACCTCCAGGGATGGGGACTCCACCACCTCCCTGGGCAGCACATTCCAATGGCCAATCTCTCTTGCTGGGAAGAATTTCTTCCTAACATCCAGCCTAAACCTCCCCTGGTGCAGCTTCAGACTGTGTCCTCTTGTTCTGTCACTGCTTGCCTGGGAGAAGAGACCAACCCCCACCTGGCTACAACCTCCCTTCAGGGAGTTGTAGAGAGCAAGAAGGTCTCCCCTGAGCCTCCTCTTCTCCAGGCTAAGCAACCCCAGCTCCCTCAGCCTCTCCTCACAGGGCTGTGCTCCAGACCCCTCCCCAGCTTTGTTGCCCTTCTCTGGACACCTTCCAGCAGCTCAACATCTTTCCTAAACTGAGGGGCCCAGAACTGGACACAGGACTCAAGGTGTGGCCTAACCAGTGCTGAGTACAGGGCACAAGGACTTCCCTGCTCCTGCAGGCCACACTCTTCCTGATCCAGGCCAGGATGCCATTGGCCTTCTTGGCCACCTGGGCACACTACTGCCTCATGTTCAGCCTACTGTCAACTAGTACCCTCAGGTCCCTTTCTTCCTGGCTGCTCTCCAGCCACTCTGACCCCAGCCTGGAGCACTGCATGGGGTTGTTGTGGCCAATGTGTAGAACCCTGCACTTGGATGTGTTCAATCTCCTGCCCTTGGCCTCTGCCTATCTGCCCAGCCTGGCAAAGTCCCTCTGCAGAGCTCTCCTTCCCTCTAACAGATCAAGTCCTGCCCCCAGCTTGGTGTCATCTGCAAATCTACTGATGATGGACTCAATCCTCTCATCCAGATCATCAGGAAAGACATTGAACAGGATGGGGCCCAGCACTGATCCCTGGGGGACACCACTGGTGCCTGGCTGCCAGCTGGCTGTGGCACCATTCACCACCACTCTCTGGGCTCAGCCTCCAGCCAGTTCCTAACCCAGCTCAGAGTGCTGCTGTCCAAGCCAGGGGCTGACAGCTTGGCCAGGAGTTTGCTGTGGGGGATGGTGTCAGAGGCCTTGCTGAGGTCCAGGCAGACTACATCCACAGCCTGCCCCACATCCACCAGGCAGTCACCTGGGCATAGAAGGAGATCAGGTTGGTCAGGCAGGACCTGCCCTTCCTAAATCCATGCTGGCTGGGCCTGATCCCTTGGCCATCCTGTAAGTGCTGTGTGATTGCACTCAGGATGACCTGTTCCATAATCTTGCCTGGCACTGAGGTCAGGCTGACAGGCCTGGAATTCCCTGGCTCATCCAACCGGCCCTTCTTGTGGATGGGCACCATGTTGGCAGCTTCCAGTCTTCTGGGACCTCTCCAGTGAGGCAGGACTGCTGCAAAATGATGGAAAGAGGCTTGGCCAGCACATCTGCCAGCTCTCTCAGCACCCTAGGATGGATCCCATCCAGTCCCATGGACTTGTGGGGACCCAAGTGTTTGAGCAGGTCTCAAACTTCTTCCCCTGGAACACAGGGTAACTATACTCCATCTGCCAGCTCAGGAGGCCAGTTGTCTGGAAGACAACCTGTTCTGCTATTAAAAATTGAGGAAAAGAAGGTGTTAAGTACTTCTTTCTTTTCCTCATCTTTAGTTACAATATTCCCCTCCATGTCCACCAAGGAGTGGAGGTTGTCCCTGCCCTTCCTCTTGCTATAAACATATTTATAGAAGGATTCTTTGTTGTCCTTCACAGCAGAGGCCAGTCTAAGCTCCAAATGTGCTTTTTCCTCCCTAATTTTCTTCCTACATGACCTAGCAACATCCTTAAACATTTAATGGGTAAGCTCACCTTCCTTCCAAAGATGATACACCCTCTTTTTTTCCCCTTAATTTGTTCAGAAGTTCATTGCCCATCCAGGCCATCTGCCCTGGCAACTCATCTCCCAGCACACTGGCACAGCCTGTTCCTGCACCTTCAAAAATTCTTTCCTGAAGCAGGTTCAGCCCTCCTGGACCCCTTTGTTTTCAAGGGCTGTTTCCCAAGGTACCTTCTGAGTTAGTTCCTTAAGTAACCTGAAGTCCACCCTCCAGAAGTATTCTAGTTGTTTCATCCCCTGCTTTCCCACTTCTGATATTTATGCATCATCATGTCACCTTTTATTATAAGGCAACTCTTTCCTCAGAATCCCAGCCTTGCAGAGTGCAATGAGAAAACATGAGGAATGCAATCAGGATCATGCTGCTTGCCCAGCAAACTTTTGAGTACTTTACAGGGAAAACAAACAAACAAAAAACCAAACCCACCCAACCCTAATTTTTTATTAGCATATATATATATATATATATATATGTATGTATCCTCCACCTATTAGGATTGATACACTCTGCAGGGGAACTGTGTTTTCCAGTCTGAGTTTAAGTTTCTTCTTACCAGAGAGCTCTACAGGAGACATCAATGTATTCATTGATGGAACAACAGCAACTCAACTTCCTCAGCTTCTCCTTTCTGCACACTGGGAATGTACCACCTTTCATAATGTGAAATGGAATGCCTCATGATTTTTCCAAATGCACTTCTAACACATGTATGTCTGAGAATCCAGGGTTCAATAATGGAAAAGCTCTAGAGAAATGTTAACTTTTGCAGCTGGAGCCTGCCTGCCACAGCAAAGCCTTTATCATTGCTTTAAAATGGGAGCTAGGGTCACCGACAGCGAAGGGCCAAGCCACTTTTCAAGCCATTTTGGCAAGCTACATCCAAGTCTGTATTTGCAGGATTGCTTTCAGGTATGCTAGGCAACAGCTGCAGGGAAAATGGATGCTTCTACTGGCTGCTCATTCCCACCACCTCTCTCCTGACCACAGCAGGGCAAGATCCAAATGGGAACTAACCTAAGAGAAACAGCTGGAATCTCTTTTCAGCTGGAGTAGTCCCCTGATCTGTGACCACATCAGCACCACTGCAAGCTCAGAGGAGGAGGTAAGAACAGGTGAAAAGTAGCCTCATACCACTCAGCTGCAGCTTACAATTTGGATGGCTTAAAATCACTTTAAACCTCAACTGCAGAAGCAAGAGATGGACATGCAATTGTGGAACTATGACAAGCCCTCCTCTTTCCAACAAGTAGCTTACCAAGACCCCTGGTGTCACGACACTGCAGTCCTCATTGTGGAGGCCATGAGTTGCGAACTACTCGTCTCACAAGAAAATATCACCTAGATAAAGGAGAGAGAGGAAGAATTTAATCAAGTATGCACAGCCAAGCATGGGACCTCCCATGCATCCAGCCACAGAAGCAGAGGAACCAAAACTTGTTCTGAGCTACTGAACAGGGGAAGCCTCTGCTCAGATTGGCAAGGTTTGTCAGCATCAAAAAAGCCACCATCAGACTGGGAGAGTCTGAAGATGCAGACTGCACATGGAGGGGAAATAGGTCAGACCTGCTTTAGCACTCCCATATTTGAGCTAGCTAGATTCCCATGAGCTCATCTGTGCTCAGAGAAGCTGGCACAAAGCTCAGACATGTAACTTCCCCTTTTCTGCACCCATCTTTCTTCAAAGGCTCACCTTCCCCTTACTATGTGCCCAGCAACTTCTGCCACCACCCCCCTTCCCACCAGCCCCATGCTTTGTAGCTACAACCTCCTCCACAACCAGACAACACATAAATAAAAACAGCAAGTACTATGTAAAGCCAAACAATAACATCTAGGGGAAAACCAGGCAGGTTTTAGAAGGAAGAAACACTGCCTACTGTTCTGGCAGCTCCCACTTCCCATCATTGTGCTACACTACAGGGAGAAGAGAATCAAACTGCAAAGATTCCCAAGCAAGACATATTTGCAAGTTTGCTCAAAATAGAGGGGTTAGCCCCACCTTGTGCTATGGTGATTTCCTATGAGGTCAAAAGAGTTAATAGGCTAAGAACTGATCAGCCACATTTTCAGCAATGGAGACAACCCTGCATCAATTCAGTCACATGTTTAAGTGCCTGGAAGTGTACTCATACAATAAAACACAGATTCCAAGGAATGGCTTTATGGTAAACTTGAGTCCAGGAAAGAAAGACAGAGCAGATACCTGCCAGGTTTTCCCTCATTCACTATGAAAACCGGAGAAGCTGCAAGGACAGTAAGAATCCAAACACATTGTTGGGGTCAACGTGGCCTTTCAGAGCACTCTCAGCCATTTACACAACATGGACAACCTTACAGTTAAAATACAACTGCTAACTGAAATCCCTACCAGCGGTTTTCTGTGTAATCCCAATGCATTCTGCTGCCCAGATCTCCCAACAGGAATAGAAGAGCTGTTGTGAGGCTCAATTAGTGATGCATTGTGAAACTCTGCATATTCGCTTTCCTCCGACATTCTCCAACTCTTATCTACTGCAGCTTCACCTTAATAATGTAGCAATGCACTGCCATGTAATGCACTTCAACAAAGCCAACCTACAAAGCTAGTCCGAAACAATGCAGCTACATTCTCCACCCAGTCCAGCCAAATCAAACAATGAAATCATCAATGCGATAGACCATCCTTATCTAGCCAAGTCACACCTGCAGACAGGAGCTGGAACAAACACCTATAGCAACAAGCTGCTTCATCCAGTAAAACCTACCACAGTAGCACAATCATCCCTGAATCCAATTACCCAGTTATGTCTCCTTTCCCCTTTCCCCCACCCCACCCAACAAAATAATACAAGCTAAGCTGTGCCAGTGCCAATACCGACACACCTGTACTAAAGTAGTGACAGAAATCACCTTTTGCCTTGAAAGGGAAAAATGTGTGAACACCAGCACACAATAGAATGGAGAGAGTCTGTCACAGCAGTCAGAGCTCTGTTGCTTCAAATGTTCAAATCCAACTTGGCAAAGAACCAGAATGTGACAGCCTTAGAGTCCGCAGCTGAGAACTGCAAGAGGGACACAAACGAGCAGACACCATCCGTCCTTAAGCTTACCCAGATAGTTACTGCAATGGGATTCTATTCCCCAGCTTACTATTTCTGCTGCTCATCTGGTCTTAGGCCACAGTCAGCACAAGACAGTTTGCCTCACAGAGAATTTGAAAGCAAAAGGCTGAGAGGAAGTACCCAAGCAGCTAGCACAGAGTAATTAACAGGACAACTGCACATCTTGGTTTACATTTTGGCAAAGCATTCATGAATCACCCCCAGACTTCACTGAACTAGCCACCACATTACCAATATGAAAAAAACCACCAACCCATCCAAACTACCTTATGGTCTCTTCATGCCTTTAAACTGTAGAAGTTTGGTAGTAACAAGTGGTAAGGTACTTGAAGGTGTATAGCATTATGGCTGCTGCAGCAGGAACAGCTGCGGTTATCACCGAGTCACTTCAGTCTTTTCTCTCTCTTTGAGAGGGAGAATGTGGAGAGATGAAATAAAGGCATACCAAATAGATAAAAGTATGAAACTCGTGGCCTCACTGTGACATGAAGCATTAAAGGCAAGAAACCTTTCTCTGTGCACAAGAAAGAGCATGCTTCTTTTTTTTCCCTGTGGCCTTTCTGAGACTCGGTCCATGGTGGACTGAGGGTGGTGAGAGACCAAAATCAGCATGGAAAAAGAAAAAAGGTGAGAGACCTGCTGCTACAGAAAACAAATGCAAGCTGAGCCAGCACCCTGAACTGTAGCTTTGACAGTGGAGTGGGAAAGAAAGGAGAGACAGAGTGGAGTAAGAGATTGCTCTGGGAAGAGCAGCAGCTTCAGGAGGGACCAAGAACAGCAGCACCAGGAGCAGTTTGAGCAACTGCTCATCCTGCCAGCCACCAGGAAGCAAACCTCTGCATGTGCATCCACCAGTGGATTCCCCATGAGAGCTGGGAGGTGGGGTAAGGCAATGAATCAGCCAACACGCTTCTTCAGTGCAGTTCTACTGGGAAGGTCACATCCTATTACTCTGACCCTCCTTCAACCACACACCCAAGACTGCCCAAGAGTTACCAATGGCTTCCATCACGTGCTGCAGTTCCCAGTTTTGCTTAGCATCTGCTTATGTTGCACACCTGCAGCTGAACAGCACATTACATTTTAATAAGCTGCTGTTTAATAAAGTGTTTGATTACACACCTCATCGATAAGGAGTGCAACTGGGAAACAAGGAGGATGCAGGAAGTGTTATTCAATGCTTTTATTGAAGCATCGACCTCCCTTAAGATCATATAAAAGCAAATAGATAAATTAACGAGTTCTCTACATCCCACACAACTCCCCATGATACCTGAGGATACAAGGGCACAGGACACTTTTCAATGGCCAAGAAGGCCAATGGCATCCTGGCCTGCATCAGGAACAGTGTGGCCAGCAGGAGCAGGGAAGTCATCATGCCCTATGCTCAGCACTGGTTAGGCCACACCTTGAGTCCTGTGTCCAGTTCTGGGCTCCTCAATTTAAGAAGGGCATTGAGACTCTTGAACGTGTCCAGAGAAGGGCAACAAAGCTGGGGAGGGGTTTGAAGCACAGCCCTATGTGGAGAGGCTGAGGGAGCTGGGGCTGCTTAGCCTGGAGAAGAGGAGGCTCACAGGAGACCTTCTTGCTCTCTACAACTACCTGAAGGGAGGTTGTAGCCAGGTGGAGGTTGGTCTCTTCTCCCAGGCAACCAATAACAGAACAAGAAGACACAGTCTCAAGCTGTGCCAGGGGAGGTTTAGGCTGGAGGTGAGGAGAAAGTTCTTCACAGAGAGGGTTGTTATACATTGGAATGTATAACATTCTGCCCAGGGAGGTGGTGGAGTCACTGTCCCTGGAGGTGTTCAAGAGGGGACTGGATGTGGCACTTGGTGCCATGGTTTAGCAGTCATGAGGTGTTGGGTGACAGGTTGGACTTGATGATCTTTGAGGTCTTTTCCAACCTTATTGATTCTATGATTCAATCCCCTGAGCCAGTCCCAGTTTCTAGAGATAGTCCCCACTAAGGGCTTTGAAATACACCTTTAAATACACCTTTTAGCAAATGCTATCCTCCTCATCCTTTCCCATGAATGCATAAAGCATGTGCTTGCAGTACAGCTAGTATTGGAACCACCAGCATTCAATCAGGTTTGTCCCAAGTGCCACCTTATCTTCTGCACACCAAGTATGTGCTGAACCCTGGAAAGCAATTTCACCAGCCTAAGTCTCTGCCCCTTCTGGCCATCACTAGCATTTGTGACCCTGCTGAAAAGTAACTCCAGATTAAAGATACCATGAGTTTTCAGGAGACGAACTTCCTTTTTCAGCCAACCAGGTGACCACACGCTCACCCGCACAAAGGAAGCAGCAGTGACTGATGCCACAGACAGACTTAGAGCAGTTGTTCACACTTGCATCCTCCTGACAGGTCTCTATGCTCTTTCTTCTTAAAGGAGAACTGCTGGACTTAAAGACATAGTATCAACATGCAAGTCATGTGAACATAATACAACTCTCCTTGTTCAAAAAACGTAGATGGCCCGACTACCTCCTGTCCCAGGTCTTTCCACAGCAGTGTTTGTGCCTAACCTCGTCTTTTGGTCAAGCCACACAGTTATCACACAGCAGACTTTCAGCTCACTTGCTCACCTGCTCTACCCACCACAAAGGCAGTGGCCACTTGCACTAGGGGCACTTCCTGTGATACACAGACCACTCTCTACACAAAACAGCTTCTGATTCGGGGCGGGGGGGAAATACCATTCTGACCATTCTGTGATTCCCTAGCAAGCCACAGATTCTGTTTACTTATAAATCATTTTCTCAACATCTAGAGCTAACTTGTTAACAGTGAGCTGATTGGATAGCAAATCACAGCCAGTCACCTACTTTTAGATGGTCCCAATTTATTATGGAGCAGCGTGGACTTCTCTAAGTTTATGTACTGGGAATAAAATACAATGGTGTACACAAGGTCTTCAGTTTGCCAAAGCCAAGAATTCCTCCTTATGCACATCAGAGAAATCACTGATAATTCCAAACAAGAAAGAATTGAGAGCTTGTCACCCAAACTCATTTTGTTACATGAATGTAGGGACTACAATCTTCACCAGGCTCATTACAACCTCCACTGAGAAAATAACTCCCCTTGTACACATGGTGCACACACACCTCTCTCTCAACTTCTAAAAGATGGGCAGGTTATTGCCTGTAACTACCTCCACACCTTGAAGCACAGAGAAAGAGGCTGAGCAAAGATAGGCTCACTTAAAATTAACACATTGATGACCTACAAGCACATTGACAGGGAAAGATTGGGCAAGGCTATGGCATTATAAGGAAGAAGAGAATTTCCTTCAAGTAGCTCACATTAAGAATGTAGGACCACAGGATAAGGCTCCCAGAAACTGTAAGAATATACTTATTTGCCCCTGTGCAAATTCAGTATGCATCATCATATGAATGCAGCTCTGCTGAGCCTACCTGTGCTTGCCCGTCCACACATCTAGAGTAAGTGCATACCCTTTCTTCCACACTTTCCCCTCGTCAGCTCCTATCCCCACACACATGGACACTCCCAAAGAACCGGTCTTTCCTCCAGTTCACTCAAAACATGGACAGTCACAGAACATCTGACTTTTTTGCCCTCTTCATCCTTAGAAAGTGTAGTCAAGACAATCACTAACAAAGCATAATACAATCCCAAAGATCAGAGAACAAAGTGGATTTGGACATCTCTCCCTTTGCTCTCAGACAACGGCATCTCCACTGACTTCTCCCTCCTTTTGACAAGTACATGGATAACAGTAGCCATGATGTAAAGGCCATTTAATTATTCTTTTTAGGTATATACAGAAATCATTCTAAAGTAATCTTTTTCAACAGGCATGTTGCTCACTGCACACATAACTATCACTTTTAAGAGCTGTTACTAACACTAACACTGTCAGTAAGACAACTAGATGTCCATTAAACTCTTTTTAATGCTTCTACCACTTCCATGTGGTTTTATTACAATGGGGATGAATAGCTGTCCCAGACAGTTTCTGATTATGTACAAGTCTTTCCACAACTCCTTCCTCAAAGTAATGGAGGAGATGATCTTTGAGGTCTCTTCCAACCTTGGTGATACTGTGATGCATAGAATAGAATACATAGAATAAACCAGGTTGGAAGAGACCTTCAAGATCATCGTATCCAACCCATCAATCAATCCAACCCACTTAATCAACTAACCCATGGCACCAAGCACCCCCATCAAGTCTCCTCCTGAACACCTTCAATGATGGTGACTCCACCACCTCCCCAGGCATCCCATTCCAATGGGCAATCACTCTCTCTGTATAGAACCTCTTCCTAACATCCAACCTAAACCTCCCCTGGAGCAGCCTGAGACTGTGTCCTCTTGTTCTGGTACCTGCTCGTGCACGCTGCTGAGTACATTCAAGGTGTATGCAGCCAGACATTCAAAGTCCCCTTCAATTTCCCAGTTGTTACTACATTAAAAAACCCACAACCCTTGACCCACTTGGTCCATCTCAGCCTCAAGTCACCTCATGGTAAACTCTGACACAGTTCCAGAAATCACTTTGGAAAGAATCAAAGGAAAAACCCTCACAACCCCCAAAGCCTAAGCTACAAGTGGTCACTTTCTGTACAGGAATGCCATAAACACTTCCCCTTGCTGCCCACACCATTGCTACTAATGTTGGCAAAGCTGAATTTACAGGTGCAGGCTGGCCAGACTGCTGCTAAGGTATTAGGTACACTGTCACACAACCTATAGTGTGCCATGATGCTCTGCTGACCTCCGCTCAGCCTCGGCATACTCCAGCACGGCGGCCAACATCAGTTCAGCTCCACCTGTGCTAACAGTGCTGGGAACAGTTTATGTACATTACAACTGGAGTGGTGAGCACTTTACATGGAGCTTACCTTAGCAGCAGCTAGTCTGCTCCAGAGTTCCTGCTATTGTTAACACTGATAAAAGATCAAAAGCTCTAGCAATAACAGATTTTTCAAGGAATGCTTCAAGAGTGCTTCCCCAATATCTGACAGCCTTCTGCAGCTTAATACATCACTTTTAATAGCTTACAGCCCCAATACCAGTCAGCATTACAAACAGGAGTCCAGTGGATAACAACAGTTTTCTGTTTACCTTCGCTCTAAACTTTACAGGAAGTACTTAAGGTGTTAGGAGTCAGAGTTGTTCTATTTTCACTCACTTCTCTGGGCTTGTTTTTCCTAAAGTTTAAATGGGGTCATCAATGCCAGTCACCAGTGGCATCCCCCAGGGATCAGTGCTGGGCCCCACCCTCTTTAACATCTTCATTGATGATATGGATGAGGGGGTTGAGTCAGTCATCAGCAAGTTTGCAGATGACACCAAGCTGGGAACGGATGTTAGTCAGTTAGAGGGTGGAAAGGCTCTGCAGAGGGACCTCGACTGACTGGACAGATGGGCAGAGTCTAATGGGATGGCATTTAATAAGTCCAAGTGCCAGGTGCTGCACTTTGGCCACTGCAACCCCATGCAGAGCTACAGGCTGGGGTCAGAGTGGCTGAGAGCTGCCAAACAGAGAGGGACCTGGGGGTGCTGATTGACAGCCGCCTAAACATGAGCCAGCAGTGTGCCCAGGTGGCCAAGAGGGCCAATGGCATCCTGGCCTGTATTAGGAATAGTGTGGCCAGCAGGAGCAGGGAGGTCATTGTGCCCCTGGACTCTGCATTGGTTAGGCCACACCTTGAGTCCTGTGTCCAGTTCTGGGCCCCTCAGTTTAAGAAGGACATCGAGACACTTGAAGGTGTCCAGAGAAGGGCAACAAGGCTGGGGAGAGGCCTTGAGCACAGCCCTGTGAGGAGAGGCTGAGGGAGCTGGGGTTGCTTAGCCTGGAGAAGAGGAGGCTCACAGGTGACCTCATTGCCCTCTACAACTACCTGAAAGGTGGTTGCAGCCAGGTGGGGGTTGGTCTCTTCTCCCAGGCAACCAGCACCAGAACAAGGGGACACAGTCTCAAGCTGTGCCAGGGGAGGTTTAGACTCGAGGTGAGGAGAAAGTTCTTCACCGAGCGAGTCGTTCGTCATTGGAATGTGCTGCCCAGGGAGGTGGTGGAGTCACCGTCCCTGGAGGTGTTCAAGGGGAGATTGGACGTGGCACTTGGTGCCATGGTCTAGTCGTGAGGTCTGTTGGGACAGGTTGGACTTGATGATCCTTGGGGTCTCTTCCAACCTTAGTTATACTGTGATACTGTGAACATGAACCACTAGAGGTAAAAGATCATTTGTGTCTCGCTTGCCAGTAACCCATTATTTAGAAACTAATCTGCAGAGGGAGTGAGAAGGATGTGGAAATAATGGATGGGAAGACAGGATGGAGAAGATGGTTTGTTCTTCAACATGTAGTAACGACATACTGTTTAAACAGAAGGCTTGGGAAAAACAAGCAACCTATCAGCTCAGCACAGGACAAAACAAGTGCTTTTCCTTTAATTTCAGCACCCCTTCCCTAGGCTTCCAGAAAGAAAGGTAAGAAACCATCCTCAGGCACAACTCCTCAGGTTACAATCTTGCCAGTTTTCATAAGGTAAGTGGGGCTAGGAAGGGTCAGTACTAGACAGGCATCCTCCACAGAAAATGCAGTGCTACAGCAAGCAGTTATTCCTGAATATACTTCACACTGTTAGAATTGCTGGGGGTGACCCACACACCTTCCTTCATCTTAACCTTCACCTCAAGAGGTGTCTTTCATCCAAAACAAGCAGTTTTGCAAAGCTTCCCTAAGTATTGCTATCTTCCAGCACCACTTGTGAGACCAGTGTTCACTCAGGACTGTCACCAGCAGCTATTCCTTCTGCTTCTCTTCCTTACATGATTCCTCCTGCTATTTTGTAGCAGCAGGTGTTCACACTTGAGGAGCTCAGCACTGCAAACCAGGCATTCTCACGGGGGCAACAGCTGAAGAACTACTATACTCCGCTTAACTTACTGCTGGGTAAGATGCATGTCAAGGAGTATGGTGTTCCTGGTGCATTGAACCTCTCATTGCTTTGGTTTTAGGCTCATATTAGGCATGTCAGATATAGCACAACCTTCAGCAACAGTTCACTTCTGGATACTGGTTTCCCAGCTATTAAATGTAGGATCTTCAATAGAGCAACGACTCTTCTAAAGAGTAAGGCACTTCAAAGAACTCCAGCAAGCAAAGACTGCACGTACACAGTACTCCACCATGCTACATGATTATATCAAAGCTCCTGGGATGAAAAACTGACATTTGATAAATAACACGAGGTCACTCTAAAAGATCTCAAAACACTGCATCTGAAAATGTTATTTTGGCGAGAAATTAAGCAGTTGCATAACCAGCTCTATTATCAAACCACTGCTTTGACATGATCTTATGAAAGTAAGAGGAGCATGCAGCTCCAGCTGCTGCAGGACCCTCCCTCACTCCACTCCACTCCAGATGCACATGTTTAATATTCTTCTAGTTAGCCATGCATGTGCAGCAAACCCCAACAGCGCTTCAAAGTATTTACTGCACGGCATAAACAGAGCGCTACTTTCAAAGACTCATCGCTGTCAAATCAAAGCTAACTTTCACAAGAACATTCAGAAGCATTTCTGCTGGATGGTGGCTATTTGCCTAACAGCTTCAACTTTCCATCCACAGCCACAAGGAGGTTAATTTTATTTAGATTTTTTTGAGACAGAAGAAAGCATTTTCTTGTTAACAAGCTGTCAAGCCATTGTGGCCTGAAGTTCTTTACTCCCTTCTCACACATACGTATAAAAAGTGGTGGAAAGCTTCAGTTTCACTGGGGGAAGTTCCAAAGAGTCTCTCCATGCATAAGGTCACCTAAACTCTGCATTGTAACAGCTCTCACTATAGAAGCTGTGGCTGCTCACCTTGACAGGCTACAGCTTTGCTCTACATTACACTGCAAATAACACATTTCTAATCAATCAAACAAACCCAGATTGGTATGTAGATAAAATGCTGTAATTTCACCAGGCAGTGCAACAGTGATATCACAGTATCACCAAGGTTGGAAGAGACCTCAAAGTTCAGCAAGTCCAACCTGTCACCACAGACCTCATGACTAGACCATGGCACCAAGTGCCACATCCAATTCCCTCTTGAACCCCTCCAGGGATGGGGACTCCACCACCTCCCTGGGCAGCACATTCCAATGATGAACAACCCTCTCAGTGAAGAGCTTTCTCCTCACCTCCAGCCTAAACTTCCCCTGGTACAGCTTGAGACTGTGTCCTCTTGTTCTGGTGCTGGTTGCTTGAGAGAAGAGACCAACTCCCTCATCTGAAGAAGTCAGTTTAGTAAGATGCAGAAAGCACAGGCATGAGAAACCTGAAGAAGGGTCTAGGGCTTGATCTTACCCAGTGTTTTCAGCAATGACCACTAAACCAGAATTTTCCTTCAGGTTTTGTGTAACTGCACACATTGCAAAGGTGGCAAAGAAAGCTTCACGCAACATACACAAGCAGACCCACAGATTTAAAGCAATTTGTAGAGTGTAAGTAACAGGGTCAAGAAGACAAATAGCAGGTGAATTAAGAGCCAAGTTCTGTTCTCAAGTTCACCACCAAATCCAACCTAACCCGGTTTTAAAAGAGCCCATGGGCCCCAGCCACCCTACTGATAAGATGAAACAGATATCTGCACCCTTTGTTCAAAAGGCAGGGAGAACTAACAATAGGCACATGAAGACCATCAGGTGACAAGATGGGTCAGCAGTTTAAAGCTCCCTTGTTCTGCTGCTGTTCAGACAGCCCCACCAGAAAGCTAAGTAGCAAGAATACAGCACTACCTTCTTCAGAGGTCTAATGGCCATGGAAACAGGGCAACCAGCTCAAGACCAATTGCAAATGATAGATGTTGAGCAGGCAGCTGTGTGGCTATCCGTGCCATACAGAGAGGCACAACTGCTCTGAACTCAATACAGGAAGTAGAAAGCTCTCTCTCAGTTCTATATGCAGTTACATTATTGCATGTATCATAACACTTTTTTGTCATAGATTGTACCAGTAATGAGCACTTGACATCAGTATGGGTAAAGCATACATTCCATTTCACTTCCTCCAAACACATTTCCTTGATTCTGCCCAAGTTTTAGAAACAAGCAAACAAACCAATCACTTTACAATTCCACTATTCACCTCCCTTCCCTTCTTGTTTGCCTTCTTCTCAGGGGCCAAACACAAAGAGCTCCCCTCTGCTTTTAAGCCTGTCTGAAGAAGAAGAAAAAAAAAAAGGGGGGAAAGAAGGGAGATGTGGGAGCATGTCTATCAACTCTAAAGAGATAGCATTCATTCCTCAAATACAGTAAACTCAAATTTTAGAAGCCTCTAAAATAAATTCAACTAGCGTTGAGATCTGACTCTGCTGAAGAACAAGTTAAGAACAACCCACAGAAGACAGAACAAAACAAGCGTGAAAAAAGTCAGGTAGCCAGCAGTTCACTTCACAAACTTCCTAGTTTGGTAGCTCAGACTAGATTTCAGGATGGGTCACCAGGAGGCAACCAAAAGCCTATGCAGTTTAATGGCACATCTCACACAGTGGTCTCAGTCGAGTTTTCAGAGAAGTGTGCAAGAACCCAGTAAGCAAAACCAGGCAAAATAAGCTCCCTCCCTCTCTTTCCCAATATAGAAGCACATCTGTTAGAGCACAATAAAAAAACAAGGTTTAGACCACAGGCTTCATACCTCTTCCAAAATTTCTACTGTCACTGATTATGATAATTGAATATTCCTCGTATTCCTACAGACATATGATCCTTCTTAACTCTTGTTGAATTCTTGCTCCTGATGACTCTCCCAGCATGAGTTTCACTGCTTAATTGCAACCATACTAAATAGTCCATCGTCAATTTACACTACATGTTGTGTATAATCAGACAGTCCTGAAGCAACAGAAACTTTTCCATAGCTAAAGCACCATACTCTTTTTGTTGCCCTGTTTAAAGCTTCTTAGAGAGGGCTTCCCTTTATATACATTGCATGCATATTCAGAGATGAGAAACATTTTGGCAGAAAGGACCAGGTAAGCTGAAGGAAGTGTTCTCAGGCAAGGGAAGCTGTAACAAATAGGTGTAAATAACATTTAGCAAGCTTAGCAGACTCTTAAGAGGTAGAGCTAGATGAGCATTCCTTTGGCAGCAATGCCAGCTTGAAAAACTGCTGCTACCAATACTTACTTACACCCCTGCACCACACTGCGATGTGCCTCTTACAACCGTTTGCGTGGCCAAACAGCGAACCAGCTTGGCAAAGTGATGCAGCCCAAGTGGAATGATTTTTTTTTGCCAGATTAGTTCCTTGATCTGCTTTAGCATACAGCTGCTTCAGCAACAGTACCAGCACACACAGAGGAGTGGTGCAGAATCAAAATGGGCAAGCACCAAGGACTCCTCAAAAGCCAACTCCAGCACAGAAAAGAAATGCTCACAGGCATAGTAACAGAGGGCAGCTAGGCTGATACGTTCAGGTACAGTGACAAAGTACAACCTCATTTCTTCAAAAATATGAAGTCAACATTGGCACTGCTCATTTGGATTCAGCACACATTAAAATATCACCTTATATTTTGCTGTGGCTGTTTAGTGCAAGTTTGCAAGACCATACAGTCTTAAAGGCACCTCTTCAGAAATTTCCCAATAGATGGGTTGGGGTTTTCTGCTCGATTTCTTCAAGATTATCCAGAAGTCCTCATTATGAATAAGGTCTCTGTTCTTCTGTACTTGTACAGTCCCTGCCACAAAGGAGATCCAGCTCCAAAATGTTTAAACTCTTGGAAAAAAAGAAAAAAAATCCTATCTGACAAGTAAAGGTACAAGAAGAAAACTATTTAACATAACACAGGCAGAGCAGCGCTCAGACAAAAACTCGCCAATGAGACCTCCCTCCAAACTGCTCTGAAAACCTGGGTTAATACCTTCATTTTGTGAGCAGAAAGACTAGAGGAACTCCAGCAGAGCTTGTGAGCAGGAATTCCAAGCCCATAGCAAACCTTGCTGGGTTAAAGGACTTCATGTCTGTGTAAACAGAACACAGACCTTACCAAGGCACAGAGATTTCTGCGAAGTCCAAGGCCAAGTGAACTAAATAGAAGAATTTTATGAAGGCTGCCTGTATTGCTCCAAAGAAATTCTGGTAAACTTCTAGAAAGCAGAAGAGATCACACCCTACCAGGTAACACAGCTGACATTTAAGCTGGGAATTCGCTCAAATACTGACTTGAGTGGAAATGGCTCCACAGGTTCAAGTTTTCGGGTTGGGGCTTTTTTCCCCCATTGAATTTATAAAAGACCAACAAAATTCCTAAGCCACAGGCACAGCTCACAAGGGAACAGAATTGACACAACACATCAGAAACTCAAAGAGGGGGGAAAAAAAATATATAGAAAGAAACATGTAGAAATAGGTATAGGAAGTCAACACATAACAGAGCAGCGAGCCTTTGAATCGCTAGCGAATATGGATCAAAGGTACTCTGTTCCACCACAAACATAAAAACCGTTCAGAAAAGCTGTTGTATATTAATATTTTAGCCTTGTGGCTTATAGTTGCCTTAGTTTCTATATTTGGCTATTTTGTGACAAATGTAGTTTCTCTGGCTGTGGACTAACCCCAACTGAAAACAATCCAAGTACATGAACTGTAAAGATGAAATGCAAGATGGGGGGGGAGGGAAGCAAGAGTCCACACCCTTTGTATTCATAACATACTGAAGAAGAGATCTACAAAGTTTCTGGTTGTATGAACAGAAACCTATTTATTTTCTTTCACGTTAAAATTCAGGTCCTGACTCACTTAGAAGACTGTGTTGACCAATAAACAAACTTAACTGATCACAAGAGAGGAAAAGCACAACACCACCCCAAACCCACAAAAACCTTAAAGGACACCTATGCACACCCCCCTGGTCCACGAAAAAGATGCTTTCGACAGTAGTGTCACAATCTAGTTACTTCCCTCACACCGGAGAAGATCAGTTTCCCCTGAAACATCTGCATGGCATCCATGAGCTAAATAATCTGTATTGGGAAAACCACCCTGGGAAGTCAGCACCAGAACTTTTACCAAACATCGGCAAAACGAAGTAGGTATACGCACAAAGTACATCCCCCCCCAAAAGAATTTCTCACGTTAACCTGACCAAAGATGAGCAGCTGAATGGGAGGGCGACTTCGACAAAAACTTGTTTAGGGTGGGATTTTTTTTTTGTTTGGTTTTGTTCACACTTATTTAACGTCAATGATTGATTAACATTTTGGATAAAGGAGGCTTTGTTAGTGATTCAGCATCTCCACCCCTTCAATTAAGGTGTTAAGAGTTCACAACAGTGCAGAGAGATCCGAGATCCCCAGACCTCTCTTCACAGGAAAAAAAAAAAAAACCAAACAAGCCAACCCTCCCCCAAAAAAAAACAACCAAAAAGCCAAACTCCCAACCCAAAACCTAAAACAGCCCCAAAACCAACCAACCAACTCACCTCACACGCAACCGACAAAAAAAGAAGAATTCCGAAGGCATATCAACAACAAAAACCTCACCCACCCCAGCGGGAAAATTCCCAAATCACAAAACTGACATCGTTGCTAACTCCATCTTAGAAAAAGAAAGCTGCCATTCTTTTGTTGTTTGAGGAGGGGCCAGCAAGGGAGACAAGGAAAGAATATAAGCCCTTGAGACATTTTTATGCTCCGAGTAAGGGGGGGGGGGGGGGGGGGGGGGGAGGGAAGAGACACGTTCATTAAAAACAATCTCTTGGGAGCTAACTGTTAAACAACCCCCCCAAAAAAAACCACAAACAAAACCCCAACAAACAAGCAAAAAAACCCCCACCGCAACACAGCCATCATGCCAACTTGTCCAAAATGGCTATACCTCACCAAAGCAACTCTCATGATTCCCAGGAGAAGAAACAAACCCAGATCAGCCTGCCACAGGATATGGGCATGTGCACTTCTGCTAGCACACCTCTGCTGTGAGCACAGGATGAACACATAACTGCGTTAGCCTCTATTTAACTTCACCAGTTCAACACCTGTAACATCCCAGTGCAGAGAGCAATCCATCACTGCAGCCCAAATATTAAACAGGAGAGAGGCAAACAAAAAGCAGACAGGAATAAAGCTGTTTTGAGATGTTAATTCTTCCCTTCCACGCGCTGCCATTAGTTTTGTTATTTGATTTCATGTAATGCCTTGCCTAGCTTTCCAACATTTGTTTTTGTAATGTTTTGAGCAATGACTGAGCAAATATTATCTTCCAACAAAACAGATGGGGGGGGGGGGAAGCAAAATAATCCACATCACATTTTTCCTCCTGCTTTTAAAGCTTGAAACCTTTAAAGATGCTTCAGAGCATCCTGATATCTATGTGCAGTTTCCACAGAGAAAAAAATGCTTTCAAGGAAAATAAATGCTGCTGGAACCCCACAAAACTTAAAGAACTGTCTTCCACACTTTCTCCAACTGTACTTCAACAGTAAAGCAACTGGTCACCAAGACAGAGGCTTGACGAGACAAACTTGACTTGGCACAATCGCTTCTTCTCTGCACCAGTCAGTAAAGCTAATGCCCAAAACGCTGCTTTACAAAGCAAGAGCTACAAGACTTTGTCTGCCTCTCACAGCAAGTGGGGTTCGTGGTTATTTCCCAGCCAGTTTCACAGCCCCAATCAGGTTTGGCACCTGAGAGTAAAGCATCTTCCCTTTCACATTGGTGGGCTTTGAACTGTTCCACAATCAGCTCCCTACTGCCAATTACTGATCCATGCTTTCTTTCTTTGCTGCATGACTGTTTCCTGATTCTCACTTTGTTTACTATTAAACCACTAACCATGTAATCATCCCACCTTAATATCTTGTATCCAAATAACAATCCACAATTGACTGTCACATCAGATCCTCCCCATCTGCATCCTCATGCTTTGTCTACCCTCCTAGAGGCAACATCCACCTTCCACATCGCAAGGATTGAATTGTCAGAGTTCTTTTTAGTCCCATCACTCAGACACCTACACAGTGGTCTCAGGAACAGAAAGTTGGCCAACAAATAGAGCATGCTCTCATCCAAGAGCCTCCCTGCTTGCATGCACCCACCTGTCCCATCATTTCAAGTCTCCAGTGTTGGTTGTTTTCCTCCTGTTGTCCAACACTTAACCTCATGAACTTCCAGTCTCTCTACAGATTTAGCTTCTCCCATCCCTCAGACAGCCTCCCATAGACCTCTCTGCAGTAAGGCCAGGGCATGGACTCCCTCAGGCATACAAGCACAGTGCTTCTTCTCTGCCTAACAGAAACACTTCCAAATAAACACATTTCCCCTGCCTTGTCAGATACTACTCTTCCCCACAATCCCTACATATATGGTTCCTTCCCACACTCTTAGTATCCCACAAACTCCTCTTGCACAACTATCCCACATTCCAGTTCCACACTACTTGCTTAGCTTCCCTAGAAGCATGCTCCCCTAAACTATCTGCACTGATTCCCAGCTCTGGACACCTACAATTCCCTTTACAACCACATGCACCAACTCTTCTCTGCTGAAAGTACTTATCACCCCATATTCTGGCTCGGAGTGCTTCCCAATACTACAGTGCCACTCAAGTCCCAGCTTCTCACATCCGCCCATCACTATGACCATCCTCTTGTGTATCAACTTCTTTCTCCCCAGCTTACCTCATACTCCACACTTCTTCATCCACCTCTCCACATCCCTTCCTGAAGACAGTTTTTCCTGCAACAAAGCCCCCCATCCCTTCCTCACAGCACATCCCAGATGACCTAACATCTCCCTTCCCATACCCCCCTGCATGCTTCACCTCCTACTCCATTCCCTACATCCCTACTGTAGACCTTTGTGCCTCAGCCCTTTACTTCAGCTCCCCCACAGAGTTTGCATGCCCAGTTCTCAGGCACTTTCTCCCAGGACAGCCCATACCTCCCAGCCCCAATAGCACAGCCCCGGTGTTGCAGCCCCCGCTATCCAATGCCCCAGTCCCTCACTGGGATTAAAACCTCAGAACTACCTCTCTATCCACCCAACATCGTCCTCACCGTACAGCATATCCCTTAGGGCACCCCAAGCACATCATTGCACCTCAACAGAGTGCAAAGCACTCCACTCACCTACTCATACATCATGCCCTCCAAAGCACCCCAGTGCTGCAGCTCACCTCAGCCAAGGCTCTTCCACACAACACAGCCACGTGGCCACCCCGAGCACCCCAGCGCAACTCGGTGCACCCCACACATCCCTCCCCACTGCAGAAGCCACGTCCCAAGTGCATGCCCCAAACCACAGGGCATCCCACATACACATCCATGTAGCACAGCTCTTAAGGCATCCCATGCACCACAAATGCAAACAAGGACACCCCAACACGTTCGTCCACGCAGCACAACCTCCATGGCACCCCGACAAGCCAGAGTAACCCACACACCCCTTCATATAGCACAACCCCCAGGGCACCCCCGGCACCACAATGCAACGCAAAGCACTCCATATGCCCATCCATCCAGCACAATCTCCAGGGCTTCCCGTGCACCCCAAAGCACCTCACATGGTCCTCCACAGAGCACAGCCCCCGGGGCGTCCCCTGCAGCCCACACATCCCTCCGTAAAGCACAGCCCTAAAGCATCGCCTGCACTCCACATACCTCCCCAGAGAGCACTACCCCTAGAGCATCCCCTGCACACCACACATCCCTCCAAGAAGCGCAGCCCCCAGGGCATCCCCTGCACCACGGAGCACCATCCCCCCTCCCCCCCACCCCCTTTCATTCGGGACACAGCTTCTGCACGGCCCTCCACCGAGCGCAGTCCCGGGGCACCCCGCGCACCTCAGAGCATCCTCCACCCCCCGCCACGCAGCACACCCTCAGGGCACCCCACACCCCTCCGCGCGGCGCAGCCAGCGCGACACGCCGCGGAGTCGAGCAGAACCCCGGGCGCCCGGGGACCGCCAGCGGAGCCACCGGGGCGCCGCAGTCCCGGAGGCAGCGCTCCCCGCAGCCGTCGGCGGCGTCCCCTCCGGGCCCCGGGCCTCCCCCAACTCTCAAACTTTGGGCGGGCGGCGGCCGGTGCCGGTGGTCGCCCGGTGCCCGCCGCGCCGCCTCCCCCTCACTCACCGCCGAGCCGTGGGGGAGAGGCGGGGGCCGAAGCTCCTCTCAGCCCCGGGCGGGAGGGGGCGGCGCAGCGTCTCCCCCCGGCGACGGTGGGTCCTTCCCCCTCCCGCAAACACACACAGGCTCCATTGTCCGCCAGCGCCTCCCCCCCTCTCCTTCCCGCACACATGGTACCGCCCATCGCAGCCCCTCTCGCCCGCTCCCCCCGCCTGCTCCCCCCCTCCCCCTCGTTTTCCCCACACCGTTTCCCCCCCCCCCTCGCCTCCCCCCTCCCGCCGCGTCCCGCAACCCGGAGAGAGGAATGGTACCGCCCGTCGCGCGCGCCCCGCCCCAGGAATGGTACTGTCCCCTACTCACTTCGCCGGCGGGACCGCCTCTTACTCCCCGTTCCGGGCAGTGGTCTCGACCGGCCCCCCGCCCCGCCCCGCTCAGCGAGAGGGCGGGGACTGCCTCCCTTCCCCCTCGCACACCCTCTCCTCCCGCCTGCGCCTACACAGTGGTAGCAGCCAGGCTCTTAAAGAGACAGGCCAGCCGCGCCGAGCGCCCCCTCGGGACCTCGAGAAGCGCCACCCACCCCTCCCCGCTCGCCGCGGCACCGCCCCCGCCATTAACATAGCCGGTCCCCCCGCCTCGGGGCGGCCCCACCCCTCCTCCCCTTTTAAAGAGACCTCGCGCCTAAGGCGCTTCTTAAAGGGACCGCCCCTCCTGCGCACCACCACTCCTTAACTCCCCTCAGCGGAGTTGAGCCCCGGGAGTACCCCCCCCCCCCCCCCCCTTTCTGCCTCCCTGCTCCCCGGGTGGGGCCGCGGAGGCGGGGGCTCCGCGTGTCTGGGTGCCCGCATCCGCAGGGGAGGCACCCGGTTGAGGCGGGGAGGGGCCGGCGCGGGACCCTGTCAGCGTGGGGCGCGGGAGCCGGCTCTCCCCGGAGGCGGCGCGCGGGGCCAACCCCCCTAACGGAAACGGTGCGGGCCCCCCGGGGGGGCGGCGCCCGCCGCTACGCCCTGAGGCCTTGCCCGGTTCCCGGGGGGCTATGCGATGGCGGCCGCCCGGCCTAGAGCGAGTGCCCTGCCAGTCCTCCTCCTTAGCACCAGAGGTGCCCAGAGGCACCCTGGCTGGCAGGGCGGTTTGCACCGAGACGCTTTCGCCGGGTGCCCCTTGGTGCACGGGGGAAATCATCAAGGTGGGCCCTGCGCATTGCAATCATCAATGCTGGGTCATCATCCTGAAAGTCATCCCAAAAGCGGCACAGTCCTGAGGTGCCGGCTGCTGGGTGGGCAGGAGCAGTATGGAGCTGCACATTCAGCCCGCTGACACCAAGCACGGAATTTCCCTTCCACATATTTCTGAAGAAGGAAGGGGATGGTTGTCCATTGGCAAGGCAAGAAGAAAGCAGGAGGGAGCTTCTGGAGGAGGCACATGTTTCTTCTCCCCAGTGACTGCCCACCAGCTGCCAGCGGGTTGATGGAGCAGCTCTGAGCGAGCTGAGGGCCTCTTCTGATGGGAGAAGGCACTGGGCTAAGAACCAGCTTGCAACTCAACAAGGAAGAACCAGATAGTAACGACAGACACAACCTATCAACTCCTAAATATGCTCAAGGGCCCTATCCTGTACAAATGGCCCATGCTGGGGGGATTAAATGACAATGTGGTTTGAAACCATCTGAGAGTTAAGAGTTTTGAAGATTTGCAGCAATCCTCCCCCCTTTTCAGACTTTGACTTGCTCTGTGAAAAGAGCATTTTCAACATCCACTAATCCTTCTTCACCTCCACAAAACATTCTTAAATGGAGTGATCTTGTGGGTTGTAAGGAAGAGCTTTCCAAATCACCAGTGGCACACAGATGCACAGAACTGCTGCAGTCTAATGAGAGAAAGCAGGCTGATCACTTTTGCATATCTGCGATGCCTGAATAACCTGTTTCGCCGATGCAACAGAAGTGAATAGAACTGTGGAGTGTGTTCTCCCTTCGACTTCAAAGGACCAGCTCTTTACTCCATCCAACTCGCACTTTTAAGTAACCCAACTCTTTGTATTTCAGCACTGAGCATTCACACTGGACAGCCCTCTGATCGATAAAACCACCTCCTTTCTCCACCTAGCCCTCAGTCCCTAAGAGGCTTTTCCTCTTTTTGTACCTCTCTTCTCCCTGGGTCCCTGCCCACCGGGTAAGATCCGTAAAGAACTCTACAGTTTCCTGAGCGCTGCAACAGTAGTTATTTCACACCTTCTACCCTAAATAGATACTCTTCCTTGAGGGGGATACTTCTTAACACTGAGTTTCAATCCCTTCTGATTTGAAGACCAGACCCCTGAAGCATTTCTCAGCCCACTGCAACAGTAGCTATTTCATACCTTCTAACCTAGATAGATACACTTCCTTGAGAGGGATACTTCTTAACAGTGAGTTTCAGTTCCTTCCAACTTGCAGACCAGACCCTTTAAGCATTTCCCGATGGACAGGCTTGCAGCCCGCTGATGCCTCTTGCTTGCTTCTCTCCATTATAAGTCTCTCCGTCTGCAAGTTCCCAGGATCCACAACCCAAAAGCAGAAACCACTCATCTCTGGACAGCCCTTCAGATCCACCGATGCTAGCCCTACCTGTACCTTTCCACAGATGACAGCAATGCTTTCTAAAGCTGAAGTGTTGGTGAAACCTGACTGATTAGCTCCACTTGAACCACCACATTTGTTGCCATCGGATCAGCACGCTTCTTTACCTGACATATAAACCTCTTTGTATCGTTGTACTAATTGTTAATACATTGTTAGTACATGTAGGCAGTACATGAATGCAACTATTTTTGTATTAAGGTACTGCCTACTATTTGCTCCACACCTGAGAGAGCTCTGTGGACTAGCCCAGGAAAGGCTGCAACAGCAGTAGCTGTATAGAGCAGACCAACTAAGCAGCAAAACATGGTGTAAGGAACAGACAGGCCTTAATAGTGCACTAGACCAAAGACCTAGTCCTGCTCTCACCATCATCAGGGACCCACCGTGGTCTGCTTTAAAAGAAATTTGTTTCCCCTGGGCAGCAGAGGCTAGGATTTTACTAAGGAGCCTAAGGAAGCCAGGCACCCAATTTCCGTTTCCTGAAGGTACCTTTGAAAACCCTACCCTGTGCTTCAATCTTGACACAAGCAACAGCAGTGGTAAAATATGAGGTGTTAGCAGACTGCCTTTTCTGTTCTCCTCCCTCCTCTGACCCAGCACTTCACTGTCTTGTCCCTAGAGGAGTTAGATCAGGGAAAAGGAGCATAAAACACTACCAGTTTGCAGATGCTGTGGTTCTTCCAACTCTTCTCCCATCCCCCCCGACCCCATCCCCCCACATTTCAAACAGTTATAAATGACTCTGCAACTCTGCAGGCAGCGGTCTCAAATAACCACACCAAGCCTCTCCCCTCCAACGGCTTTATGTCTCTTCCTTCCTCCCTTTGGGGCTCCAGATAGCAGCTATCAAGGTGTTTTGCTTCACTCTCAAGAGTTAAGTTGCTACTTCACCCACCACCTTTGGGAATCCACCACAGCAAACTGCCACAAGCAGTGAATTCCCAAGGCAGGGATTCCCAGCTGAGAAGTCCCTCCCGCTGTCCTTGAAATGTTTTACCATGGGAACTAACAACAGGCTCTAAAATGATCTCAACTGCAATGGCAGGTTGCATGGCAGGATTTCAGGCAGTGGAGCACCAGACCATGGGCCTGCCACTGCCAACCTTGAGAGCATCCCCCTCTACTGAGGCCTTATCCTTCAGCCAAGCTCATAAAAGCTGCCCCAGAAAAGCCAGCTGTTTCAGCTCTTTGGAGCACTCCAGCAAATCCCAAGAACATCTTGGAAACATTACCGCATACAATCTCCTCACAACTCCCCGCCTGTGGCAGGGACAGAAGATCAGGCCTTCTTTTCAAAAGCAGGATCTCCTTCCATTAAGGGCAAACCAAGCCTAAGGAAAGTTGCTACATGAGCTCCAGTTTTGCAGAGCAGACAGAGCAGGCAAGATAGGCCAGCCAGCAAAATTCGTTTGCATTACACTTTCCACATACGGTCCCGAGCATGGCACATCCCAATCATAGCTTTTATTCTCTTTAAGGACCTGGCCCTGCAAACAATTTTACATGTGTATGTAGAGTCCCACTCAAATACAATGGAGCTACTCATGCAAATAATGTTAAGAGCATGTAGGGTTGTGGCTCTGTTTCACTACTCCATTTGCTGCAAATCCATTTTAAGGGGATCTTGCTGTGCTCTCGCACAGTTAGTGCCACTCATTTGTGCCAGCGAAACTGTTTATGTAGCCACACTCATAGGTGAGCTGTTTAGAAGAATCAACAAGCCCTACTAACAAGAACAAATCCTTAATCCCAGCCCAGCTCCAATGTAGATTTCATCCCTACAAGCAGCTGAACTGGCACAACTGGAGGAGGTGGAAACATCTGAGGAACTTTTGAAGATGGGATTGAGGGCAGGCAAAATGGTGACACAGAACCTTAGCCTGTGAAGGCTGGAGTCATTAACCTCTCCTGACCATCCACTCATTCCCTGAAGCAGAGCCTCTTCCTCAATCACACAGTCTTTGCACATGAAACAAATTTCACCTCAAATGCAACAGCAGGTTAAGCCTTTTCAGTCATAAATGCTTAAAATCTTCCCTCAAGAAAATCTGTCACCGTTAAGAAGGATGTGCCAACAGACACTACACTCTCCTCCTTGCAGGTAAGGCATGTAGTCACCATGTGTGGCTGTAGTTAGTACACCACTGCTTCTACAGTCAAAGGATCTCTCTCTAGCAGCTTTGACATGGCACATTTGGGCCTTGCAAAATGTTCTCTCTTTTTTTTTCCAGTTTATGGGCTATTTTATCTCTAGAAACTCTGCTGAAATTGCATCACATATTTCTTGTCTGCTAAGGCAAGATCCCCCTCTTCCAGTGCGGTGATAACCTTCCAGCAGGGAAGCTCCACTAACTCCTTCAGAGCTTTACTCTCTGTACTGCCTCCCAACTTCTGCACTCATGTACACCTGTGCAAAGTGAGTGTAAAATGCTATCACTGTTGGAAGGAAAGAAGATACATCGTTGGGAGGATGTTTTGCTTTGTTGGTTTGCTTTAAGCTGGGGGATGTGGGGGGGGTTGCACTCTATTTGCTCTGGTGTAATTGACCAGAGGAGCTTCAAGATGAGAGAGAGACTTCAGGTTCAATGAAATCCTTTTCTTATGAACTTTGAGTTTTACAAGGCTGCATGTTCTAATGAGCCTTCTGGAAAGAAAAAAAGGGGGGAAAAAAGGAAAGAAAAAAAAATCTGTAAGGAATCCAGGTGACTATGGTTCACATACCACCACGATCTCTCTGCATGGGCACAAGGGAGCTGCCCTCATGAATCCTGCTGCAGGATGAAGTCTAAAGCTGGAGAGTGTGAAAGAGATGAGAAAGAACCACAGGGAAGGGTAGTTTAACATCCACCATTAGCTTGGAAAATAAAAGCCTTCTTTCAGAAAGTCTTTTAATTATTGTATATCATTCCTAAAATATTAGGAAATTTGGCCTGGGGGAGGGGGAGAGATTGTTGTGGCATTCTTTCTAGTTTAGTGTCTTTATTAGATATTATCCTGTCTCTCCAGCTGTGCTAAACTTCAGTCCTGCAAACATCGGAGAACTTTGGTAGCTTAGTTCAGGGGAACAGTCCCTCTGCACCCTGAGTTGTGTGGGACTTAGAGAGGGGAGAAATGCTTGTATATCTATGTCATCATATATATACACACACATATACAAAAACCCCACATACACTCCCACTCTGTCCCCACTGCTGGCATGAGACCACCTGTAGTTCACCTGTACTGATTACTACTGCCTCACTGGTTGCACAGTGCACAGAGCTCTGTTAGGAAGGGGAATGGCTGATGGATCTGACCAGCACTGGCTGTATAACATCACCCTACAGCAACAGCAGAGAGATGATAGCAAATGCAGCTAGGGAAGAAAGGCCTTATCCTTCCCACTCTTCCCATCTACACTGGAAAGGAAAAAATATTGGTCTTGCATTTTTTTATTCAGATGTGAATATCCAAACCATTCTGAGCCTTAATAAAGCTTGGGCTAGAGCATGGAACTGAGGCTATGATTAAAATACTCTTCTGGATTTCCAGAGAGCCTTCTAGTTGATCTGTATCCCTTCAAGACGTTATCCCACATCAAAACTCTGACAAATTCCAATTGCAGGAAGCTCCCCTATTTAGAAAGTCAATAAGGAGGTACGAGGCAAATGCCACGTGGACATAAAGATAAATGCTCACCTTTTTCTCCTATGATTGAAAGAGAGAGAGGAGGAGAGAAAAGATACTGAATCAGAAGGGAAATCAGGTAAACAGAATCTGGGAAAACATATGCTCATGCAACACAAGGAAAATACAACCATGGAATCACAGAACCGCAGAACCATAGAATGACAGGGCTTGAAAGCAACCTCTGGAGATCACACAGGTACACCTAAATCAGGTTGCACAGGAACACAGGAACCCAGGCAGGTTTTGAAAGTCTCTAGAGAAGGAGACTCTACAACCTCTCTGGGCAGCCTGTTCCAGTGCTCTTTCACCCTCAAAGTAAAATGTTTCTCCTTAAGTTCAAGCAAAAGCTCCTGTGTTCCAGCTTGTACCCGTTGCTCCTTGTTCCTATCACTGGCCACCACTGAGAAGAGCCCAGCCCCATCCTCATGACCTCCACCCTTTAGATATTTATATAGACTGATAAAATCCCCTCTCAGTCTTCTCTTTTCCAGGATGAAGAGCCCCAGGTCTCTTCTCTCAGCCTCTCCTTGTAAGAGAGATCTTCCAGGCCCCTAGTCATACTTGTGGCGCTGTGTTGGACTCTCTTCAGTAGCTCCTGTCTCCCTCTTCAACTGGGGAGCCCAGAACTTGACACAATACTCCAAGTGCAGCCTTATCAGGGCAGAATAGAGAGGGAACCCCCCTCAACCTGCTGGCTACATTCTTTTTAATGTACCCCAGAGTACCATTGGTCATCTTGGCCACAAAGGCACATTGCTGGCTTATGGTGAACTCATTGTCCACCAGCGCTCCCACATTCTTCTCCACATTGTTGCTTTCCAGCAGGTAAACCCAAACCTGTACTGATGCATGGGGTTGTTCCTCCCCAGGTGCTGGACTCTACATTTGCCCTTGCTGAACTTCATGATGTTCACCTCTGCCCAACTCTCCAGTCTGTCCAGATCCCACTGAATGGCAGCACAGCCCTCTGGCATGTCAGCCGTTCCTCCTAGTTCTGTATCATCAGCAAACTTGCTGAGTGTACACTCTGTCCCTTCATCCAGGTTGTTGATGAACATGTTGAACAAGACTGGACCCAGTACTGAGCCCTGAGGAATACCAAAGGCCTCCAACTATACCCTGAACTGTACTCTGTCTTCCAGCCAGTCCTCAATCCACGTCACTATTTACTCATTTAACCCACACTTCCTAAGCTTACGTATGAGGATGTTATGGGAGACAGTGTCAAAAGCATTGCTGAAGTCAAAGTAGCCAACATCCACTGCTCTCTCCTCATCTACCCATCTGGTCACACCATTATAGAAGGCTATCAGATTGGTCAAGCATGATGTCCCCTTCCTGAATCCATGCTGGCTATTCCTGATAAATCTTTTCCTCCATGTGCTTAGAAGTGACCTCTAGAATAAGCTGTTCCATCACCTTTCCAGGGATGAAGGTGAGCCTGACTGGCCTGTAGGTTCCTGTGTCTTCTTTCTTGCCCTTTTTGAAGATTGGAGTGACATTGCTTCCCTCCAGTCCTCAGGCACCTCCCCTCTTCTCTATGACCTTTCAAAGATGATGGAGAGTGGCTTAGCAATAACCTTAGCCAGCTCCTTCAGCATTCGTGGGTGCATCCCACTGGGGCCCACGTATTTGTCTAGGTAATCTCTAACCCAACCTTGCTTCACTAAGGGAAAGTCTGTCTTCCTCCAGAATTCCTCTCTTATCTCTAGGGACTGAGGGACGGCCTTAGCAGTAAAGACTGAAGCAAATGAAACAATATGAGGCAAATGAGACAATAAAAAATAGGAAACAAAGGTGGGAGATTCTGGTGTACAGATGAGACTCCAAAATCTGTGTCTGCCCAGGAACACTGCTTCCATCACACTGTCCTCATGTTTTACAGGGAACCACTAACACACACTGAGTGCTCTGGTGATGCCAGGAGAACTGGGCTGTGGAACTGCCTGGCCCTTGAGCCTTTTAAGATTCTCAACCACGACTTTACACTCCCTTTGTATGTGAATGACAATCTTTGACTTTAATGAGGAAAGGCATGGCAGCAGCTCAGAAATATGCCAAACTCACTTCATGCTTCCATTCAGCCACCTGTGAGCTTAACCTAAGACAGCAAGCCTCCTTCAACAGCCATGCAGCTATGTTCTCTGTAATGCCCACCCCACAGTGCCAGAGCTCACGTGTGGCACTGTCATTGCATAAACCCAAGCAAACAAAATTTCATTCCCAAAGGAATATTTCTGAGAAAGCCATAACCAGATGAAGACAGCACCTTTTCTTAGAAGAATCCTTCTCATGATAAATAGAAGGCTAAGTCTGCCCTCAGACAGACAGAAGTCATCTGTTGCCAACACATACGACAGCTCTCTTGGTCTGACAGACTTTTTGTGCCTTCGGTGCTGCTTCTCCAGCATCCAGCTGCTCAGGGCACCCGCCTGCTGTACAGCAGGGCAGGAGCAGACAGGTTACACTCAGGGACTACAGCTGCTCCTACTGTCAGCACACGGGTAAAATTTTGTTCATGCCTCTCCTGCAAGGCTACACTAAAATATAAATAACTTCAGCATGACTTCCCCTCTAGATTGCACATGAAGAAGAAACCAAGGCCCTACTATGCTGCAGACTGGCCCATTAAAGCGAATGCTTAAGTTCATGCTACAAAAAAGTAGGCGTTGTTGTCTGTTTTGTGAGGCAGAAATCAATATTCCCGCCCCCTCTCCTTCTGTTATTTCACCTTGAGATACTCATGTTCAGATAGATGAGATCTGAATCTTACTCACTGTTACTGCAACCCTCCAGTATTTCACAGGGTCACAGATGTTCTTGGAGCCCTAACCTGCCTGTAATTTACCACTCAGCTCCCTAAACTGCACACCACTGTTGACTGAAGTAGTGACTGATTTTCCTTCCAAATCACAGTACTGTGGCTATTTCTAACTATTTATCTATACCCTATACCCTCTATCTCAGTCATTTTGCTCCCTGTGTCCTCCAATAACAATCCTCTGTCTGCCACAGCCTCTTTCTTCTCTGGACCCTTATAATTCACTCCCTGGTGCTAGCCTCTTCCATACCGTGACCATCTCATATAAATGATGTTTTATTGTGAAATGCCCCTTCTGATGTCTGTCTTCCTTTAATGTAACTGTAGGGAGTAGCTTGAATGAGCCCATTAATTTGAACAGAGGGAGCAAGGGAGGAAGGACCTGGGTGACTGATGCTCAGCCCAGGTGAGCCTGAGGCAGTCTTGGCTGGGGAGAGACAAGCTGGGCAATACAAGCTAACACCATACCTCAACAGCTGCTCCTTCGATTAGGTTTCCCTTCGGCAGTTCAGATTCAGGGGGTCTGGACTGACTCTCACAGTCAGCCCAGACTGACTGGGCTGGTTCTGATGAATCCTCTTGGATGCAGCTCTGTCTACTATCATGCCTGCCTCTGTCACCTAAGGATTAGACAACTGCAATATGCTCTGTTTGGCACCATGCTTTAAATCCATTCATAAACTGAAGGCAGCGCAGGATTCAGCATTCTGTTAGATAAGCCATGTCTCTCACCCACTAGCATTCTCAACATTTGTGCTCCATTTTTATGCCATCTGACCACTGATTTGCAGACAGATTTTAACATGTTCCTGCTGACCTCCAGTGCCTTGCATCCCAGAACCCTTCCCACCTGAGAAACAAACTCCTACATTTCCTAGAAGCTGTAGGGAAGACATTGGGTATTCTCACACATGCACCTAGGAGACTAGAGTTGAGGGCTGTTCAGTCTTTAATTTGCCATTGTTTGCTGGTGACAGTCTGATGAAATTGCTTGAGCTATAATGAAGAGAGTTTTCATTATCTGTCATTTAAAAATGTCAAGGGAGCTCAGACTGAATGGATAGGTGCTACCTGTTGTTTCAAATAGCTTTTTATGAAGGAAATACATTTCAAAAGTAGCAGTCACTGATTTACGGGTGTTGTACAAAGATTACATTAAACACTGAGATCCCTCCAAAGGAAACAAGCAATTTCCCCCCTTGCTCTTTGCTTTACACACTGACTTATCACCAGCGTGGTGCTGACCTTCTTGCAGCTACGATCAGCAGCTTTCCAAGCTGCAGGGTCCTAGATGAGAGAGGACAATACCAACAAACCCAGGAGCAATTAGCCACAGAAACGCTTCACTCTCGTTCTTTTGCATTTTACTACTGTACTTTTGCAGTGCAAACTCTGGACCACTTTAAGCAACAGATGTCATGACTGGACATACTTCTGCCCAAACATTTCGCTAGTCCCTCTCCATGGAAGGTGTTGGCCTCTCGCAGCCGAACTGCAGTAACCGTCTGCCTCAATGTTCCTAGCCCATCTGAGCACAAAATCTGCCAGCTTATTTTAAATCATATCTGGTTATTGCCTAGGGTGAATACATCTGCTTACACTACCTGCCTTGAGGGTCCTGAGAGACACCTAGGACAGCAGGTTTCTGTCTATACCTTTATACAGGCTGGGGTCAGAGTGGCTGGAGAACAGCCAGGCAGAGAGGGACCTGGGGGTGCTGGTTGACGGTAGACTGAACATGAGCCTGCAGTGTGCCCAAGGCAGCTAAGAGGGCCAATGGCATCCTGGCCTGCATCAGGAACAGTGTGGCCAGCAGGAGCAGGGAGGTCATTCTGCCCCTGTACACTGCACTGGTTAGGCCGCACCTCAAGCCCTGTGTCCAGTTCTGGGCCCCTCAGTTTAGGAAGGAGGTTGACTTGCTGGAACGAATCCAGAGAAGAGCAACAAAGTTGGTGAGGGGTTTGGAACATAAGCCCTACGAGGAGAGGCTGAGGGAGCTGGGGTTGCTTAGCCTGGAGAAGAGGAGACTCAGGGGTGACCTTATTGCCCTCTACAACTACCTGAAGGGAGGTTGTAGACAGGCAGATGTTGGTCTCTTCTCCCAGGCAGCCAGTACCAGAACAAGAGGACACAGTCTCAGGCTGCGCCAGGGGAGGTTCAGGCTAGATGTTAGGAAGAAGTTCTATACAGAAAGAGTGATTGCCCATTGGAATGGGCTGTCTGGGGAGGTGGTGGAGTCACCATCACTGGAGGTTTTCAGGAGAAGACTTGATGGGTTGCTTGGTGCCGTGGGTTAGTTGTTTAGATGGTGTTGGATTGGTTGAGGGGTTGGACGCGATGATCTTGAAGGTCTCTTCCAACCTGGTTTATTCTATGTATTCTATGTATTCTTTGTATTTTGGGGCATCCCCTTAACACATGAGACGGTGCTGCACAGGGGATCTGCCTTGGTAATGCAACTCTGATGGGATACACTCCCGTTGCCTTGGCTTGCTTACAAGGTGGGCTGTTCCTACACACAACCTGTACCTTTTGCCTGTCCTTTCTGTCAAGCCAAAGGCAAAATGAATGCCACCAGTCTAGCTAGCATGGAAGGAATGCAGGTAAATATGCAGGCCACTTAAGGATCGTTTGCATTTTTGGTAATTGCTTTTGTGTGAGTAGCCAGCATCAAAGACTGTAACATGAATCTCTTGTAAACATTTAAATGCTGAGGCACAGGTACCTTCCACTTAAGAATAAGACAACGAAGATTGCTACCCGACTGCTTGTCTGGTCACAGGACTTTAGCCTGCCTGGGTCCCATGCAAGTCAGCTGGCTTCCTCATTCAGGTCCCTGTTTCCCCCACATGCAGAGACTGCAGTGTCCTCTATGGTGTCCCAGCTCTTGGAGGAATATATGATCTTCAAAAATTAGATTTGATGGCAAGGAGGAAGGAGAGAATGACTGAGCCTTAGGATAGCAGACTCTGAAATTCCCAGATGTGTGGACCAAATAGAAGTTTTTCTACAACCAAACCATTTCCACATTTTGTTTCCATCAGGACAATGTTTCACAGCACTTACTTGAGCCATCCTTAGAAAGCATCTCCCAAGGAAAAGGGTTCCTGGCAACACGTTCCAAAAAAAACATGTCCCCAGCTCCCTGCTGCCACAAGCCAGCACAACTCCAATGATTTCAATAAAGCTGCACTTTCTGTGGCCCTAAGGCAATAACACTACTGTAAACAAAGCCAAATACTGTAAGCCAGATGCTTTAAGGTCTCTTCAATGCCTTACACATATGATCTACCAAAAGATGGCTGAACCCACACCTTCAGCTGGCTGTCACAGAGCTTTTCGCTGAGCAGCAGAGCATGGATCCCTGGGCCTCCTCCTGAGGCAGAGCAATGGCTGGTGGAACTCAGCCTGCTCCTCACAGGCACTTCCCCTTGAAAGGACAATGGTACCTCACTCCTTTAGGCTCTGTGCTTGCACTGGCATTCCCAGCCTCCCTGCTGAGTCCTCTGCCTTCTACAAAAAGAAACCCAGCACCCCACTCTAAAGGCCACTAGGATGAATTCAGGCAATAAAATGCTAATACCAAACCCAAATGACCCTACGATTTCAGTTGCTTACCACTCACAGTTTCACTTCCCTTTATATCTAAAGCTTGGCTCTTCCCTTTCTATCTAAAATATCCATACTAATACCACTCACCTCAAGCAAGGGATAGCACAAGACTGTTGCCAGACTAGGTTTGGGATTCACCAGCACATGCTGAAAGCAGATCCACAGCTCAGTTAGATGAAAGCATACATCCTGGAGTAAGGATGTAATGGTGGATAGCTGCTCAGAACTGAGTGAATACAACAAATGAATGGTCTTTCCAGCTTCAGAAGTGGTCCCTGAAGGCCAGCAGTAAGGGACTTTGGCTTGATTATACAGTCTGGGGCACACACTGCACACAGATCCAGTGAGTAATGTTGAAAATCCATAGGCAAAGGAAATGTTTTAAAACAGAGGAGAAAAATCCACTTGAAATCAATACTGTGAAGGTCTCTGAGAGGAAAGACTCTGCATAAAAGGACACATTTGCCACATATCAATCTTAAATGGCGTCTTTTAGTTCTAAAAAAAGTCTTTAAAATAATTAAAATACAAAAAAAAATCCCAACCAATCAACAAAACACAACAGAAACTGTAACACACCTGATAGAGCAATCATCCTCATGTGGCAAACTACAGTTTTCACACCTGCTAAATGAAATGACTCTTGCATCCCCAGGCCAGGGTTAGGGGCTAAGGTGAGCTGTTAATGGAAGGTTAGAGACCACATAATGGCTCTTCAGGGAGCACCTTTCAGATGCACTTTTCATGTACAGTAGCACACAGTGATCAGAAGGCACTGGAAGTACAAACTGAAGTCGCTGTCACTGACAGTGGTTCTAACTGTGTGGTCACCAGCTGACAGCCAGCTTGCATGCCAGCACTCCTCAGGCACAGGACAAGGCTCACTCTCTCATAAGAGCAATGATGTGTTCTTTCCCTCCTGACACACCAGAGTTAACATCTCTCTCTCCTCACAGATTAAGAGTGTAGTTATGGAGCTAAGACAAGAAACTTTTTTACTGTTAGAGCCTCTGAGCCATAAAAAGAAAAGCATGCAGTAAAAAAACCCAAGGAAATTACTGATCACAGGCCATGCTGGTAGGAACTCAATGGCACTCAGGACCTGTCCGCTATCAGCATGTGAGACTACTACATTCAGGCTGGATGGCTACACAACTTGCCAGTCACTCAGGAGCAAAAGAGAACTGAGACCTGCAGGGAGCCAGCAGGCCCTGGAGGTACAGGTATCTACATCAAACAATCTGAGTAGAATCAGCCTGAGGAAGACACAGAAAGAAACAAGACTACACATTCTAGCACTAAAGAAGACACGTAGCTTAACGAGGTGCTTTAGACTATCTGGCTCTATAAATTACACTGTGATTCCCAGTTCTTTAGCTCCCAGCTCCTGCTGATTTCTGAGGATAAAGGGAATGTTTGTCACTCCCAAGATCGGATGCCAGATCGAATGCTTTTCAAGAAGTACACAGAAGAGTATGTTCCTAGGGAAGAATGAACTAGAGCTAAGCCTTCAAAAGAGCACAAGGAGAACCTCCTGCCCACAAACAGGAAAGTGGTAACCTCCTTCACTTCCTTTGTGGCTTTAACCTAAACCACAACTCCTCCCTTTGGGTTAGGATTCTCTTCCACTCATTCAGATGTTTGTCAGCTTGTCTCTCTCTAATATCCAGCATCCACAGCTGCCACACAAGGAAAAAAAAGCTTTCTTCTTTTTCTCTCTCTCCCACACCCCCTTTGTAGTCTCTTTCCTAAACAAGAATGGCTACAATGCATGGCAAAGCAAGTCTAAACTACAGTTCTTCAGGCACGGGCACAGAAATCAGTAATTGCAACATGAGGGAGCAGGGAAAAAGGAGATGTTGGCATACAGGCTACACCAACATTTGGGAACGTTGGCAGTGAGGAAACATTGCTGCCAGCAGGGAGAGTGATGCCAAACAAACTCCCAGGGCTTTTCCATGAGTGTGAACACTTCTTTCCAGCTCTGGGCATAACATCCGTCCTTCTCCCTTAAGGAGCTTCAGAGCATGGACAAGGTGCTGAAAGCAGGGAGCAGAAGGGAGCAAGTGCAAAGAAGAGCTGTGCTGCCACAAAGGAGGTCCCACGCCCATGCATATGGAGGTGAGAAGGGCAGATCCCATCACCTCTAGAGTGGCACATCAAACAGGCAGAGGTGGTGGCTCCTCCCTTGCTGGGATCCCATCATCAACTGAAAGGAGGCTTAATGATGTGAGAGTTCCCACCCCAAACCCCTCTGGTTCAAAGGTTTATCTCAGGTGATACTGCAGTTTTGTAGAGGGAATTGGGCCTTGTGAAAGATTTGAGCAGTACTGCACAGGCATTTATTTTCTGCCTTTTTTTTTCTACCTATATCAGGTAGGCAGAGAAATATTTGGGGCAGTAATCTCTCCCACTGTAACTCATCAGGCAGCCATACATGGTGTCACTTCCTTGGTGCACCCCCAACTCCCAGGACAGTTCAGGACCATGTAGACTGAGGGGGAATACTTTCTATTCCTTCAAGATTTTCAGAGGTTTCCAATCATTGTTACATAGCTGAGAAGGAGTAAAGAAAAAAGTTCTCAAAACTTCCACCTAGAAACCACCACCCAATGAATTAAACACAAGCTTTCATTTACCTGCTTGAAGAACTTCATTTTGACAGCTCAAGAACTTTTTCAAGATGGGACACAAAACTGGCATCAACTTTTCCCCCAAACAGCAACAATTTTTGGCAGACCAGCAATTTGCTAAGAAAAATGGATCAGCAGAGAAAAGCCCTAACAAACCCTAGCTCTATTATTTCCTCCCATCACCGCACAAGGATATGCCTGTGTGGTGTAATTCAGGCTTCAGTCTCATAGCAGCTCTGATTCAGACATATTGCAGACACAGATATTAGAATATGCCTTTGACATCATGAGAGCAATGCAAAATAGCATATATACAATATGGCCAAGCAATGCTGCTATGGAAACCCTTGCTTTGAATTCCATATATAGGGTGCTTAAATTCTTACCCCCAATATTTTTTTAACAGGCTTTTGTGTATCTTATCGTTCAAATCATCTCCCTCCTTGTGGACTCTCTCCCTTGGAAAAGAAAGATGTTTCTGTGGGTGAAGGAGAAGGTGACAAGATCCACACTGCATTCCTGGTGCTGCCATGCACACCAGCTCTCTGAGCTACAGCAAGAGTAGTAACTGATTTGTGCCTCTGCTTCTGCAGATGTAAGATGGAAATAAGCTGATGTTTTACTTTGTATACTACTTGGATGTGCTTCGAAATCCATTGTGACAGCCAGAAGATACACGCTTCCTTATTCCTATTTGTTACTTTCTGTAGGCGAGGAGTTAGTGTCCTCTACAGACCTATGCTGATGATCTCTCTATAATGAAGAACCAAATCAGGAAGTACAGTCACCCACTCATGTAGCAAACAGATAAGTAATAAAGCAGCACACTTGCCAACTCCTAAGGAGGTGGCTTCTCAAAAAAACATAGGAAGCGTTCGTGTTTTGAAGCTGACTAATTTCAGAAAGTTCCTGTGGCACTCTCTTTTTCTTAAACTTCTCTAAAAAAATCATCTGTTTACCTGCCCTTCTGAGGTTTTGTCTCTGCTAGGGAGGGTCACACTGGATAGGTCAAATGTAACAATGCTAGGAGAGAAGAGGACGCTTTATTTGCCGATCTCCTCCGCTGGCAAAACGCTCCTGGTGACCCTACTGGTACCTTGTGGGTCTCACTCTGACGAGGAGAGCAGTGGCCAACGGGAACTACCAACTGCTTTGGGGTGCAGCACATCCTGGGACACATGGCACCACCTCCTGCAAAATCTGGGGAGAATATGCAATCTAACAACGATGCCTCGGCAGCCAAACAAACTCACCCGTGCAATCCGGCGATGGCAAGCGCAGATTAAGTTACTTGCATTTGTCTGGTGGTGTAATTGCCAAACTGCACATTCAAATGAGTATTTGTTTAACTGTGTGATATACAGATAGAGCTTATGCACTTGAGGCCAAATTCACCCCTGCTGTAATTTCCCTCACTCCAGCAGCAATTACTCAAAGGATTAATTTGGCCCAGAGTGTTTCCTAGTATATGTGATTCATCATTTCTTCCCTATAACACCGAATAGTGCGCTGTTTCAATCAGGGGTGATGTCCCGGACTCCTTGAGGCTGCCGGACTCCCTGTTTAATCAGACATAAAACAAATCACTTGCAGAGGCAGAGGCGTATAAGCATGCTTTAATTACAATATTGTAACACCAATTAGAGATCTATCTAATCGAGGACTCAGTACTTCCTACTCGGGTATTACTCCCATGTTGGGATAATTACTGCTAATTAAGCTTGGAACTAATTAGGCCAAATGATCTCATTTATACCAACATGGATGACTTCTAGGAGTTCACACACACACACACACACAAACCAGCAAGGGTTGGTTTTATCATTCCTGGACACATCAGCACTTTGCTTTTGGAAAGGACTGCCCCTCCCCAGTGGACAAACCCTGTTAAAACCCAAGTCCCAGATCTCAGGTGATCTAAAGTAGAGAAACGCTCTCTGAAGGCACTTCAGTTGGTTGTCCCAACTCACCTCCTGCTCACAGATTAACACCTAGGTATCCCATCAATGCTCAATTCACCCACAACCTACAGGCCACTCTCACACAGTTATTGATGATTATAACTACCTATGCACTTAGCACTACCTGTACTGCCACAGCTGCTGCACAGAGTACGGAGGCTTGCTGTAGGGTGCTGCACAGTGTCAAGACTCCTAATAACTTAGGAAAAAAATAATCTTAAACACTGCAATACCCATATGTACTTGTTGCATGGTTTGCATCAGTGCTGCATATAATTAGAAATTGCATCCCAACACAGTGACTCAGCTGTGTTGTATGTGATGGCTGAGGGAAGAGTCTGACTCTAGCTAACAAAGTTCCTTGCAAAGTCCCATCTGCGCTACAAGACTCCTCGTATTTGCAGTCAGACTACACCTAACAAATTGACTTTACACTACACTCAGAAAAACACAGGACAGCCCATGAAGCTGTGCTTACAGTGCATCTCCTCCCCCTCCCCTCCAACCACAAAATTTCTGTACCGGCTCAGACCTGAGATTCTCAGGTAGAGGAAGCACCTAAGTAACTACCATTTAGACTTGCCCTTGGCTTATGGGAACAGTTGCAGGCAGTAAGCAGGGTGTTCCCTGCCTAATGTTGACATGGCTGAACCGGTGGGTAAAATGAAGCTTAAAAATAAAAACTCAGAGCACTGCATCTTTGGTTATTTGGGGCACCATGAGTTGACCAGGATTTCAACAGTTGCTCCTCAGTTTGCACCAGCAATGCCATTTCCTCCTGTAGTATTCGCTGATTTCAGTTTCATGTCTGAGTGAAGGGAAAACGCTACCTACCAAAACATCACTCCCACCTCTCCAAGTGAATGGACATCTTTGAAGCACAAGCAAGGACTAGCATCCAAGAACTAGCTGAGAGCATTCATCCTGGCACCCATCCGTCTGCACATACCTGAACACCTCTGCTTAGCCCTCAGCATCTGCTGAGACTGCAGACTGGAGGGTCCATGCTATCACAGTACAGGTGAGTCAAGAAAGCTTCAGTCACATTCACTGCACACAGGCCATCTCCTTCTGTAAATCACTTCTTCCAAACCTGCCTCAAATTCAAACCTTTCAGGATCTGCTTCAAGGCACAGCATGTAATAAAACCTGCTTTCTCTTTTGGCTTTCTCTCACCAGCTGCCTTTTTTACTTCTAAAGCTTCCTCCTAAACACTTAATTTTCTCATACTTCAGGCTGGAATCCTGAAGCCACTGAACCCTGGAATTCACTATTGTCTCCAGGTCTTCTCCCAGCCTGCCCCTTTATCCTCGCAGTGATCATTGTTTCCTGGTGAGTCACAGACACCCTCCCTTTCTCTCCTCCAAATGCCTCCTGACCAATCTTCTCTTTTCCAAAGACCATCAAAACTGAACACAGCAGGATTTCCTACACCAACCCGACCTGGTTACAATACCTCCTGGAAATGATCCTCCAGCTGTCTGTGAAATTTCTGTGGAAGTGCCACTTCTTTATGCAGTAGCACTAGCAGAAGATTAATAAATAATGAACAGGAATAACACAATCCCCAATAAACAAAGTACTACTTCTGTTTTCTTAAGTGAGCAACATGGATCCTAAATCTGATCTCCCTCTCCAGTTGTTACCCAATCTTCATCTCGGCTACTAAACTCTCCCTTCCCTCCCTGGCAAGCCTGTCATTCCTTTCTTCCCAGCTGCCAAGGCCTTTGCTGCTACCTCATCCGGACCCAACACTCTAGCAGACACAAATGCAAGCACCTATGCATATATCAGGTTGCAAGTTGAAAATGCATGTGCAGCCACGGTAGCCCACAGCTCACTGAATCATATTTATTTGACTATCTGCTGGAACCTCTGCAGGAAAAGGTGAGTTGGAGGAGATCTTCTAACAGAGACAGAACCATTGAACCCTAAGTCTGAGCAAGACAGTGGTAGATAAACACCCAGGGTGGCGTTCAGCAGAAGCACACGCTGAGCCCAGGAGGCCTCCCTGAATGGTGTCTCTAGTGTTAAAAGGAATGAATTCAGGAGCGTTAGATCAGAACTGCATCCCAAACAGGCATTAGACTCTAATAAGTAAGACTCTTTACACTGCCAGAGTGCCTGAATTCTCCTAACATCCTCCCTGAGCTCTGCATACAGGTATCCCTTCAGTTGATGGTGGTTTGGGTGACAGAAACCAAGCAAACAAGCTCCCTACGTAACAGAGGAGGGAAGAAAAGGAATATCATGGTGGAGGACTACCAAGTCACAACCACTACAGGAAGCACTCTAGATGCTCTAATTTGGGACTACAGTAAGTCCTTTAGGACAGGGACTGTCCTTCTGGTCAGTACACTACGCTACTGTCCTTCTGGACAGCACACTGCACACTTCTTTATTAGCATTTCAGTGTGTGCAGTGTCCAAGTATTTACTGTCATCAGCAACCTACAAAGAGAAGCCACCTCAGAAGGACCTCCCCAGGGACACCTGCGGGGAATGATGGAGGTTTGAGTCAGTGACCTAGGACCCAGACCTGGAGAGCTCACTGTGAAGCACAGTTCAGTATGTCCTCCTTCCAGACGGGTTCCCTTGATTATTTTCAAGCACCCACTGCTTGGAGGGGTTTAATGTTTTCTTTTCCAGAGCAAACGCCACACCCTTATGCAAGGTTTGCCTACACGCAGAGGTCCACTTGGTGGCCACCCCTGTATGGCCCTACATAGTCAGCCCTATATGTGAAAAGAAGCAGCATGAAGTACAACAAAACACACATGGGACAGAAATAATCCAGCTCTTGTTCTCCTAGAGTGCCAGCAACAGGAAAACATCCAGAGTCCCAGCAGCAAGATAGCAGCAGAGTGGGGACACTGGCCTTGACCCCTCCTGGATATCTAGGCTGGTACCAGCTGCATTTCCAAAACGAAAGCAAGAGGGCTGCTGCTTACTGCAGGCAGCTGCCAGGTTCATATCTTTTAACCCTCCCAAAATCCCTGGCTCAAGTTTTTGTTGCATAAGGCAGAGACACATCCCTGAGCCCGAGGTTCAGAAACAAGATGTATTTACTTGTTATTGTTTTCAGTTATCTGAATGCAGTGAAGGTCAGAACACTTATCTTCTGGAGCTGGTTCCTGCTCCCCCACTCATGTGATTCAAAACCAGTGGAAGGATTTTTTTTTGCCCTTATTTCTCAGGCAGAAAAAAATCCAGTGGGAATGAAACTTGATCCAGGGCACTTTCTAAAGCAGATCTGTGGCAAAGAAGGATTCCCTGCAACGGTAGGAAGGGGAGGCCTGTGGGCATTCCTGGGTACCTCTTTCCCATTTGATACAATGAAACACGACTAAAGAGGGGTGAGGAGGCCAAAGCTTTTTACCTAAGTTCTAAGCTAAGACAATCTCAAGGACTGGAGCAGACAGTATCACCTACAAGACACTCCCAGGGCTGCGTTTTGGGCGACACGACCCAAAGCCACAGCTGCATGTCCTGCACCCTGTACACGGGCTGCTCCATAACCTCCAAGAGTAATTTATGCAGAACATGGGAAGATGCACCTTCTCCTTTTGCAGGGAATGACTTCATTAACCTTTCAGGAGCTTGACAGCAGTGAAGGAGAAGCAAGAGGAAAATCACTCTTCTCAGGGAAAGAGAACTCTGCCCTGCTGCTAACCACAGATACCTCGGAGAGGCCAAAGACAGCAGGCAAACAGTGGACCCTGATCTAGTAATACTCTGCCTTCCCCCTTCTGCTCTCCCAGACATCCTCCAGTCTCTGCCCTGCTCTTACAACGGCCTTTCTCCCCTAGCTGCTGACAGCTCATGGCAAGAAATGAGAGACAAGGAAGACAGATGGGAAGGCAAACAAGGGAGACAAGCACAATTTTGCAAAGAATCTGGAGAGAGACCTAGCCCAGAGGCAGAGCAGGAGGGACAGAGCAGGTAAAACAAGTGAAGCAGGTAGAGAGATGGGGAGAAACAGCTGTGGGAAAAACGGAAAAGCTGCATGCCACCTTGCATGGGGTGCAAGGGATACCATCTCAGCATGCTAAGGAAGGTTTGGTCTGTTACAGAGGCAGAAAGGAGAAATCAGGAACTGTCTGGTTAGGAGAGCAGGGACTCATGACTTTTACGAGCCTGGGACTGAGTCATGCCTGGCAGGGGCAAATCTGGTGCTACCCAGAAATGCAGCTAAATTCCACTGGAAGCCAGAAAATCCCTGGGCCCGTGTCCTGTAAGACACTGGGTGAACTTCAGAGCATGGTCATCTATGAGACCTATTCATGCCCTGCTGTCAGGAATGCATGATCTCTCCCATCAGCCTATCTGCAGCCACCTCTCCCCGCCCTGGGGAAAGGGCTTCTCCACACCACATCTCCCCACTATGGGAGGCAAAACAGACTGTGAAGGGATATCCAAAATACACCACCTTTCAACTGTCACTGCTCTGGCCAGAGTCCTTGCAGCCAAAACTCTGTCCCTGCAGGGAGGTGCTTTGAGGTCTCTTCCAACCTTGGTGATTCTGTGAAATAGGCTGCACCCACTCTGGCTTGGAGAAACTATCCCACATCGGGTAGTGGGATGGCATCTTTGCAGGATCAGGTGGCTTTCTTGGCAGATGGGAGAGGGGTTCTCCCTAATACAGGAACCCTGCTGCCCCTGTTCCACCCAAAGAACAACTCTTATCCCCTGCTAAGCACAGGTCTCCCAGGAACAGAGTGCAGCTGTCCTGACTTGCTCGCTCAATGCAATTCCTAACAAGATACAGGGGCCTCCCCAGACGTTAGGTGGTAGTCCCCTACTTCTCCATGACCTTCCCTGACACAGCATAGGACCCTGAACTCAGCTGGGAGTTCATGTGAGGGCAGTCATCCTCTTCTTCACAACCACAGATGTCTCCGAGCAGCCAGGCAGAACAAAATCCAGGTTTTCAGGGCAGAGTGTGTAGAGACATGGGGAAGTTAGGGGAATGAGAGAAGAACAATGGGCCAGGACCAGAACAAGACATGAGGCCACGTCCAAGAAGATAAGATGATGTCAGGAGACCACATTTGAGACTACAAACCCTGTCAGGCTCCCAGGCAGACATAAAGTACTTGGACGGAGAAGTGACAACCATGCTGCAGCTCGGAGCAAGACCTGAGGCAGCCCCATCCACAACCAGAGGCACATAAGTGGAGGGAGTCTCACCTTTCTCTGTCAGAAGGCAAGTGCCACCCCACCTGGCCATTGTCTGGACCATGGCCACAGTGGGGGTTTGTCTGGAAAATCCCATGCCTTGTCCTTCTTGCTCGGGCCGTGGCCAGCCAGCCCTACCAGCACCTCCCACGGGGCCAGGCTGCAAAGACACGCAACCAGGGACGGCAAAAAGGGGTCCACGGTGGAGAGGCATGCAAGGGAGGATAAACCAGAGAGAGGCGACAGGAAGACTGTGCAGTGTATGAATAGTGGGGGAGGGGAGAAGATACAGGGTGAGAGAAGAAAATGACATGAACAGAAGGAAGGGAGCTGCAAATAGAAGGGGATGTGGAAACAGAAGAGAGAGACAGATTGCAAGAGCAGTGGAAGCAGAGGAGACCTAGAGGGACAGAATATAATAAGAACTCTTATAATGAGAGGGAGAGGAGAGGGAGAGGAGAGGGAGAGGAGAGGGAGAGGAGAGGGAGAGGAGAGGGAGAGGAGAGGGAGAGGAGAGGGAGAGGAGAGGGAGAGGAGAGGAGAGGAGAGGAGAGGAGAGGAGAGGAGAGGAGAGGAGAGGAGAGGAGAGGAGAGGAGAGGAGAGGAGAGGAGAGGAGAGGAGAGGAGAAGGTATTTTGGAAAATTAGTATGAAAATTCTGGATATTCTACTCCTTAGCTTTCAAAGGTTTTGTGAATGCACAGTGAAGAGTTATCATCCTCGTTTTTAGAAGGGAGGAACTAAGGTGCAGAGACAGGGAGACAGTGAGTGAGTGAGACTGTAGAAAGAAGCTTAGCTCCCTACTTAATTTTCCATGAAAGATACAGGTGAACAACAAGAAGAGGGTCTGCTAGAAGAACAGCAGTACCAAAGTCTCTAGAGATCTGGACTTCAGATGTACTAAAACTAAATTAACCTAAACCACACCAAAACAAGCATTACTTGAGTGCTTCTGTGGAGAATTACCTGCAGGGAGAAGAGGTTGCAGTGTGGGTTCAGGTACTTGCCAACCCTACCCGCTTACAGCCAGCCTCAAGGAAACCAAAGAGGGGTGAGCAGGAAGCTATGCAAGGAGGGGTCCTGCTCCTGCAAAGCTCACCAACATCTTTCATTTGCAACTTAAGTGTCTAACATGTATGCAGTTTTATTTGCACCACCCTTATGTTTCGAGTGCCACTATGGAGAATGGGCTTTCTGTGCATCCAAACCCCAAGCCCCAGCACCACGTACGGCCTGAGCCAAGCATAGTTTGCCAGAGCTCCGAATAAACCAAACACCGAGCGCCTGCTTGTGCTCCCATACACACACAGGCAGACAGAGCTCCCCAGCTATCCACCGCACACAGGAACCCAGAGGATCCAGTCTCTTCCTTACCTCAGACAACACCACTTTATGGCTTGTTAGTGCAGCAATTGTCTAGGATTCCCTCGTCAATGAGTGACGAAGGTCTCCCCGCTATAAACTGAAGTTAATGGCAGGTTGTGTACCTTGTTTGTTTATTTCCAAGGAGGAATGTTTGTCGTGGTTGTCAGGTTTATATAAGTATTTCCATTACTTCAGACAGCTTGGCATTTTTACATGCAGCTGAGAAAGTGGGTGCATGTACAGGTGAAAAATCGAAGACATGTTATTAACAGAGGAAAGAGAGTATCTCCCCGCACCCCCAAGATGGCTTAAAAGGGCCAGGGAGGTCAGAGACATCTCTGAATAAAATGCATTTTTTCCCCACCCCAAGGGTTTCTGCAGGCTGGCAATAATTAAGCATTACAACACCTTTCTGGAATAGATAAGTCAGCTGAGGCTACCTGAGGTTAAAGGACTTGCCTGTGATCACACACAGCACATCAGCAGCAGAGCAGAGAATTAAACTCAACAGTCTTAGCTTCCATTATCCTACACACCTGGCTGATGTCCAGATCAAAGGACGGGAGCTGTGCCCGCTGCGGACCTGACTGCCAAGCACAGGTCCTCCAAGACAGTACAGCGCTCGGGCGAAAAGCTGAGTGGCAAGCATCCACCCCAACTTAAAGATGGTAATTGTGAAAACAAGTGACAGAAGGCTGGGAAGCAGTGCCTAGTTACAAACCACGGTGCCAAGTGGATTAAATATACATCGATAGATTCAATTACAAAGAGCAGCATGCAAAATGGAAGTGACTGCAGTCAAGGACCCAGCATGGCAAGAAACAACCCCAAAATATAGTCACAGTTTTCAGCAGGAAGAAATCCATGTTTGCAGACCTCATTGAGAAGGTGCAGCCTTCAGTCTCCAAGAGGACTGTCCCAGGCCACCCCAGGCAGTGAGCAGAGTGACACTCAAGCCCTAAGGGCTAGTGAGATGCCTGTGAGACTCAGGTTTAGTGGGCTGAGAGAGATCCCTATCACCTAATGCTGAGCAGCCCTTTGTTATCACTGTCACCAGAGAAGCCAGAGAGTGAAGTAGTGGAGAAAGTGAGCTACTCTCCTGTCCCCACTGGCTGCCCCTGCCTCACTAGGGTGAGGTTGAGGTGCACCTTCTGAGTGAGGAAGAGGAAGCCTGTTCCACACTTTGGAGGTCCACGCTGCCTTGGAGCGTAACACCCACAGAATACACAGAATACATATACATAGAACACATGGAATAAACCAGGTTGGAAGAGACCTTCAAGATCATTATGTCCAACCCCTCAACCAATCCAACACCACCTAAACAACTAACCCATGGCACCAAGCACCCCATCAAGTCTCCTCCTGAACACCTCCAATGATGGCGACTCCACCACCTCCCCCGGCAGCCCATTCCAATGGGCAATCACTCTCTCCAAAGGCACCCCAAACACTGCTGAGATTCCACCCTGCATCCATCTGTGCCCAAATGCACCTTCTGTCTTTGAGGGCCCTGAAAGTGCCAGAATTGGCAGCAAAAGAGGCCAGATCCTGACACCATTGACCAATTCAATAATTCCATATGACTCATCATAGCAGGACCAGAAGCTCTCACGGAAAGAACCTCTTTGCTCTTCTTCACCCCTGCATTCACCCAGGACTTCCAAGAGTTATGAAATCACCATTGCAACCCCCCTCCACCAACTTCATCCTGCGCTCACCAGGACACACGTACTACCTCAATCACTAGTAATGATTTAATTTCCTCCTTCTTGGAGCAAAAATAGCAAGGACAATTCAGCACTCTCTACACAGAGCTGCCACCTGAAAGGTGAATGCAGTTGAACGCGCTTGCAAAGGCAAGTACAATCTCAGAGCATTTTTTTGTACCTGGAGAGCTAGACCAGTGGTATTTTGCATGCAAGATTACAGGTCTGTTTGCAGTTGCATTTTGACGTTCCATTACTGCAATTGCACACGGCCAGTTACGTGCCTTAGCAGCAGCTTACAAAAGCAATTGCTGCTAAACACACAAAATCCAGCCCCCAGATGCACACATTCAAGACTGGAAAAAAAACCTGGTCCTTATTTTTCTGCTACAGAAAAAAAAAAAGAACACAAACCAAACCCAACCAACAAACCATGTTATTTGCTAGCTGCCTTCCCCCCCCTTCCCCCAGTGCAAACACCACACCAGCACATTTCCCTGCGTTTATTTCTGTGTGACGGTCCACGTATCCATCGCAGCCTTTCGATAACTTAAAATGTATGCAGCGTTTCGCAATTAGAAGCATCCCAAAAATGCACACACACAAAAAAAAAAAGGCCCCGGTTTTTTTGCATACAGCATTCTTCTCTCGGCAAGCAGCTTACCGCCACCTCGCCGGCTAGAATGCGCTGCCTGTTTAAGGCTCCCGAGAAACACAGCGCTCACCCTTTAAGACAGTAAAGAGGTGAATACTTTTTTTCATTTAAACTATAGGGGAGTTTTACCTAGATGGACAGCAATTTCCTGAGCTCGGGCCTGGCAAAGTGCCCAGGGCTAAGACCACTCCCACCCCTCCTCCTTTGGGCAAAAAAATTACCACGGCGTCTTCAATAGTCAGAAGCAGTTTTTAGGGGGTTGTTTTCACAAAAGATGCCGAGACAAAACTGAGTTGTAAGCAAGCCCGGGTCCTGCAGTGTTTCTTCCAACAGCTAAACTGATGCGGGACGTCCTAAGCACACTATCCCCAAATACCCTACCCAGGGATGGTTCAGTACTGAGTCAGAGGGAAGCAGATTGAATCACAAATGGCCATTCCTGCAAACTGCTCTCCCTCCCACCTCAAGTTTACAATCTGAGGAGTGACCAGGTTGCAGTTAGCTTGGGAAAGCTGACGAGATCAGAGTCTGGGGAGATACGGCCCCGGCCAGCCTCAAGTTTTTGTTAATCAGCTCCTTGCTTTGCAGGGAGACACAGACAGTGGTCGTTGCACCAGGTTTCCCATGTGTTTATCGTATTGTTCTTATGGGGATGTACATACAGTCCACATCACTGGCAAGTTGTGCTGTTTTCTGTTGGAAGGGCAAAACAGAATTCACTGCCCAACAGAGCACTAAGTGTGCACAGACTTCTAGCAAAATCTATTGTAGCCTGAGTCACTCTCAGTGGCAAACCGCAGGCTCTGCTCGCACGGTGGTGTGCGAGGCGGCCGCAGCGGCCGCACAGGAGGACGCAGCACTTCGCACCCATACGCAAGCAATTTGGTGTGCTGCTGCTTCCGTGAGGCCGGCAAGCGGTACCCCCATTTCACAGATCTCAACAGGAAGATCAATCCCAGCTTTAAAGCACTTTGCCTAAGGCTGCCCACCAAATCCGTGTCGGGATCCCAAGTTCTGCGAGATTTCCATATCCAAGACCGCCGTTTCTCAAACGGAGCAAGTGGAGCATAAAGCAGAGATGATGTTAACTCAATTGTGTGCACAAGTTCACATCACAGAGCACAAATATTTGCTTCCCCATATGTCCCAAAAATGGTGTTTAGGCGATGAGTTTGCTTATAGGACACACAAATGATGTGCTCGTGTGTGCGAGAGACTCTTATCGAACCCATGATGTCCGAGGTGCCTGCACCCTTAGGCACAGGGCAGGGAGCACCAGTAAGTGGTGCTTGCATTGCCAGTGGGTAGCAGCAATGCTGGCAGCTCTGCTATGCAGGAGCAGTACTTAAAAACTGCTGAGGAGAAATCCTCTGTTTGACAGCGCTCAATGCCATAAAATACAGGGTGAAGGAGTGAAATGCATTTTGTTTCTTGCCAGCCCCACCGACTCCTGAGCCACTGCTGAAGATCTCCGAGGCAAGCGCAGCTGACTGAAGGAATGCACAACTAGTTTCGAAGGAAAATGATTCACCCATTTGGTCACCCAGACATCAACAAACAACATAAGACTTGGCCAACTCCCCTCCTGTCTCCCCCTCCCTGGCCCTGACACACTGCCATTTTCTGTCCCCATCTCCATACAGCTAGTCACATCCCATGCCACCGCTGAGGAGCGGTGTGCAGGGTTTAATTGTGCACGTGCTGTCAGGGGAAGAGCGGCACAGGATACAACCGACTGTCCACAAAAAAGCAGAGGCAGGAGGCCAAGGCTGGTGATTGGCCTCAAGACATATTGCTGATCAGCACATCGAGGATTTTAAAGCACATAGCAGCTTGTCCTAGAAGGAGAAAAGTGACATAAAATATGCACAAGCTTTCCTTCTGCCCTGATAGCAGGTTGAGTTTTCAGATGATGTGGAAACATCAGCCTGCTCTCCTCCCCCCAACATGGTCTCCTGTCATGCTTTTGCTGCAGCACTGCTGTCTTGTTCTCAACTCTGGAGACTGCTCCCTCCCAGCCATCACGCCAAGGCTCAGGCTCAGGCTCTGGCCAGGATGCTCCACGACACTGTTTTTATGCCTGCTCAGCCCTTGGCCTTCCTTCTCAGCATGCCAAGCAGAGGCTCATTAGTGTTCCCCGTTGTTAATACTTTGGTAGCTTAAGCCCATCCAGTGCCATGCTGAAACAGAAAGGGCATCACATTGTCATCCAGGGGGGTGCCAAACTTTCCAGCGCTGCCAGCCCAGCTGGGATTCAAACAGGTGATCTCCTAAAGGTGGAGCATGTACATCTGCGTGTGCAGGAGTCGCATGCAAGATCTGTGACGAGCAGGCGCTGCTTAGGCTTCTTCCCAAAGAGAGCAACTTCAAGCATGCTTGACCCAAGATCAGTCCTCTGCATGTGTATGTGCAGAACATTTTTATGGCACTGCTTGTGCACACCATGTCTGTGGTATGTGCCTGCTCCATCACGGGAACAGAAAAGCTAAGATACGATACGCCCTGGTTTTAAATCCTACTGTCTCACATCATTATTTGTGCTATTGCAAAGCTGGCTGTCGAATTCTATTCTATTCTAAATTCCACTGCCACTAGGCTGATAGAATAAGCTATTATGTGAACTGAGGAAAACACAAGAACTGGGCTGTGTCTGTGCAGGAACCATGCTTACAACATGTGTACATCGCTCCTCAGCAGGAAGAATGTGCTACTCACGCAGGTGTGTTTGCACTAACTTGCTGCTTCCCAGCGTGTAGGGGTTGGGTACGCAGAGGCATTCATGATAAAGCTTACTTTCACCCCCACATGTATTTTCATGAGGGGCTGGTATTTTGTCCTTGCTGTTGCCAGAGTCCATCTTAATTAACAGAAATTTAAAACGGCATTGTAACAGAGAGCTTCCCAACCAGAGAAAACATCTATAGAAAAGGCAATCCACACGGTTTCTCTGCATCCCCTCAGCTGCAAGCCTTGCCCGAATCACTGTCATCCCTCGGGCTGATTACAAAGATCTCTTCTCCCTACCAAATGGCCCAAACTCTGCCGAGTCAGGAAACTCAGTCTCCGTTTTCTTCCACACCAAAAAGTCCTGCTGCATCTCATTCAGCTTAGTGATGCTCCATCCTTACTCATGTCCTGATTCACTTCAAAATTCCCCCCCCCCTTTTTAAAGCCCTCCAAGGAGGCAGTCTTTCTCGGACATTTCTCCTCCTCACTCCCCCATCTGTCTACATCCCCTCTCAGCTTCAGAACCATAGGTGCTGGAGCTGCTACCTCCTCCTCCTCCAGCTGCCTTCCTGCCTCATTGCCTGACAAGTCTCTGTTGAAACATGATCTGATACTTCTCCCCCTCCTATGACGATAAACCCAGCATCTTTCTGCCTGCTTCTCACATACCTCCATCACTGGACTCTGTAAACAGTGTGGGATAAAGGTATCACGGAAAACGTTACAGCAAATCATGGGATTTTGCTGTGATTATTTTTCTGCATATTTATTTATTTTTTGAAGGGAGGTAACAAGTCAGAGAGAAGCTGACTGAGATTTCTGTTGTACATTTTTTTTCAGCAGCAGCACAATCCTCCATCTTCCTTACTGGATTGAATAGGGTCTCAGGACAATTTAGAATCCCTCCCCCATCTCCCATTCCTGCTCATATTCTTCTACACATGATGCTCTCCTCCCAGGCTTGACTGGGAAAGCACATATCCTCACTCTCTCCTCCTCTTTCAGATCCTGCCTTGCATAGGTTGTGTCAGGACATTAGGATGACGAACATTTGTGCAGCTCAGATTCTTGTAAGTTATTTTTTGCCTAAACAACTAGAATCAATGAAACCTGAATGATGGCAGATGACAAACTTGAAAGACCTTACAAGGATGCACCTAGCTTATTGGGAGGCTTTCCACATTTCATGCCACAAGGAAAAAAAAAAATCAAACCAAACCTCCAAATCCTAACCAAACCCAGTGTCGATGCTGTAATGAGGCCAGGCATGAGGATCTGGTTTCTCTCCCCTTTGCCTTATTATGTTTTTTTTTCTTTCACTCTTCCACATTATCACCTCACCAACAGTGGGTTAACAGCCACAAAACCTTCATCGAGCAAGCAAGGCTTCACACTGCTGCTCTCACGCCGAGTTACATATTTATTTGCTGATAAACGGCAATTGTAAATACATCTCTTTCAATCTCCCAGAATCCAGGAGGGAAAAAACAGCTCCCATCCCCGCGGCAGACTTTCCGAATCCGGAGGCAGAGGGATGGAGCCGTGACAAAAGACCCCGGCTTTCCACCCTGCCCCTGGCCGCCCGCTACCTTTGCGGGGCTTCACCCCGGCGCCGGGCAGCAGAGAGGGAGGCCGTCCCCGGCTCTACCCCCAGCTCCAGCCTCGGCCAGCCACCAACCCACTCCCCAGCCCCCACTCCCACCCTTCCCCCCAACACCACCCCCCAAAAAAAAAGAGCCTCCGGGACAGAAGCCAACAGGTGGAACGCGCTTTTTGTCCCTTCCGCGCTCGGTCTCGGCTCTCTGCCCCCGTACGGTAACCGCGCTCCCTCCCGGCGCGCCGCCGCGGCTGATGGGGGAAACTGAGGCACGGAGCCACGGGGGCGGGCGCCCACCGACCGCTGCAAAACTTTCCGCTCCCCCGCCGGGCCGGACCGAGCCAGGCTGAGCCGGGAGAGGCGGGCGGCGTGCCGGGGCTGACTGCGGTACCCGCAGCCGCCCGGCCGCATGCACACATGCCCGCGTGCACACGCCGCCCGCCGCCGGCGGCAGCCGGGCCGCAACGAGCCGAGCCCTGCCGCAGGAACCGGCGGTGGCGAGGCGACCTCGGGGGCGGCGGCGCCAGGCATCGGCCCCCCGCCGGCCGCACGGCGCGCAGGCTGCCCAGAGCCGAGCCGAGCCGAGCCGGGGCGGGCGGCGGGGCCGGCGCTTACCTGACTCAGGCGGCGAGGGCTCGGAGCAGCATGTCGGGGGGCGGCGGGGAGCGGGACCCTGCCGGCGGCGCGGCCTGCGCTCGCAGGGCGCTAGGGCAGCATCAAGGCAACTTAGGGGGAACCCTTACGGGGCCTATTGTCTGCGCGGGGCGGCGGGGCGGCGGGGCGGCCTCCCCCCGCGGGCGCCGCGGCGCTTGGTACGGCCCAGGCATTCATGCCAAGCGGCTTTCACACATGGAGGCTTGTCTCCAGCGGCTGCTGACAAGCCACAAACAAGACGTCCCCCTCCCTCCTCCTCCTCCTGCCTCCTCCCTCCTCCTCCTCCGGCCTCCTCCATGCGAACTCCCAACTCCGGTGACAGGCGGGCGGCCAGGCCTCGCCGCCACCTCTCCTCGCACCCGCACTCGCCGGTGCGCGGGGGCAGAGAGGAGGCCACCGGCCGCCTCCCCGGGAAGATGGCAGCCGACGGTCCCCCCTTTTCCCCCAGCCGAAGAATGGGCAGAGGGACCCAGGGCCTCGCCGGGAGGCTTGAGGGTTTCTCGCCTCCCTCAGACGGCATGCCAGGCGCCAGCAGAAAAGCGAACGGTAAACCTGAAAAGTGAATAGCGCAGGTCCGCCGCATCGGTCCCTCGCAAGTGCCGCCACTGCCGGCCTTCCAGCGCCCCGGTTCCTCGAAGGTGACTATCAACAGAGGAGCCGACGGAGAATTTGCCCCATTTCCCCCAGATCGTCCAAATAAGCACGCACGTCAAATGGTGGAGACCCAGCCCCAGGGCCCTCGGGGTCAACTTCATCCTGCGGCCGCCAGCCCACTTCCCAGCAACATGGTGGCAGGAGGCAGGGGAGAAAGGCAAGGAGAGAGGACTCACACAAAACAAACTCTCGTGGGCTCCTGAAAATTTTTATAGCCCCCAGCGCTGCAAACAGCAGGGATGAGGGAGCCTGGTTTTCCAAAGGGAAAGTCTTGAGTGTCTGCAGGCATGACCAGTTTTCACAACCTGAGACACCCAAAACGGCTCTAACCCAACAGCAGGATGATGTTTGGTCTAAGCTCACAGAGATTTTGGGGAAAGGTTTTCTGATGACTTCAGCTCAGAGGGGTTCCCTGGACATTCAGGTGTGCATGGCCTCTGTCCAGCAAAACTAAAACACAGCCAGAGTGAATGATTAAACTCTCTGCTGCTTTACATAGGGGTTCATCAGGGTTCAGTCGGCCCAGAAAGCAAACCACATGACTGATTGTCATACATTTCATAACCAAACCACAAAACTCAGAAAAAACCCCACATCCCTGTCCAGGGACAACAAAAGTGTTTTGGGTTGGGGGGGGGTTGGTGTTTGGTTTTGTTTGTTTGCTTGTTTGGCGGGGGTTTTTGGTTGGTTGGGGTTTGTTTTGGGTGGGTTTTTATTTTGTTGGGTTTGGTTTGATTATTTCTTTTTCCTGTGAATCTCAACAGAAAAGATCTGTGAAGCCCAGAAGAGTGTTGCACAAGCATCAGCTGTTTTCTTCTAATAAAAATAATTATAATAATCACCGCTTGGATGGGGAGGGCTTTTTGTGCCCAATGATATCAAAAGACATTTTACTAATCCAGGCAAGTAGGGGTTGGTTTTTTTTTCTTTGTAATTGAACAAGTGGTTAAACATATTCAAGCAGACAAAATGATACAAACAAGGTCATCTGCGCTGGTAGCAGAAGAGAGAATGGACATTTTGAACTCGAGCGCTCAATAGAAAAGCCACTTCCCAAAAGCAGAGTTTCAACAGTCCCCCCCCCCAAACTCTAAATGTTTTAGGCAGTGATGGTTTCACTGGGAGAAATTTTAGCCAGATCTAATTTGTAGCTGGGGTACTAAGACAGATGGAAATGAAGAGCTTACCAGGAAACAGAGGTCATGCAGGAAAGGAAGACTGCAACCCAAGAATGACTGCAAAGAAAGAAGAGAAAAGCCAGGTGAAAACGCTGGGGAATCAGAGGCGACCTTACAAATTTTCCAGCCAGAAGAGCAAGGTAGCAACAAGAGATCTGGGTGAAAGGACTCAAGGCAACATGGAGAGTATAAAAAGGTGGAAGAACATACAGTCTAGAATTTGACAGGCAGGAAAACCAAATCAAACCCTTTACTGTCAGGCACTTGGGAGGCAACAGAATGTGCTGTGAACTGAAGCCTTGGGCAAAGGTGTCAGTCAATCCCCTTGAGCAGGCTGCCCAAGTGCTCTCCTCAACAGGACTCTCACCTTGGCAAGTGCTGGGAACTGGTGTTGCAGGAGCTCAGAAGAGGATGGCTGCCACGCTCAACCTGTTGAAAGCAAAACCAGATTATACAGCGGTCATCACATCCAGCTTTGTCTCCTACCGGTGCACAGGGACTTCACAATGACTCTGACACATCTCCTGAGCCTAACATCCATCTCATGTTTTCTGAGTCTTTTTAAGGGAGAACAAAAGCCTCTTGGTATTGTAACAGGTTGAAGCCTGATCATTTCTAGTACCCACATTCTGCTAATGGGGAAAATCAACTCAAGGCTAAACTTACCTGCTCTGAGAATGGCTGAACCCAATAGATAGCCTTTCTCCACTGCTCAAAATCTCACTCTTTCCAGTCGTTTTTGAACATTGATGGAGAAGACTTGGTCTTCTTTTCCAGTCCCTGGACTTCCTAATGCCTAATTAGCTCTGGGTAAAGCCATATCTTCCTGCAACAATGAGAGCTGCTGCTCTTGGCAGGATGGATTTTCCTTCTTTCTTCATTTCCATAATGTTTCTCTTCTGTTTACTTTCCCACTGCTCTCCTCATGGCCCCAGTTCAGGATAGCATGTAAGCACATGTTTAATCTCATTGATCTCATGGTACTTCATGTACGAAGGAAAACATGGGTCCCTCTGCCCAGTGCCTGGCTTTGAATATTATGTTAAAGAGACAGGAGTCAGAAGTGGTTGCCTGAGAGTGGACTGGAGCATAAGCTTTCTCCTCCTGTACTGAAACCTCAAATAGCCAGGCTGGTGATTCCTGCACATGCTTCCTCTCCAGGGTGTGTGCATGCCCAAGGAAGCCACAACACTTTTAAGAAAATCACAATGCCTTTGGCAGAAGAGGTGAGTGTGCCCTCTCTCTCTGAAGCATTGGCAGCTCAGGAGCTGGAGCACATCCATGGGAGACGCAGACAGGAAAACCCTGGGGCAGAGGAGGCAGCACAGGCTGGATCTTCCATATTTTCCATGGGTGCTTTAGGCCCTTTGGACACACCACCATAAAAAGAAGTGTCATCCTGTTTGGGGGCTTGCACTGAGCCCATCCTGCAGGTATGCTCCTTTAGGCTCGTGTCCATGTCAAACCTGGTGGGCCTGAGGTGTCTGGGCCCATGCACCAGGTACAAGCTGAACAAGTGTTTGCAGAATCAGAACTTGCACTCAGATGTCTAAAGTTCACCTGTGTCTTGCTTCAGGAAACTAAGAGCTTCCTTTTAATTGGCTCATTGTCTGACAAGTAGGAATGGCAATGCCCTCTCTTGCACTTCTGTAAATTTAGATTTTGTTGTGGGGGATTTTTGGGGGGAGCAAGGAAACAGCACTTTTTCACTATGTGCATGTAGAATCTCTTATATAATAGGACCCCCCACCCCGCTGATACTGTTTAGGGGGCTGCTCTAACAGGACAGTCTAGCCTCCATACATAGGGGTGTGCCTAAGTTTCCTTCTCTACTGCATTGAAGCATTTAGGTGTTCTATCCTCTACAAATACATCAAGAAGGTGTAAAAAAGCCCCTATGACTGTCCTGTTCTCCAAGTGGGCATACATACAGCTGCACCATATAGATGCTCTAAGCACACAGGGTAGACCTTTAGAGCACGGTGGGCATTCTGTACTTATGCAGATCATTTACACAGCCTAAGCACAGCAGGGATGACAGTTTTTTGATTCATTAGACATAGTGTATGCATGTTATACATTTCACATCCACAGTGTGCAGTTGACCTGTCCTGAATTTATGGAAGTTCAGCAGCCTGGCTACCTGAAATTGCTCAAGGAGCCTATGGATATTCTGCATACATGTAGGCAGTGTTGAGGTTTAATCCCAACAAAATTCCCAGGTGGAGAAAGATGAAATGTCCATGGAAATATGCACACATGGAAGCTCAAAGTGCTGAAAGAGAAGGGGTGGTTCATCTCTACCTGTCCAGTAAACCACTTCTCAGCTGAGTGCCCAGACTGTTCTGGATGCTGGAAGTTTTGTGTCCACTCTGCTACTCTGAACATTCATGGCTCCCTCTGGTTGCTCGCACACACACAACCCATCTCATCATGCATTGGCTGGTTGTGATTGCTGTCTGTCTGTCCCTCCAGCCCTTGGAGCACGTGCTGTGAAATGCTGTGCCTGGCCACATTTTGCAGCACTTTGGAGAGACTTTTGGTCAGCCCTATTAGTTTTCCCCATTGTCAATATGGCCCATCTCATTCCATTTCCATAGATGCTTCCTTCACAGTAAGATCTTACACAGAATATTCCTAAGAAAACCTTGTGAATCCCATTATTGCAATTTTTCAAGCCATCTGTTACTTTTCTTGAAGTCCCTTATCTCAGATTCATGGGCTTATGCAAGAATCTCAGTGCTCACTAAAAAAAGAAAACTAACTTTTCTAGTTCATGAAAGGCTCCCACACTACAATAGAAGAAAAGGACCCTGGAGTGACTGTGCAGGTATTTTCAAGCTAGGTTACTGATTTGCAGGTCCTGCCTCTCTCAGCATTGCTTTCTGGGCATGACAGTGCACTGTCTGGCTGGGCTTATACCTCTCTGCTGGAGGCAGGGGATGAGTTGTGGAGTGTGGTGAGAGGAGAAGGACGGCTCTGGAGCCGTGCTCTAAGAGAGGTATCCTGAAGTCTTCTCAGCCGGAGAGGGGACTGTTCCTCTTGCAGTTGCATTGTTTTATGGTGGTGTCATGCAGTTAAGATGGTGCTGATTGTGGTTGTAACCAGCAGGCGGAGCTGGGCTGAATAAACAAGGACGAGCTATTCATAGCCACGAAGAGGGCCGAGCACTTCTCTCCTAGCAACACAACCAGGAGAAGAGCAGAAGAGCTTTGCCCAAATGGTGAAAAAAAAACGTGTGTGCAAAATGTTGATGTTCCTCCCTTCCTGAGCAGTTCCCGCTCTGTCACTGTGCACTGCCTGGAAACCTCTCACCTTCCCCGCTTCGTTGCTCCAGAACCTCTGTTTGATTTCAGTGATGTGCTTGTGCAGGTGGTGGCAAGGTCTGTTTTCTGAGGTTTGATTAGTGAAAACGTCCTTTTCTGTGTTAAAAAGACAAGCACGTGAAAGGTGAAAGGCAGGGTGCAACCCCGTGGCATGGGCTGCAGCGGC